>NC_140965.1:23788015-23790515 GCF_056783735.1 Eptatretus burgeri | reverse complement strand
TTCCTGGTTGATTATGTAAACTGTAAAATTATTGTCCTTCCCTTGGTGATTGATTGTGAAACCAGAAATGCATCACATGGTTAGATCATAGAACTGCACTTTTTGCCATATATGGTGCAGTGGATTATATGCATATATCTAATATGGATGACCAACTGACATGATCAACGAATTGTTTCATTTATTAGTGATGTCTACTAAATTTAACATTACTCACGTCACTCAACATTTGTTTCACCAAAGATTGAGTGAAATAGACAAAAACTCAAATAATAATAGGCTTTGAACACCCAGTTCACAAATTACACAAACCTTAATGCCGGGGAAGCCAAGTAGACCAGTGCAACCAACTTTGCACTCGCAGGGACCTTCTGGGGGTGCTGCCTGCTCCCGGGAAGTGCACTGATTTATGGAGAAGAAAAAGTAGAAAGTTAGAAGATGAAGCTGAAACTTATCAGCACAAGGGACATTAATTTATATATTTATTAATTTCCATGTGATCCTTAAAAAGGTTACCCCAGAGTAAACTTTAAAAATGGGAATCGATGGTGTCATAAAGCACAGTATTTTGAAAATGTCTACAATCATGGTAAAATTAGGCCTTTGTTTGTGTAATCGATTCAGACCTTGGCAAGACTCCAACTAAGAAAACGAGAGAACTCGGGCTAACAGTGAGCGTTGGCTGCACAGGAGTTAATACGGATCTGTATAGATGGGACATTTAAAACTGTATGTGAATGAGATACTCACAAGTCTAAAGCCGCTGTCACACCTTGACGATTTAGCCAGCGTATGCCAACGTAGAAAAAATTGGTCTAAAACGCTAGCACACGTCGAATACGTTATGGGTAAGTTTGGTATACGTAAAGAGCACGCTGGCATACGTCGTAGTATGCCGAGCTCGTCGACAAATTTTAACATGCTTCAAATTTTTCGACGTATGCCAGCGTATGACTCACACGTTCCGCATACGCTGGCCATAAGTTGTAGGCACGTCACGCGATCGTTGACACATGTCGACACACGTTACTTGTAAGTTACTCATAAGTCGAAACACGTCGAGGTAATGTTTAGCGTCAAGTGTTCCAGACTCCATGTTTTTTTTTGTTTTTCTTTTCGTCAGCATGACGGTGATGTTCACACTTCGATTTTTATCTTGCCAAAACGAAGTTTTTGCAAGATATGTTAGTCAGCTTGTATGTTTTTTTTTTGTTTGTTTGACTGTAATCATGAATAAAAAAATTCTGCAGATCACAGTTATCATTGGAAATTTTTGTAACTTTGCATATCAGAGGACTATAGAGGTCCCTTTCAGCGCATAAAATTTTGAAGGTCAAGGTCAAAGGTCAAGGTCACTGTCACAAATCAGGGGAGTCGATGAAACCCTTATTTTTTGAGTAATTTTGATCGGATCGTCTTCAAACTTCATGGGATTATAGTTCATGGTCTGGCGCTCAGCTGATTAATTTTTGGTGGCGATTGGCCTTGACCTTCATGATTAGTGCCTAAGGTCAAACATATTTGACCCCAAGGTCAAATTTTCAAGTTTTAGGAACCATATCGTGTAGTACCTCAAATTGAACACCTCGATGACTGCTTTCTAGATAAGTCGAGTTTGAGACATTATGACGTCATTTGGTGACGTTATGAGGCAAACGCATATTTTTCATGGTTACTCTGTAGAACGATTCTCATCGGAATCTCTCGTAGGCAGATATTCCTCAAGGAGTCACTCCTAGTGGATAGCAGGCAGCTCTGTTCACCTCAGTATGAAGTTGAAGAAGTTACACGTGGTCACCTTTTGGCAAGATACGGGTCAGGGTGACATTGGTTTATTTTTTCTTCGGCATGACGGTGATGTTGACACTTCGATTTCTAGTGCGGTTATAATATAATATAATTAATAGGCTGCCGCTCAACGATTTAAATCATAACCACACTAGAAATCGAAGTGTCAACATCACCGTCATGCTGAAGAAACCCCCCCCCCCCCCAAAAAAAACCATGGAGTCTGGAACACTGACGGGTTCCTCCTGTGTGAACCCCATTTTTATATACCAATTCCCCTAAACGCTGCCAATACGCCATTATATGGTAACTGTAAGTTAGAAACACGTTCAGCAAGTTCTATGGTCATCCGGAAGATGTCAAATACATCTACATACGTCAATATGCGTTGGAGATACATTACACATAGGTTCAAAGCACGTTACTCAAAGGTTAGAAATATGTTTTGGGTACGCTAAACATTACCTCGACGTGTTTCGATTTATGAGTAACTTACAAGTAACATGTGTCGACGTGTGTCAACGATCGCAAAACGTGCCTACAACTTATGGCCAGCGTATGCGGAACGTGTGAGTCATACGCTGGCATACGTCGAAAAATTTTCAGCATGCATAAAATTTGTCAACGTTCTCGGCGTATACGACGTATGCCAGTGTGCTTCAGCGTGCTCTTAACGTATACAAAACTTACCCATAACGTATTCGACGTGTGC
>NC_140965.1:23765515-23785515 GCF_056783735.1 Eptatretus burgeri | reverse complement strand
GATGCCCCATTGTGAAGTGGAGGAATGTGTGCGCCTTGCCTGAAGGGTAAAGGTGGGGGTCGTGTTCCTCTTTGAGAGTTTTAACGACTCAAAAACGAGTCAACGGGAAAATTTGTGGCAGATGTGCCGAATAGAGCCTTGATTGTGATCTCCAAGTCCAGGAGTCCATACAACACGAATTAAATTGAGAATTATTTAATCGTGGTTGGAAATAAATAAAAGGTAATTTAATGTAGAGTCAAATAGTTCTGAAATGTGTTTAAATTAATTTGTATACGTGAGTAATGTGTGGGTCGAACGTATCTACGCAGTTTGTTGTGGATGTGGAGATGGGGAGAGACGCGGGACCAAGGTGCGAAGTAAGGAGGGGTGTGTGTGTGTCTGGTGGGGGCCAGTCCTTAAGCAGCACCTGTATGGGTGCTTGTGTATAAATTTACATTTATTTTATATTCTAATGACTCTGCCCTTATGTGCTTCTTATGGGCTTCATGATGGTGCCCAGGGAGCCACTGGGTTGTCTGGACCGCCTGGAGAAGCGGGAGGCAGTGGAACTGTTAGTGGTTCAGGTCCTATCGGACCTCCAGGCCCAAGTGGTCATGATGGCATGATTGGCCCTCAGGGCAATGCTGGAGACAGGGGTCTGCAAGGGGAGTCTGCAACACCAGGACGCCAAGGGACGATTGGGATAATTGCACCATCAGGATCGTCTGGGTCAGTGGGTGAGCAAGTGGTGGGTGCAGGTGAGCGCATGCATCTGTGGTGAAGGTAGTGGTGTGAACCCATGGGTCGGTTCGGGCAGGCAGAATTCACATCTTTGTTTACGTTGAGATCTGAATTTGTTGTCTTCTGACGTCAGCATCGGTTGGTATTTTAAAAACGCATTTTTCATATCATAGCAGCCACCATACCTGGGAAGGCTCTCTGTGCATTGTATTGTCATAATGGTAGACCGTGGGGCTGTGTACGCTCTCTGATGACGACCAACTTATGAATGGGAAAGAAGGGTGCGGTTGGTGGAACTGACTCTACTGCTCCCTCTAGCGGTCGTGCTTGCTGCTGATACCCAGCCCCCACAACAAAGTGGTTACCCAAAAGGTTTTGCTCGCTTTGGCTCATAAAAATGAGCTGCACGAGCAAAAAGGGGGATGATGTAGAAGGAGGTGCTGAGAATATGGTACATTCAAGAACTTGCAGAGGTGGGAGAAAATCGAAAATTTGTAAAATCGAAAGTTTTGGAAGCAGCTATGTATTATCAAATGTTTGTGGTGTGTGCTGCCTTTGGGCTGTTGGTTGCATCACTGCTTGGAGCACGACTGTGCTGCTGATGCGGTGTCCCTATTACCAGTGTACTGATGTTCATTTTTCTTGCCAGTCTTGAAGGAATGACAGGCTGAGTTAGCCCTCTGGGGTTCGTTTAGTGGTAAATGAAAGTTGAGCTCAGGGCTCTGGGATCCTGGTCACCACTGTAAGTGCTTGGCCAAACGGTACATATAATTATTGGTAAAATGTCTGGAAAATATATGGACATATATAAAAGAAGATTAACTCTTGTGACACTAATAAATATTGTGAAAGAGTTTGATAACAGGGTGTTCGAATGGAGGAACGTCCTAAAGATGCAGTGGATTGGACTTTTTCAGGTATTATTGGTTACCCATGGAGCTGTCAAGAAAAGGTAAGCCAATCATGGATTCACGCATCTCATTGCAAAAGGATACAGGAAATAGAAAAGAGAAAGAAATGTTACTGGAGGTTTATGACAGATGTGGCAGTGTTTGATTAGCATGTGTATAATCGTGATAATATGGACAATAACAGATAGTGAGGACATTTTGGGAATGTCATAGAGATCAGAATGTTTGGTAGGTCAATGGTAGGGGAAACAAGGAAGAGGTTGTGATGGTGCACAGGTAAGAAAAAACGTAAACATTGGGATCAATTGCATTAGGAAGGCGTATATGGGAAAACACTTATCAGGCCCCGATATACAATTATGCATCTCGTGTGCCACGGGATGAAGGGGACAAAGGCATTGTACGCCTGGAACAAGGCATATTGTTACATGAGGGGATAAATGGGACAAGGATAGAGATAAGGATACGAATAAATAATCTTGCAGAAACCCAGAAATCATTAAATGGTATATTTTTGTGACCTAGCGGAACACCTAAGGAAGGTAACTGCAGAGTACCATGACTATTTTAAGGAAGAAGGGTTCAGATCATGGGTTATGGAAATGTTTGGTGAAGGGGGAACATGGATATTCCACATATTGATCGTTGGCCTTATGATATTCAGTGTTATTGTCATCATGGCATAAAAGTAATGGTGTGTGTGTGTGTGTGTGTGTGTGTGTGTGTGTGTGTGTGTGTGTGTGTGTGTGTGTGTGTGTGTGTGTGTGTGTGTGTGTGTGTGTGTGTGTGTGTGAAAATTTACCACAGTGACACAATGGTGGTGCATGAAGTTCCCCTGGACCAACCATCTCTGAAAACCCAGAAAACCCAGAAAATGAAGAACCTAGTTTAAAATTTAGTCGAGACACCGTGATGGTGGTATTATTTTTTTGGGAAATATGAAAGTACAGACACTAGTGCTTTCGGGAGTAAACACTGCTCAAACTCACATTGGATGAGTGTCTCGAATTGCTTGTACCAATGAAGCGGATGGAAAGAAATATTATCTAAACATTGCCTTGTTGGAAAATATTGGGATTTTCTTTAAAATTTTCTTTGACTCTGGACCGGGCGCAGTGGCGTGCGCCTGTAATCCGGCTACTCGGAGGCTTGGGTTGGAGGATCGCTTGAGGATGGGAGCTCTGCACTGGGCCACGCTATGAGAGGGTGTAGGGCAGCCCGGAATCATGGCGAAACCCAATCCTTATCCCTGTGTCGTAAGAGGCGACCAGGGTTGCGTCAGGAAGGGCATCCGGCATAAAACCTATGCCAAATCAGCATGCGGATCATCACGGATGATCCGCTGTGGCGACCCCTAACGGGAGCAGCCGAAAGACGAACAACAACTTTGACTCTGGCTTGTTGTTTATAAAAATTATATTCTTTTTTTTATTCATAAAGAACACGATAAATAGCAAAAAATATATATATATTCTTACTTGTTGTTTATAAAAATTCTATTCTTGTTTGCTGTTCATAAAGAACCATAGTTAGTTAAAAAATATATGTATCTTTTTTGTGTATGAAATAATTCTTTCTGCGAGTGTTGTTTTTGAAAAGTAATTTTGCTTCCTCATGACCGAAATTCAAGTTATAATTGTTGAAATGTATCCACTATACTACAGAGGGGTGGGGTATTGGTGGGCTGGTCAGGATGGTAGAGGGGGGGCTTTTGTATGAGGCTAGAAAGTGCGGACGGAGCTTTCATGACGTTATGGCCCACTTGGAGCTACTCATAAGGGTGTGCCACCTATAGAAAAGACTCCCGTCTACCACCTTACCGATCCATCGAGATTCCATCTCTAAAAATTATTATGATTGTGGTGTTCCTTTTCCACTATGTTTCTAAGTAAGAGGGGCAAATGTGGAGCTGTTGAACAGCTCCCAAGATGAGAGCAGCCATTTTTAATAGGATTACCTTTTCTTAAATTGAATGTAGCATTTAATTGAGGAAGCCAAAGCATTTAAAATGCTCTCAGTAAGCTACAGTTTTTGACTGTTGGTAGTCAAAGCAAGTAGGCTATCTCTCTCTCTTTGTCGTGCAGCTGAACATCTGGCTTTCTTGTTGGCCCTTGTAACAACATTCCTTGAGCCTTGAGCTCGGAGAAGCCCGATCATAAATCAGCACTGTTTTGGTAGAGTTCAAAAGGGAACATCTTGCAGTAGAATGAGAAGATAATATATATATTGTGATAAAGATCTGCCTGACCAAAAACAGATCTTCTTGCTTGTGAAAAGATCAATGCTTTGTCAGACCAGGAGAGAACCAGTGCTGGGGTGTTGTTACTTTCAAAGAATACGATATCTAAGAAAGAAACTATAAATCAGATGGAAGTTGGGGAACTCATGAGCAGGAAAAAGTATATACAAAGTAAACCAAACTGCTTGCGCCAGAGAGAGAGTTTGACTGAGCTGGGATACTGTAGGTAGTCTCTGTCTCACTTTGTCATGTACTCTTTTGATGTGAATTAAAAGGCTCTTCTCTACCATGATCAGTGTGGACATTGCTAGATTTCAATCAGCGGTGTAACATTATCTCGACATATATATATATATATATATACATATACATATATATACACATACATACATAGTTACGGTTGTGGAAATTCGCATTACACCATAAAGAGTCCTCAGGTGAGATATATCGATAAGTCCATGTGTAGTTAGCCCAAACCCATTGTATTGAGGGAATTTATGTGATCCATCCGGGCTGCGACGCTTTGAGTTAGCCATTTTTCTGTTCTATCTTTTATTTCAAACAAACAGCATCTCAACAACCACGCCATCCCCACCACAGCGTCAACCACACTACAACCACGCCACCTCCACCACCTACGCTACCACATCTTCGCCACTTGCCATTCAATAAGCACCCTGCGGTCACGATCTCCGCGGAAGAACAAAAACCACCAACGATGCTTGTGGGCTTTTCCTGCCATTTTTCCCCGCGCTTGGTGTGAAGGAAGGGGGAAGGGCAGCTCGCCGCCGATTGGTGGATGAACAGCGTGAGGCGGTCGGGGTGAGGGAACGCCCCTTTTCGGGAACCTTCTCGAAGGAGGGTGGAGCCGAAAACTGGGCGGGGCGAATGGGCGGAGCCGGCCCCTACAAAAGGGACGAACGAGTTGGTTCGGGGGTTTTTTTTGGTTGGTTGCTCGGTTGGTTCGGAGTTGTGTGGAGTTCGAAGTGAGCCTTCTGGTTCGGGTCGCGTGCTCATGGTTCCTGCCCTGTTCGGCAATCCTCGCGCGGGCCCTGGGACCCCGTGAACGAGCGCGTGAAGTAGCGCCGAACGAGCGCCGTGCGAGCTGTCGGGCGGACGACGCGAGCTACGCGCGGGAGAAGGATTCGACGCGCCCAGGGAAGTCGCGACTTCCTTTTCTTTTGGGGTTTTGTGTAAATATCTGTGGGTGGCGCCAGTCCGTAAAGTAGAACTGTTTAAGTGTTGCCGTGTGTAAGTCTTATTCGGTATTAACTCTGCGTCGTTCTTGCTTTTGTTTCTTTTGCACGAAAACTGTATGGCTGTTTATACGTGCTTGCTTTGTATCTGTGTGTGTGAATGAAGTGCTGCGTGTTGAACTGTTTACCCGCTTCGCTTCGTCTTTTCTTTTTATTGAACCTCCATCTTGCATCACGTAAGGGGTTCGTAGTGGGTTTAAAACGCCCGGTAATTAATCGGAACCGTCAAGGCCGATGATAACTCCGCTCGGTTATCCCTGTAATTCGGAAGGAACCGCTTAAGCGGTTCGTGTCCGGAGTAAGCCTGCGGCGTGGTACGATCGCCCGGTCGACCACTCGCGCAGGTACTTAGGTAGGTCGAATTTGGCGAGCAACCCTATCCTGCACGGGTGGGCAATTGGCACGATCGTGGTGAGGTTAAACCCCCACCCGTGACTAGCTCCCGGCGTTGTTCCGAGAGGGTCACAACTGAATTGTCCGTTCCGGTGGGCGAGGCGGCCGCCATTCAAGTTACGTGGCTGATCGCATGCCGGCGGGCACGAATTTGCAACACTGGTGTCAGGAGTGGGATTCGAATCCACCCCACCTCCAAGCTAAATTCACGGGGAACGGACCAGGGGTGTGCGAGGCGACCCCCCCGTTCCCTCCAAATTACGAGTGAGCTAAATTTAATCCGTTATGAGAAACAAGATGGAGTCTCAAGGCGAGCGGGACCCAGGGGTATTAGAAATGGAGTTAGAATTAATACAATCCATGGCCCAGGATGAGAACCCCAAGCAGGAAATGCTTGTTGTTCAGGAACAATTTCCCCCCCAACCGAACCCAGAGCCCGAAATGGGCGCGGCAGCGGCCACGGTGTATGACACCTCCCCTCCCCCTCTCCGCCAAAACCCCCCGATCCTTGCCGAATCGGCTCAGCCGAGCGCACCCGACATGGCACAACTATTCGCCATTCTGGCAGGAATCAGTGGGGATATGCAAGGAATGAAAAGCGAAATGAACAACAAAATGGATGGCATGAATAAAAATGTGGATGGCATAAAAAACAAAATGGATAATAATGTGCAAATGCTGCGGGGTGAGATGCAGCAAATGGGCCGAAGTCTGCAGGCGGGCATGAAGGCAATAGCGTGCAGTGAAACGCGGACAATGGAGTGCGTAATGGCGACGCTACGTGTGGGAGCGAACGAGCTTAGGGGGAGTGCAACGGCTGTCAGGCCCGCAATGAAGGCACGTGAGGGCAAAATAATTCGGGGGACGTGTTGGGCGAGGGTAGTGACAGAGAAAGCAACAGTGAAGGTGACACGGAGGGAAAAATGAAATGGGGTGACTGCGACGTGTGAGACGAGACACGAGGTGACGACGGAAAGAATAAAAGAAATAACAGAGACACGGGAGGTAGAAACAGTAGAGGAGAGACTACATGATGAAGATGGGGTTAAGGACGAGCACACACACACACACAGAGGTAGTGGAGGATAATGGGGTGAGCTCGCAGAACGTGTGGGGACCCGGTGCGAGCAGCTGGACGGCCTCCTTTGGAAAAGGAGGGAGACGCTATTCTCCCTTGAAGCGGATCACGACCAGGTGGATTCGGTCATGCTTTGCAAGGTCGAGGGGATGAGTGCTGTGAACGGGTGCACGCCGAGCTTGGGGGGTATAGAGACCCTGGAACCCCTTGTGGTAGCGCGAGTCCCCAGCGTGAGTGTCCCGGTGTGTGTGGTTTCGAGTGTTGTCCCGGTGTGTGTGGTGAAATGTGTGAGTGAGACGCCGTGTGCGACAGAGGCCCCGTGTGTAACAGAAACCCCGTGTATGGGTGAGACCCCGTGTGTGAGTGGTGTGTTTGCGAGTGTGCCGGAGTACGTGCTTCCCAGCACGTCCGTGTGTAAAAGGGGCACCGCAAGTGGAAGGGGCCGTGTGTGTGAGGGAAACGGCCAGTATGAATGGAGCAACACGTGTGAGTGGAGCCGCGCGTGTGCAGGAAACGGCACGCGTGTGCGAACAGCTGTGTGGGAGTGAGGAACGGTGTGTGAGTGAGACACCGCAGGTGAGTGCCCCCGCGTGTGTGAGTAGTATGGTGTGTGTGAGGGAAACGGCACGAGTGAGTGAGCGGCCGAGTGGAAGGAGAGGAACAGCGTGTGTGAGGTCGCTGTGTGCAAGGGAAATGTCGGTCGGCATGCGTGAGCATGCAGCCGCGTCTCCCGGGGTAAGTGGAATGTCGTGGTGTGTGTCTCGTGACACGCGGGAGTTTGAGCGCATGTGTCGAAAGGAGACGGAGATGACTGTGACAATTGAGAGACAAGGGCCGGGGAGCGGCCGTAGTTTCAATGGGGACCGCACCGGGTTTGCCCAGCAGTGAGCGCGAGGTCCGTGCTGTGGTACGCACGAGGCCCCCACGTGCTCGGCTGCGGGAGTGAAGCCCGGTCCGGAAACGCCAGCGGTGGATGTTGCCGATCCCGCGGACGGACAAAGGTTAGGCAGGATACGGATTTGGACCGGATGGGTTCTCCACGCGAGCTTGTGTTAAGCTCCAACGGGCAGAGCACATGTGTTCGCGTGGGGAACCCCTCGAAACGCGGGGCTTGTGTTTTTTTTTTTAATGCGCAGAGTGGCGTCATGGCTGCGTGTTGGGTTGGAATTGGGCATGAGGGTGAATCCTTGCGGATGGTACCGTCCAAGAGGGACGAGGGACGCGAACAGCTGCCATGACGTCACGGGCAAGGTGCGCAGGTTGCGAGTTGCCGCGCTGGTGCTGCGCAATGAAAACAAAAAAGCAAGCCTCGCTTCGGGTGAACAGGATTCCTGGGCATGGGGTGGAAGACCCCCCTGCCAGGGCACAGGATGGAACTAGTTAGGGGGAAGGGTTAGCATAGCTAGACCGGTTTCATGGGGCAGGGGTAAGTCCTCATGGAGCCCGTGGAATGGATTAGGTCGAGGGTTTTAGTTGAGATTTAGGATGGGAAAATGAAGTATGGGATTATTTCGGAGACAGTGACAGATTGTGGATGTGTAGAGGGGACGTAGCTTAGCTACGTAGTGTTAAGTGGAACGTGCTGTAGTGTAAGGGACGACGTGGGAGCACGAGGTAGTTAGGGGATGTAGTGAGCAGGATGGCAGGATTCAGCGATGCGTGAGATGAGAAAAGTTGTGAGGTGAGTACATGTTGCGTGAGTGAGGCCAGCGGGTCTGTGTGTATGGAGCGAATGTGGAATGCATGGTGCGATGAGTGATTTGGGGGAGGAGTGATTCCCGCCCAAGGGACCCCGGGGTCAGTGTAAAGTGAGTTCGTGGGTTAGCGAAATTGAAAAATGGAGGTCGTTTTGCTGTTGGTGGGAGTGTAGGCTCGATACCTGTTTGGAGGGGTGTAGGAGCCCTGTTGACGGGCTGGGAGCGTGGCTGCGAAAGGTGAGTATCGCTGAGTGGGTACCCCGGGCACCGGGCTAGTCGGCCGTGGTTGGCCAAGGGTCCATGGGGGGCCGGGATAGCGTAGTGGGCACGGATGCGCCCGCATGATGCGGGGGCCCGGGGCGTCGTTAGCAGCGTGGGCAGTGTTGTGGGCACGGGTGACCCTCGGAAAGGGGCCCGGGAAGCCAGCCTGCCACGTGAGCGTATCAGGGGAGTCGCCATGGAGGGCACTCCCCGGTGTTTAGGAAGCTGGTAGGCTCGGAGACAGTGTAGTGCCCGGGGGTGCCATTGTTAGAGAATCGGCAGAGGGTAGTTCCTGCCAAGGGAGCCACGCATCCCAGCCACGAAACCGTGCAAGGGCACGAGGAAAAATTAGAGGGCATGGCCCGAAATTTGAGAGGACACCAACACAGGCGACGGGAATCTGGGTTGATAGAACCGATAGTTTAAGCGAGAGGCGCTTGTTGAAAGCCCCGGGGTAGTTTAAAAGTTAAATGGATAGTGTAGATAGGAAGTGTACCCCTCCGCACCATCCATCCCTTCGCTCTCGTCGTGGGCCGCTGGACTCACCTTGGGTTGAGATCGCTGAGATTTGAGGAGGCCATTCTGAGGCTTCATTGGGCCTCGACACAGGACGCTAGCTCTCCCTCATTCCCCTCCAGGAAGGGAACGTAGGGGTTGGGAGTAGGCGAGGTGACAAGATAGGTTAGCCGAACAAGGACGTTAAAGGGGGTTTGGGGACGAATTATAGTGGGGAAGAGTAAAAATAAAAAAATAAAAAAAATAAGTTGGGGCTAAATTGATCTTTGACAAATTAAGGGAGTGGGTATGGACAGTGACAGGCAAAGGCGATCGGTTGGGAGGGAGACGTTTAGGTAGGTCCGAGCCCGCCGTCTGAGTGGCCAGCACCACCGCACTCCCTCCATCAAACTGCACTGCACGGCAAGAGGCCAGCCACTTCATTGGCTGGCTGTTTTACTTCAAGGCCTGTGCCGGTCAGCTTCATTGCCGGCTGTTTTTGCTGCAAGGCCTGTGCCGGTCGATCGTCTTCCGGCTGTTTTTACTGCAAGGCCTGTGCCGGCCAGTTCATGTGCCGGCTGTGTTTGCTACAGTGGCCTTGTCATGCCTTGCCTGCCTACCTTTGCCATCCATGCCTGCTGCCCTCGATTCTGCGTTTGCCCCGTTCTGTTTTGCATTTTCCCCGCCCCTTGTTCATTGCCATGTGCGCCAGGATCGTCGTGGAAGTTGCAAGAACTGTCCTGTTGGCAGCTACAACACGGGCCTGCAGTGGCAGCCCGTGCGCCGGTTGACTCTTTGCTTTTCTCCCTGCAGAGTCCATTGATCCTGGGCCATGGATTAATGTAAAATTTGTTAGGGTTAAGGTGTTAAGATGTACTGTAAATATGAGTGCGCCCCCGGCATGTATGTGTTAGCGCCGGCAATTTTATTTAAGTCGTCTGTATGAGTGGGTTTGTTTAGTTAGTTACTCAGCCCTCAGGTTATTTATTTTGGGGAGACGAATACACTGAATGTCGCACTCAGGGATCCGAAGGTAAAACGTACTAGGGGAGAACTACACATGATGGTACACGAGAATATGACGACTCAGGACGAGTCTGTAAAAAGGGGAGGGGGTAGTGTTACGGTTGTGGAAATTCGCATTACACCATAAAGAGTCCTCAGGTGAGATATATCGATAAGTCCATGTGTAGTTAGCCCAAACCCGTTGCATAGAGGGAATTTATGTGATCCATCCGGGCTGCGATGCTTTGAGTTAGCCATTTTTCTGTTCTTTCTTTTATTTTAAACAAACAGCATCTCAACAACCACGCCATCCCCACCACAGCGCCAACCACACGACAACCACGCCACGTCCACCACCTACGCTACCAAATCTTCGCCACTCGCCATTCAATAAGCACCGTGCGGTCACGATCTCCGCGGAAGAACAAAAACCACCAACGATGCTTGTGGGCTTTTCCCGCCATTTTTCCCCGCGCTTGGTGTGAAGGAAGGGGGAAGGGCAGCTCACCGCCGATTGGTGGATGAACATTGTGAGGCGGTCGGGGTGAGGGAACGCCCCTTTTCGGGAACCTTCTCGAAGGAGGGTGGAGCCGAAAACGGGGCAGGGCGAATGGGTGGAGCCGGCCCCTACAAAAGGGACGAACGAGTTGGTTCGGGGGTTTTTTTTGGTTGGTTGCTCGGTTGGTTCGGAGTTGTGTGGAGTTCGAAGTGAGCCTTCTGGTTCGGGTCGCGAGCTCGTGGTTCCTGCCCTGTTTGGCGATCCTCGTGCGGGCCCTGGGACCCCCTGCACGAGCGCGGGAAGTAGCGCCAAACGAGCCCCGTCCGAGCTGTCGGGCGGACGACGCGAGCTACGCACGGGAGAAGGACTCGACGCGCCCAGGGAAGTCGCGACTTCCTTTTCTTTTGGGGTTTTGTGTAAATGTCTGTGGGTGGCGCCAGTCCATAAAGTAGAAGTGTGTAAGTGTTGCCGTGTGTAAGTCTTATTCGGTATTAACTCTGTGTCGTTCTTGCTTTTGTTTCTTTTGCACGATAACTGTATGGCTGTATATACGTGCTTGCTTTGTGTCTGTGTGTGAATTAAGTGTTGCTTGTTTAACTGTTTTCCCGCTTCGCTTCATCTTTTCCTTTTATTGAACCTCCATCTTGCATCACGTAAGGGGTTCGTAGTGGGTTTAAAACGCCCGGTAATTAATCGGAACCGTCAAGGCCGACGATAACTCCGCTAGGTTATCCCTGTAATACGGAACGAAACGCTTAAGTGGTTCGTGTCCGGACTCGGCCTGTGGCGTGGTACGATCGTCCGGTCGACCACTCGCGCAGGTACTTAGGTAGGTCGAATTTGGCGAGCAACCCTATCTCGCGCGGGTGGGCAATTGGCACGATCGTGGTGAGGTTAAACCCCCACCTGTGACTAGCTCCCGGCGTTGTTCCGAGAGGGTCACGACTGAATTGTCCGTTCTGGTGGGCGAGGCGGCCGCCATTCGAGTTACGTGGCCGATGCGAATTCGCAACAATATATATTTATATATATAAAATTATATATATATATATATATATAATTATATATATATATATATATATATATATATATATATATATATATATATATATATATATATATATATATATATACCATTTCGAGATGGTATTTTAAAAAATAAAAAAAAAATGTTGGCTTTTCTTGGACTATCGTGATTATCTCGTCTGTACAGCTTTTTAAATGATCCTTGGAATTTTTGCTGGATCACATGACCACTTTAAGTTGGTATAAGGATTCGAATGAAACATTACCTATATGATGTTAAAATGTCGAGTTTACCTTCCCAGGAAGCTCACAGCATGTCTCTCGCCCAGCCCGCTCTGGGTTACAGAAGAAGTCGAACTGCTGTAGCTGAACCTGCCAGAAAAAAAAAAGAAATTGTGATATTTTGTCATAATCTCTACTATAATACCAAGCTTGCAAACTAAAAACTCGGCTCGCCGTCACATGATCCCTATGAAATTGCTGTGGCACTTAGCGGACATGCCGACAATGTTTGGGAAGTCTTGGCGTTCCATTGTACCACTTGCATTTTGCACAATGCGTATTTTTGTCATTCCCCGTGTACGGTCTGTCGTCTGCTACCAGCTATGTTGTACTGCTATCCCGTGCATGGGCACGGGTATCGCTAGTAACTATATATTATACCACTACTTGTCTTCCTTCACAGACCTGATAATAATACTTTCATTTTTAAAATGCATATTTATGGAAGAATGTCACTCATTCTGTCTCTCTGAAAAGACTATCTGACCAACAATCCCATCTACTTCCTTAACAATCTTCTTGAAGAAGTAAAGTCACTCAAGCATTTGGACCCCACTCTCAGCCATGATCCTTCTTGGGCAAAATCACATGTCTAACTTGGTCTCCAAAGCCAGTCATCGACTGGGCATCCTCCATCATGCAAAGTCTTTCCTTGGCATACCTGAACTTTTATTTACCTACAAGGCCTTCACCGCAGCTTGAATGGAGTACTGCTCCCCCCCCCCCACTCTGGGCTGGCTCCCCTGCTTCATAATTTGCTCAGTTTGACGCCATTGAAACCAAGGCCCTAAAATCATTGGAATCTCCCGTGTTGAAGCTGAGTTTCTGTGCCTTTCACTTTCACATCAGACAGGTCGGCAGTCTCTCTGTCATTTACTGCCTCTTTAATGAACTTGCACCCTCGGCTCCTTCCGTGCTTTGTCCCCCCCCCCCCCAATAACCCACCAGGTTTCTGAAGGATGTACATGGTCCACCATCAACCCCCTTCTGATGAAACTACGGAAATCTAGAATCACCACTCACCTCCACTCATTCGCTCCTCTTTTTTCCTGCCTGTGGAACAAACTTCCTCAGTCTCTTCAATCTCGTTCTTTCTTCCAGGGTTTCAAAACAACTTTAAACCACCATCTGAGATCATCCTCCATCCATACCATGACCTTTTCTATCCTCATTACCCCCCCCCCATCCCCAAACCCACCTCTTTCCAGGTTTCCTGTGTTATGTTCCACTCATATGAGAGAGAATTTGTGGCTGTATTCATCTTGCTCACCCATGTGTCCTCCCATTGCAATTTTCCCCATGTCCCCAATTATCCAAGTCTCCCTCTATTTTGTTGCTCAACCCTTCTGTTGGTTTTCCACATCCTTCCTTTCTCCTGTTCTTTTTATTCCGTGACATCCTGATCCATTCTGTGTTCTCACTCTTCCATGAGCCTCATCACTTTGTTAAAAATAATAATAATAATAATAATAATAATAATAATGGGCAGATGTCATCAACGAAGCCATATCCCAAATTGTTCAACAAAGAAAAATCAAACTAAAACTTTGCTTTGACTTTCATCCCAAAGAGTGAATTAATCAAATGTTTTTCCCCACAGCATGTATCAAATGATGTCAAGGAAAGGACATTCCATATTCCTACAAGCCATCGAAGGTGGACGGAGGTTATGTATTCACCCCTGTTTGTCTGTCTGTGAACAAGATATCTCAAAAATTTGTGGACGGATTCGGAAGAAACTTGGTGGACAGGTTGGTTGGGTGACGAGGACTCCATGAAATGCTATTTTAGTTGTTCAATGACGTTCCCAGGTTTGAGTATACAGATGTCTCAGTAGTCATTCAATGATTGACCCTTTCATTGAATTTGTCCACTTTACAAACAACAATATAATTGAGGAAAAAAACACGTAAAGCTTCTACTTTTGAAGTGGAAACTGATCTTCATGACCATTTTGGGGGGAACAAAAATGAATAAAAACCTTATTCAAGATGAAAACGAGGTGGTTGAGGTCTTACCGGTGCACTGCCTTCGCCAGATCCTCCGAGGGCGATGTCCATGAACCCCCCGCGACCATCAATTACCTCCAGACCCTCTGTGCCTTCCTCATGACAATCCACGAAAAGAGAGACGCGACCGTCCTGCACAGCCAGCGCCAGCTTGTGCCAATTCCCGTCAAAAAGAGAGTCAAAGCCACGGAACACGTGTGATTCACTCCTACCGCTCGGTGTTTCTGATGAGATTTCGATAGAGCGTGCTGTGCCATCGACACGCAATGCGAGCGCATCTCGAATACCATCGAAGCGTGCCCGCCAAAGGGTCCAGGTCGGTTCCGGGGTGGGACCGGGACCTGGCAGCTGTAACGTGACGATGAGTGAAAACTGAGTGGGAAGGCCATGAGGCAGGAGGTGCCTGTAGGTGATTGGAAGGAGAGATTTAATGGAAGTGCGTCGATGACCGATGACCAAAGCATCATAATATGCTTACAAAGAAAAACTCGGCAAAACGGATTGAATGATTAATTATATATACACTTTTCTCCCCTGAAGGGTTACAGCATGTCCTAAGCAAGATCATGCCCAAGTAGCAAATCTAGTCTCTATGATCTCTTGGATCTGTCATTGATCTGACTTGGGCATTGCGCCAAACTGCATCACATTTAGATTGGTGTTCTTGCCATATATTGAATACACGTGTGTAAAATTGACTTGTAATCATACAAAACAAAATTACTTTTATAAGGGAATGGGAGGAACAGTTGTGTATATTATGTAGAAGCACAGACTTTATACACACCCACTACCTCAAGTCATGTGTGAGTTTGGCTGTTCTTTGAACATGAAATGCAGTCCTGCCAGGTGTGCTGCCCTCGGACATATCAACCCCAGTTGCAAAGTCCAGCGCAAAACTTTCAAGTAAGTCCACACCTGAAACAAGAAACAATTATAGTTTTACAAAGCTTTACCATATAATGTAATATCCTAGAAACAATCTTGAGACATGTGACTGTCCAGCCAAGTATGAGGATGCTTTCAATGTGACCTGAACTCTTGGTTGTACAGGGTGGCCACGATCTCTTGTCACCCCATGTTAATATTGCGACATTGCCTTTTAATAATATTATCTGACAATACCGAAGAGTTCCGCAAGTTATACCACACACACATTTGCAGCACTCTTTCACCTTATTACACATTTTACAGCACATGACACAAGCTTTAAGTGTCCAGTGGATCCGTTTGTGCTCCATTATTGTCATTACCGAGAGTAATTTTTTGCGCCATGTTCTGTGGGACATTTTCCAGACCATTTGTGGGGTGATACGATTAAAAGGAAGTCTCACTGCTTGTTTGAGGTCATCAGTGGTTTGGTAGCACTGCTCTGGACACATTAACACTCTGCACACAAAGGCAATGTCAATTTTTACACGTGGGTGACAAGACAGTGTAACCACCTTGTACTGTACTCATTTATTAAAGGGGAGCCCAAATGCAATTGTTTTTTCGTCCTGAAAACCGTTGAGAATCATTAATCAGGGTTTAATTTAAGGGGGAAAAAAATTCAATTTTTTTGCCGATTACAAAATGTTCAAAAAATCCCTCGAGTGTCGATTTTTGATTTTGTCAGTGACGTCACGCCCTGAAGCCATCTTGATCCGAACGGCGGCTTTCATGGAGAAACAGTGCATGTCGAGCTCGGATTCAGATACTGATTCCACAGTTGTTAGCGACTGTGAAGGTTCTCAGGATGTTGAAAGTGATCAGTGGGAGGTTGAAGGAAGTGTTGGAAATCATTGATGGAAACGCTTTCAGCGGAACTGTGGAGCCGAATCGTTTTAAGCCTGTTGCGAGCGATTCAGAGGAAGAAGGTGGAAGTGTTCATGAAGATGAAAATGCTGGTCACATGAACACTTCAGCTCGGTATGGTTTGATTTTCCGTTCCATTGACGGTTTATAAGGGAAGGATTTTGTATTAATTGATACATCGGTTTACATATTACTCAAGCAGAAATATCCATCATCGCCCGATAGCCCAGGCTGCCCAGGCACAATAGTACACTGCAGAAAAAATGGGTGACGAATGCTTTCTCCCACTGTCGCAGGCTGACCAGGTGTCTTTATGTTACGGGATCATCCCGTTTCATACTTTCCCTGGAATCCATTTGTATCTGTGCCGTGTCCCACCATCATGTCTGTGAGGTGTCGATATCCCTCCACAGGGGATGGGGGTTTGTGGAGTGGGAGGGGGGAGGAGGATGGAAGGGGTATGGAATGGTGGTGGCTGGTGGGTATTGTGGGGGTAATGATTTTTGGGAGGATGGTGGAGGAGGGGGTGTGGGATGGTGGTGGGTTTTGTGGGGGTGATGGGGGATTGTGTAGGGGGTGGGAATCCTGAAAGTTTTAGCATCCGAGGTCAAATCCTCTCGGAGGAGTAGATGATGATCCATACATATTTTCTCCTCATCTATCTATAATTCCAGCAATCTCTGTGTGTCTGTCTGTCTACGACCGCCATTTCTCGACGACCGCCGGTCCGATCTCATTGAAACTTGCCAGGAATATTAACGGGGACCTGCGGATGTGCCTTTTCAAGGTTTTATATTGATCGGACGAGCGGTTCCCAAGTTACAGCCATTTATCTGTCGATCAATGACAAGACACGGTGCTATGACATCACGAATGACGTCACAATTAATCTTTATTTATTTATTCTTTTTTTTTTTGCACGATCGACGGTCCGATCTGATTGAAACTTGCCAGGAATATTCCCGGGGCCCCGCGGATGTGCTTTTCAAGGTTTGATATTAATCGGACGAGCGGTTCCCAAGTTACAGCCATTTATCTGTCGACCAATGACAGGACACGGTGCTGTGACATCACGAATGACGTCACAATTAATGGTTATTTATATATTTGTTTTTTATTATTTATTTTGCACGATTGAAACTTGCCAGGAATATTGCCGGGGACCTGCGGATGTGCCTTTTCAAGGTTTTATATCGATCGGACGAGCGGTTCCCAAGTTACGGCCATTTATCTGTCGACCAATGACAAGACACGGTGCTATGACATCACGAATGACGTCACAATTAATCTTTTTTTTTTTTTTTGCACGATCGACGATCCGATCTGATTGAAACTTGCCAGGAATATTGCTGGGGCCCCGCGGATGTGCTTTTCAAGGTTTGATATTAATCGGACGAGCGGTTCCCAAGTTACAGCCATTTATCTGTCGAACAATGACAGGACACGGTGCTATGACATCACGAATGACGTCAAAATTAATGTTTATTTATTTTATTATTTATTTTTTATTATTTCTTTTGCATGATTGAAACTTGCCAGGAATATTGATGGGGACCCGCGGATGTGCTTTTTCGAGGTTTGAGAGAGAGAGAGAGGCTGCACATACTGGCACTCACCTACGGGCACGCACCTACGGGCCCGCCCCTACGGGCCCGTACTAGTTATAAATAGATGGTGGTTCATTTGATTTGTTGAAATTTGTGTTGATAATAGATAATTACCAGGTGCTCATGTGGTAACTCCTGGACAATGGCAACAGGTGTTTGATTCATCGCTCAAATCAGCAGAGAACATGTGCTGGTAGCTGGGTGAAGATGGTGTTACAGTTTAGAGCGACGGTTGTTTCTTCTGATTAGTCATGGGAATGGGATCCTCTTTCAATCATGGTGGTATAACCATAAGATGTAGCCATCTCTGGTGTTTCATAATGTGCTCTGTAACATGTTCCGAGCAAAAAAGCGAACATTTTGCAGGCCCGATCCACACTCGGGTATTTTGGAAAATCCTTGTCCAATTTCTGGCAAACTTGGGCATTTGGGCCACAGGTATAGTATGAAACCATCTTGATTTGTATTACTATTCAAGCACCAAGGACGCATCGACTCGGCATATTTGTGGAAAATGGAAAAATTTCGCCGTTTGAGTGAAATCATACCGCAATGTAACCCGGATACAGTACTGATCTGGTGGTCTACTTCCAGGTGTGACATCACAGCTCAACTGAATAATAATAATAATAATAATAATAATAATAATAATAATAATAATATCGACATTGAATCGCAAATTTACCTACTTCATAATTCAGAAATCGGATAAAGAGACATCATATCTATTTTGTAGGGTATCAAGAGATAGATTAGTGTCGAAGTGGTCTGAGCGCTTGGGTTCCACTTCAAGTTTTAATTACCTCCGCCACCGAAGGAGGACCGAGGTTGTGCTTTCACCCCTGTCTGTTTGTCTGTTTGACTGTGAGCAGGATATCTCAAAAGGTTATAGACAGATTCGGATGATGAACTTTGGTGGACGGGTTGGGTTTGTGACAAGGACAAATTGATTAGATTTTGGTGAAGATCCGAGGCTACAATGATTTTTAAAGTGATTCTTCACCATTGGGAGATCGGGCCAAAAACGATAAAAGCACGATATCTCAAAAAGTTGTGGAAGGATTTGAACCAAACTTGATGGATATGTTGGGCGTGGTACAAGGAAGAATTGATTCAATCTTGGGAAGATCCAGATTCTAGAATTTATAAATCTTTTAAGTGATTCTTCGCCATTGAGCGATTGGGCCAAATACGATATATAGCACGATATCTTAAAAAGCTATAGGCGGAGTCGGACAAAACTTGGTGGGCAGGTTTGGTGTTTGACAAGGAGAAATTGATTAGATTATGGTGAAGATCTGGATGCGGATTAGAGAATTTTTTTAAGTGATTCTTCACCATTGAGAGATAGGGCCAAAAACGATATACTGTATCGCATATTTCAAAAATTTATGGAGGGATTCAGATGAAACTTGGTGAATGAGTTGTGTAGGTGACAAGAACAAGCTGATGAGGTTTTGATTAAGAAACGGATGCAGATCCAGCCAATCAGTGGGATACAAAATGTAAACTGTTCAACCTGATGGAGGTATGCTTTCTACATAGTGTCATTCTCGTGTTTACTATGTGCTAGCAAAGGTACCTGGCAATGCCAGGTCCTTCCTCCCACCCCTTACCCTCCCTCCCCACCTCCTCCCTCCAGACTCTCACCCCACCCCTTCCCCTCCCTCATCCCATCCCTTCCTCTGCCTCCTCCCACCCCCCCTTCCTCCGGACTCCCACCCCTTCCCCATGACAGGTGGTGGTTTGTGTTTTTATAATTCATGAGCTGTGAGAACATGACTGTTTAAAACCCATAGTAAGGTGTATTATGGTTAAAAAAGAAAAGAAGAGTGATCCTATGAGGTTTCATCATAATTAACCTTGGGAGCTCAGAGGAGTGGCATCATAAACAAACAAACAACATCTCATTCGTTTTTCTATGGAAGTCAAGTGTGGATCGGCTTGCTACGCTCACCTCTCCACACGTCGTTGCAGAGATTGATGTCACAGATTTGCTGCGTTGTCATGATTGACACCAATCATCATACAAACATTTATTTTGTACAAATTTATTTGTAATATAAAAAGGTCCAAGTGGTCGAAATGCTCAAGGGTCTAAGCTGTTTTATGAGTCTGGGGGGTATTAGGTGTCTAAATGGTGTTAAGGTTTAAGGGGTCTAAAGGGTCCTCAGGGTCATCTGGGTCACTTGGGTTCTTGGGGTCTTTTTGGTCCTTGGTAACTTTTGGGTCTTCAGCATATTTTGGGTCCTCGAGGACTTTTGGGTCTTTTGGGTTCAAACAAATTCAAATTGAGGTTCAAACAGTACGTAATTAATAGACATGCAGTCACATGGCTTCACAATGAAAGGAACATTCCAATAAGATGTAATTTATAGACGTTCATGTAGTCTGCAATTAACGTTCAAACAGGACATGATTAATCGGCATACAGTCTTTACGGACTGATGGACGGCTTCCTGGATGGCTTCACTCACGGCCTCACTGACCACCTCACATACCATGCTTTTCATTTTTATATACAGTGCATATAGAAAGTCTACACCCCTTTCAAAATTTTTACCTTTTGTCGCCTTACAGCCTGAAATTAAATTGCATTAAATCAGACTTTTTCCACCGATATTTAAACAACGTAACCCACAACCTCCAAGTGAAAAACAAATTCTATAAATTTCAGGAAATTAATAAAAAATACAAAACTAGAATAACTTGGTTGGATAAG
>NC_140965.1:23700515-23760515 GCF_056783735.1 Eptatretus burgeri | reverse complement strand
ATGGCACCTGCATAGCCCCACGGAGCTCGATTTTTCATTTTCATCCCAAGGTCAAGGTCACAAGGTCACGAACTTAGAAAATTGTGAATTGTGTTTTTAGGGGGTAGCCGATTTCAATTTGCATCTTCTCCTAGGGGGTTTGTCGAATTTGGCAGGGGTTTCGGTATTTGGTTAGCCCAATGGCACCTGCATAGCCCCACGGAGCTCGATTTTTCATTTTCGTCCCAAGGTCAAGATCACAAGGTCACGAACTTAAAAAATTGCGAATTTTGACATAAAAATCATACGACCGCCCAAACTTTGAGAGCTAGGATGACAATATTTTTTAAGCATAATCTTGAGGTCATTCCCCACCAAAAGGCTTGAAACCATTTTGCTCTATCTCGAACACCTTGCCCGTGGTGCCCCCTTCAAGTTTGTTTTTACGCTGATTTCATCAAAGTATGGATAATCCGAGGAGTGCGAAATGCTATATAGCCTATATGACGTTATATTGTTCCTGGAATGTTCCAGAGGAAGTTTTGCACCAAAGGTCATAATCCTTGAACTTTGACCTTTAAAGTTCACAAAGGTCAAATTTTCAAAGTTGTGAGACTCGAACTGGGTTTTCGACCTTCTTCGACGAAGTAACTCCATTAAGCTATAGCACGTATCCTGTTTCCTTATTTTAATGTCCACAACATTGTTTTGTGACCTTTAAAGGTTATGCAAAGGTCAAATTTTGAAAGTTGTTGAACGAAACGGGGTTTTTGAGATTTTGCAGCTAATAACCTGTCACTCGTACCACATCATGTTGATCATTTTTATAACTTGGTCAAACATTATCACATCGTCTCATCCTTGACTTCTGAAACAATCTACATTGTCAAATACCGCTCGTGAACCATCGTCGTCTTCAGAATTGTCCTGTACTTCAGTCATTGAACCCGAGTGGTAACTTTTGAACTCTCTGTGTAAACGTTTCAAATTGACTGCACACATTTTACTCATCATACAATGCCTATAATTACATACCAGGAGCGCTGTCCTTGCCAGCTTTTCCAGGGCACATGACCCCTTCGCAGATCTTTGGAAGTAGGCGGCCAGGATTGCCAATACTGTGCACGAACACGCAAGATGGTTTGGAGGCAATCCTGTGCATCAGCGACTCGCTAGCGCCGTCCACATCTACAGTGTACAAGAGCAGTCCTGCACGGTGCACGTCCCTGGCTGGACCAACAGCATCATCGATGGATCTTCCCGATGATAGAAGCACGATCAGGCGGCGGATTCCCAGTCCCAAGGGTCGTGCCCCTTCTAACGAACTGAAGCTCCGCTCGACCAAGTGGCGCAAAGCACGGCCCGTCGCAGCATGACCTCGTATTGATCTTAGTTGCTTGATGGCATTCTATAAAATAAATTGATGAAACAGGCAATTAAAAGAATGCTGTTGTTGCTGTAAAATATAGCTTGGGCACAAATTTCATTTTCAGAATGATCAATGTAGAACATTTTATTTCATTTCAAATTAAGCAAGGCATCTCAAAAGTAATTTCATTAAACCTCATTTTAAATCAAGATTTTAAAAAACTGGAATTTAATTTCTTTTTTAAAACAATTAGAAGCTTATTGAAATGAATAGACAACTTCTCGAAAGTCAAACTGTCATTTCAAAAGTGAAAGAGGTTGTTTCCACATCCAAAAATCAATGCATTCTCTGATAATAGGCTTCTGTAATAACTTGTCATTTTAGGTCTTCATGAAAAGTTGCTTCCTCATGGTGGGAATAAAGTTACACATCGACCACAGCTTCACAGAACTGCTCAACTGAGGCTAGGTCAGTCATCAGGGACCTTTGCATCATGAACGACAGACATGTCGCAGTGCTGAATGGATGTTGATTTATTATCCTAAAAACTGGGCACCAGCGCGTTTAGAGGTTGAAATTTTGGATGCTGTCCATCTGTCTGTTTGTCTGTCCGTCCATTTGTACATCTGTGCGTCGATCCAAAAACTCTACTCAAAAATGATTTAACGGATTTATTTCCTATTCGGCACATGTACTGTATACAACAACACCTGGGAATGAGGCGTGTCGAATGATTTTGAGATTGCAGCCAAAAGTCAAGGGACACAAGATTTTATTTCCAAATTCTGGCATTAAAAATCATATATTTTACAGAAGAGAACAGTGCAGGATTGTGCATGCTTTTGTGAACCATTATTTATTTATATATACTTTACCATCACTACAAACACACAACTTTCATTTATTTATTTATACACACTTTTACCATATTTGTCACCGATTTAACACCTTGAGTTATTTATTTATTTATATATATACTTTGCCATCTCTACTACCTACATACCCCCTTGAATTATATATTTATTTAGATATACTTTATCATCTTCACTACCTGCATTCCATCTTGAAACATTCCTTTATTTATATATACCTTGACATCTCCACTACTTACATACTCATTGATTTATTTAAATATTCATTAAAAAATATATATTTATTTAAATCTGAAACTGGGTAGGAGATTCACATTTTCAGCAGGACGATGCTTTATTCATTTAAAATCGACATGTCCCATTTTAAGGTGCTGTGTCGTTGATAAGGTTATTTAAAAAAATTCAATCTACATAAATTACCTGATCTTTATAATGCAATAGCTTTCTGGAATGCTGGGTGTGAGGTGATCACTTAACCCGTAAGGCTGGTGAGACATCAATCCTGCAATTTAGGACGCTGTCGCAGATCCAACTCATCCACCACGTTTAAAATTTTATTGATCACAGAGGATGCTCTGGCAGTTTGGTATGAAGTTATTTTTTTTTTAAAAGAAGGCTACCAAAAGGGTGCCAAAATGTTGCAATTGGGAGAGACCTGATCATTAAAAATTCCTTATGAAATGTATGGAAAAAAGGCAAACTTCAAACAAGGCATGTATTGAAATTAAATAATGTTCACACAATTAAGGTATGAGCATTTAAAAAGCAAAACACTAAAATTATTTAAATATGATTGCTTTATTTGAGTGGCTGCTAATAAAGTTAACACAACTCACCCGTAATGCTTCTTTGGTGGCATGCTTGTCAAGCGGAAACTCAGTTCGGGGTTGATCTGCGTATTGAACCAGGCCAACCCTTGTTGCTTGTGGTCCCACGTCGAAGTTGTTTACAAGGTTCAACACAAGGAGCTGAACAGCACTGAAAGCTTCATCTGAGATAGATCCATCCAATGCAAACACCACATCCATGGGTGCCTTGCGGCATGCTTGGTCTAAAGAGAGGACAAATGAGGAACAGAAGAGAAGGTGGATGGGACCAGCACATCCGAGGATTGATAATTTGAGGAAAATACCTGTATGTGGGTTTCGGGTTAGTTCCATTCCGTTAATACATGGTCCCATTGAAGCAACAAATGAAATCAGCCAATGTATATTAGAAACACAACTGCTCAGCTCATGACATTTATCATAAGAAACTAGAATGGCACTAGGTGGAGCACATACCTCCACCAGGCTGAATATTGTATGTTTTGTTTCCCAATGATAGGCTGGATCTGGATCTGGACCTGAACCAAAATCTAATCGGCTTGTTCTTGTCACCTCCCCAACTCATCCACTAAGTTTTGTCATAATCCATCCATAACGTTTTGAAATATATTTTATTTACGGTTTGGCCCTATCTCTCAATGGTGAAGAATCACTTAGAAAATTTTGAATTCCTCATATATGGTTGAAGAATTTTAGAGAAATTTTATTCTCAAAAATTATATTAGGGGGGCCTTATACATAATGCATTTGCAAAAATGATTAAATGTTTCTGGATTGCTCATGCTAATGAAATATGTCGTGATAGCTCGTGACCTGTGGTGGGAAAATCCTTTGGTTTTTTTTCACCCCTTTAATGTATCATTATGATAATGGAATTTGTTTTATCAAATATATCTTATCGGATCGGCCACGCACCTAAAAGAGAGCATTACTGCACTAAACAGTATTTCTGAAGTGGGTCTACACCCTTATAAAAATGCGGTGTTCAATTGTATGTATGCAATGTCAGCCAGGTCAAAAGCAAATGCTGCATGGCAGAGAAAAAAGGAAATGTTTTTCAATAGTAGAAAGATTTACAATGGTAATTACGCAGCACGTAAAGTGGGGTTAAGCAATTAGTTCACTCTGTCTGTCTATCTACAGATGTCAGTCAATGATCGAAGAATTCCTTAATTTTAATTGAATTATATATTTTGAACACTATAGAACACGAATCGGAACACGAGCCTGCAGTTGGCTCTGAATTTCACAAATTGTATGGAATCTCATCCCGAGCACACATGCACACAAAGGGGTAAGGTAATTTTTTTTTAAGTCTGTCCGCCTGACTGGCAGTCAAACAAAATTGAAAATCATTCCAAACAGGAGACGTACTGTGTTTAAGGATGTCACAAAGAACACCAACAACATGCATGAATAACTAATGTAACGTGTTAAATAAGGTGGTGAAAAAGAGGTACATCTTTTTTTTTCTTCAGAAAAATCAAATTCCGAATTTTTTTTTTCTACAGCCTTCAAAACATTTATTTCATTTCCATTGCATTATACACTTGAACACTTCCTTGTTGGCACTTCAAAAAAACCTCCAGTTTTGTGGTATTTGAACAAAATATTATGCAAAATATTATTCCCACCTGAGCCGATTTCATGAAGCTTTTAAATCAAAGTTAATATACAGAGTCTTTACAAACTACTTCAAAGTGATAAAGCTAAAAAAATCAGATAAAATGTGAATAAGTGAGATTAACAGAGAAAATAAGATGATGACAGAGTTGCAAAAGTATTCAAACCCTCTGCCTAATTAACCCTAAATCACTTGAGGAGCAAATTATTTGTTTGAAAGGTTATAAAATAAATGTAATAGGTTTCATCTGTATGTAATCAGTGGTTTAACTTTAAAATTAATCTCCACCACTTATGTAAGGAGTTTTAAGGTGCAACTCACTCGGTTAACCCAACAAGGCAAACATGAAGACCATGGAGCTTTCCAAAGAAGTCAGACATAAAGTGATAGAGAAGTACCATTCAGGAGAGGGTTATAGGTAGATTTGAAAATCACTCATTATCCCTTTGAGTACGGTGAAATCCATCATTAAGAAGTGGAAAACGTATTCTACAGCCCAGACTCTACCCTATCAGGTCGCCCATCGAAACTCAGCAACCAGGCAAGCAGGAAACTGGTCCGGGGTGTCACTGTAAATCCAACAATGACTTTGAAAGATCTGCAAGGTTCGATGTCTGAAATGGGAGTCAGTGTTCATCAATCAACAATATCCTGTTCCATTCACAAAACTGGCCTCTATGGACAGGTGGCAAGAAAGAAGCGATTACTGAAAAAGACACATCTAAAAGCTTGTGTTATTTGTGTAAAAGCATCTTAGTGATACTGCAGGCATGTGCCAAAACGTTTTATGGTCAGACGAGAAAAAAATGGAATGTTTTGGTCCAAATTAAAAGTGTTACATCTGGCGTAAGCCAAACACTGCACATCACCCAGTCAACACCATCCCGACTGTCAAGCATGGTGGTGGCAGAATCATGTTTGGGGCTGTTTCTCATCAGCAGGGACTGGCAAGCTTGTCAGGATGGAAGGGACAATGGATGGTGTGAAGTACAGGAGAATCCTTGATGAAAACCTGCTCAAGTCAGTCATGAATCTAAAACTGGGTAGGAGGTTCACATTTCAGCAGGACAATGATCTGAAGTACAAAGCTAAAGACACACTGGGGTGGCTGAATAAGAAGAAAATAAATGTTCTTGAGTGGCCCAGTCAAAGTCCTGACTTTTATGGTTGGAATATTTATGGTTGGATTTGAATATTGTAAATCCTCGATGATCCCCATTAAACTTGGCAGAACTAGAGCAATTTTCCCGTGAAGATTGGGCAAAGATTTCACCATCTCACTGTGCAAAGCTGGTCGATACCGACCCAAAAAGACTCGCAGCAGTTTGTTGCTGCAAAGGTGCTTCCACCAAGTGCTGACCTAAGGGGCTGAATAATTTTACAAACAGTGAATTTTGATTTATACATGTTTTTTTTTTCAGATATTCCTGACATGTAAACTCCTTCAACTATAAGAGTGTTTAATTTCATCTCTTCAGTTATGGATTTAAAAAGTTCATTTGCAAAAATAGTTTCGACATAAGTTGTAATTCATCTACAGTAAATGTGGCATTATTGGTAGGGGGTGAACACTTTTGCAGGCCACTGTACATACATACATACATACATACATACATACATACAATTGGTATATTTTAGCATGATGGTTAATTTCTATGTGTGAATGGAGGTTTTTGTACACGCTAAATACTAAGGAGAAAGTTAAGACTTGCAATGTATATGAGAAACCAACCATCAAGATCAGTATTGAGCTGGCCACAATCATATTTTTTTGAGAGTTTTTAGGATGTATGGACCCCCCTACAAAACCTGGACATCCACCTTTGAGACAGCAACAGGAATCCTCTGTAGTTCAAGTTTATTTGTAGAATATGCAGCATTATATGAGGCAGCACCTGATGGTTTCCTGTGCATGGTGAGAATGTGTGATGGCACAGGGCTTGTGGTGAGAGCGAGTGGGGGTGGAGCGCGCAGGACATTTTCAGGGGGTGGAATCACGGTGACCTGAGGGTTGGGTTTCGCACCTGCAGGCCCAGTGTGCCACTGCGCTCTGGTGAGTTGTAGAGCGAGTAGAGTCATGAGCAGGACTGCACCTTTCTGGTGCATGCCTCCCTTCATCTGCCACATTGTGGGAATGACCACTTCACTACCAGAGCCTTCAGGAACACGAACAGAGATAAAGACAACATTAGTGTGAAGGTGGTAGGGTCGTGAACATGTGTAAATATGTGTATATATATACATATATATATATGTATATATATATATATATATATATATATATATATATATATATATATATATATATATATGTTACATCAGTGGCATCCGGCGTAAAACATGTGCCAAATCACTATGCGGATCATACGGATGATCCGCTGTGGCGACCCCGAACGGGAGCAGCCGAAAGAAGAAGAAGATGTTACATCAGTATGATCACGAATCATATATTTTTTATGTATGTAAATATGGTGGAATTTTTTACATCACACAATTTCCACCTGCTCTATACATGCCTATTTGCTTCCCTTTGCTTTCCTCCTATGTTCTCCAAATATTGTTTGTGTTCTTTCCCCAGACCTCTCCCTAACTTCTCTCCAACCCATCCTTCCTTATTTTTCTCATTTTAATTTATTTAATTTGCACCTCCTCCCCTTACATCATTCAACACGTCCTTAAGTGGATGCTGAAGAAATATAGCCCTGAAAGTTTTTTTTAGCTCCCCAATCAGGCATCAGTAGTATGAAAATCTTTGTTCTGGCCCCTCTACCAAAAATTAAACAATTCACCACGAACCTCTTTAATTACCAGTTTCTGTGACAAATTCCCAGAAATCAACTAAAATATTTTTCTGAACCAAATGAATTACCAGTTTAAACGAGTTTCAAAAGCAGTTTTACCAATAATTACCAGTTTCTAAAACACTCATCAAATACAACGGCACCCGATAGAGTGAATATTCCCCCCCCCCCCCTGTGTGCTCATTCTGAATAAAAACGTTAACTGAACTGAGCATCGTTAACTGAACATGCTAATATTATGGCCCACTGCTATTATGTCCCGTATACCCGTATCATCCATGTACCCTATTATGTCACATACATTGCCATTATCCATAGTTTTATTGATTATTGGGATATTTAACGACCACTTTTGTGCACTTTAAGGCTAAATTGCATCAATGAAGGTGAAAAAAATTCAAATTATATTCCCCATATCTGGTCGATCATTCATATGAAGTTTCGCATCGATCTGTTAGGCAGGTTCTGGAGAAGAAGGTTTTTCAATGTTTTTATTTTCAATCCAATATGGCCACCAGACCACGCAACTGTTGATGTCATAAATTTAATTCTTCACTCACACTGGGTCGTAGATGAGATACAAGAGGTTTCAGATGTTTCAGATAAGAATTTCGATTCAACCAATTATGGCTGGAATACCACTTTTCCGATAATGTCATAATTAATACCCTATACACCTCATGGGGAATTTTTGATATGCCAAGTTTCAAATCTACTCCTCTATCCTCAAACCCACCCAGGCACAACCAAGTGAACATTACAAAAACTATTTTGCAAGATTCACCCCTCCATAGACAAAGAAAAAGAAAGAAAGGAGAGATGGAGGACAAAAAAGAAACCACGCACGCACACACACACACTGACACACTGACACACTGACACACTGACACACTGACACACTGACACACTGACACACTGACACACTGACACACTGACACACACACACACACACACACACACACACACACACACACACACACACACACACACTGTCCAGAAATACCTTACCACCACAGAATGTACACAGAATTCACCAGCACTCAAATCAATACAGAGGCCCTTTATTTGTTTTGAAGCTCCCATTCTGGTAAACACTAATGACACACTTCTGGTTTGATTAATTAATTATATATATATATTGAAAAAAAAACATTTTTTTTTTTTAAACATCAAACAAATCCCCATTATTTCACACTCTCCTCGATAATATATTATTCTCCGATATCAATGTCCCTGAAAATAGATCCAAGTCAATTCAAACCGAGTGGAGAAAATCACATTGCTGCTATTAGATGGGAAATATAATTAATGTGAAAAATATTAAATAAATTTTATTGAAGAAATAACCAAATAAAGAAATACATCAACATATAAACAATTACATTTTGAGATCTGTGAATTGAAGGATATATGAAATATAAACAACATTGAATGGACATCAAACTTTGAGAGATGTCAAGTAATAAACGACAAAAGCTAGAAAACATCTGAAAATACAAAGCCTGTCCTTTTTGTATTCTGACTTCTGCTTCTTCCAAATGATAAACAGTACCTTTGGCCTTTTGACGTTTTGACCAAATTCTTAATTTGTATTCTCCATATTCTCATAATGAAGCTTTGTTGAAGATTTGATGACAAAAACTCAAATGATAATTAAAATTACAGGTCAATTGGATGAAAATTGATAATTTTATTTGATGCTGTCCTTTGACCTCTTTACCTTTTGACCAAATTATAAATTTGTATTCGCCATATTCTCATAATAAAGCTTTATTGAAAATTTGATCAAAAAGCTCAAATGATAATTAAAATTTTAGGTCAATTGGATGAAAATTGATAGATTTAATATGAGAATATGGAAGAATACAAATGAATAATTTAGTCAAAAGGTCAAAAGATCAAAGGACAGCATCAAATAAAATTATCAATTTTCATCCAATTGACCTGAAATTTTAATTATCATTTGAGCTTTTGTCATCAAATTTTCAACAAAGCTTTAATGTGAGAAGATGGAGAAGCCATCCATTGGGATCATACTCTGTGCAGAGTGTTGGTGCTGCTTAAGCAGACTCCTTAACTATTGGGCACAATCCTGGATGGGTCACCAGTAGAGGATAAATGGGGCTTCTGAGGCAGCCATTGAAATGAATGGGGGAAAAGGGAAAAACTAACTAACTAAAGCCCCAAAAGCCAAAAATAGGAGACTCATTTATCCCCTTCCTTCTCATACAAGCAAATGTAAAATTGACTTACTGATTGAAGCACTTCTTCCCCTTCATATTTTCATTCCATTCAAAGAGCGAACCAATGAATATTTGTCCATGTTCTACTTTGGGGAATAACTTAATTTTCCTATTATATTCACTTTATCTCTTCAAGCACGAAGGAAAGGGCTGTTAGGGTGAGTTTTGTAAAATGGGGAAGTGTTTTTAGAACACAGTCATGCCGTGAAAATGAGGAAGTATTCTGTGTCCATGTCTCTCGTGGTTATATTTTAAATCATCAGAACACTAACAGAACAAAGATTAGCTAAAAACAGCTTTTATTACGTAGGTTTTATCAAAATCATTTAAAGCAAGATGTTTTATTTTCGTGTGAAAATGAGTCAGTTTTGAAGTCAGCCAAGCTGCCTCACCTGAACCAAGCCAAAAAAATTCCTGTCATTTCCTATGTGGGAACACACCCTGGAAAAACCATTGTTGTGAAATCTCCCATTAAATCATCAAGTTGCTTATTTAAACCAACTTGTGTGCCGTTCGTGTTTTATTACGATAATGGAGCATTCAGATTCTTACTACAACCTTGCAGATCAATCGTTTTCACAAGATGACAGGTGAGATCTCAACCCAATCCATTATTTGTTGTTTAAAACAGAATTAAATCACTATACAACCAATAATTATTGTATGTCTTTTTTCCAACAGGTTGTCCCCAATCAGAACATCGTTGATAGCTGATGTTGAAAATTAATTATTTGAATATCACAAGGAATGGATAAAAATGAACGACTTTCTTGAAAACATTTATTTGTTACGAAAAGAAGTGAATGATATTATTGTTGGCTGGAAAGAAATTCTCTCAAGTCCTTTGACCCCGAGTTCAAGGTGAGGAATTATCACTCTGTCTCTGTCTTCGTGTGTGTGTGTGTGTGTCTGTCTTTCTGTCTCTCTATCTGTCTCTCTGTTTATCTCTCTCTATCTGTTTGTCTTTCTGTCTCTCTATCTATCTATCTCCATCTGTTTGTCTTTCTGTCTCTATCTATCTCTCTGTTTGTCTCTGTCTCTTTATCTGTCTCTCTCTCTCTCTATCTGTCTCTGTCTTTCTGTCTCTCTCTATCTGTCTGTCTTTCTGTCTCTCTGTTTGTCTCTGTCTCTGTCTCCGTCTGTCTCTTTTCGTTGTCCTTATACACAACCTTTTATTTGGCATGGTGGTAATTGATTTAAAAGCAATACCACAACTTGGTGGTAATTTTGACTACTTGCTTTATATTTTCAGCATTAAAACTGAATCATACATGGGTGGTGGAGCGAATGAATTTTGCAACCATGAATGGGAAGATGTTGAAATTCCATGGGGTGATGATTCATTTCCAACTTGATCCAGTTTAAATGCTCATCTGGATGAAATGGACACAAAACTCGATCTTCTCGAGGTAAATGTTTAATTTATTATTTTATTAATATCATCATATAATCATCTTTATATACCCTTATTGTTCTTCACTCTTTGTTTTGAACAGAATATGGTATCCGAGTTTCAAAATCACAAGACATCTGAAGCAGATTGTTGGGAAAAATCGTCCATTCTCGCAACTGAATAATTACCCAAAGAAAAATGTTTAATATTTTCAATCTTGATTAATCATATTTGCTTTGCTTTCAATTATTTAATTCTTAATTATAAAAAAGAATAAAACAAGTGCAAAAGGAGGGGGGGGAGGTGCGCTCCCCCAACGTCCCACCACCCCTTCCCCTCCCTGTGTGTGTGTGTGGGGAAGGGTGGGGGTGGGATGAGGGGGGGTGGTGGGTCAAATGTGGGGGTGCACAGGGGGAGGGGGTGGGTAGAGCTTGTGTGGGTGGGACTTGTGTGGGTGGGGCTTGTGTGGATGGGTGGATCTTGTGTGGATGGGTGGGGCTTGTGTGGATGGGTGGGGCTTGTGTGTATGGGGTTTGTTTGGATGTGGTTTGTGTGGGTGGAGCAATTTTTTTAAATTAAATAAACATGTTGTGTGGGGAACTAATTAACTAATCACTAATTATGTGGATATGATGGATGTGGATGTGGCTCATTGGGTGGTGTTTGCATGGGTGGGGTTTGTGTGGGTGGGGCTTGTGTGGGCGGAGTCAAAAATGGGAGGAGTTAAAAAAGGGGCAGAGTCAAAAAAAGTTTTTGATTTATCTTTGTCTTTTGTAATTCCTGTGAATAAAATGAACCTAAAATCTCTTCTCCCTTTAAATCACATAATTTGAAAGTCCAAGGGTTTTTTTCAATTTATCTTTGTCTTTTGTAATTTATCCATAATTCCAGCAATCACTGTGTGTGTGTGTCTGTGTGTGTGTGTGTGTGTGTGTGTGTGTGTGTGTGTGTGTGTGTGTGTGTGTGTGTGTGTGTGTGTGTGTGTGACCGCTGTTTCTCGACAACCACTGGTCCGATCTAATTGAAACTTGCCAGGTATATTGCTGGGGACCTGAGGATGTGCCTTTTCAAGGTTTGATATTAATCGGACAAGTGCTTCCCAAGCTATGGCCATTTATTTACCAAACCAATGGGAAGACACGTTGTTGCGTGGGCGTGGCCGATGGGGAAGGGAAGCTCAGCCACGTTCCCCATTACGGGTTACAACGTACGGGCTTCCGGAGAGTGATGACTTCGTGTATTCTAATAATTTCTCGATTTCTTATGCGCATTTAAAGATAAACACAATGGCCCAAGTTATGATCGTTTTCATATTAGATGGTGTATAAATTTCGGGAACATCAGAGTGCTGGTATGCTCTGAACCAGGAAGTACATTTTTTCTCTCTCTTGTCTTCTCTTTTTGTTTTTCCTTGCCACGACATTGTGAAAAGGTAAAATACGTTGGCGCTAATTGAATAATTGGGTATTAAAAATAAATTGCGAATAATCGGAACTGCGAATAATATCGAACTTCCGGGTCACGCACGCACGGGCACGTGAGAGCGAAGAAACGGCCTGTGTGGTTTATTTATTTATTATTATTATTATTATTATTATTATTTTTAACGGGCACGTACTAGTTCCTGTGAATAAAATGAACCTAAAATCTCTTCCCCTTCTAAATCATATACCTTACAAGTCCAAGGAACTGTATCTATTACATCAACGATTTAAAAAAGTTCATTTGTCCATCGCTTAGTATAACCTTTTTCAAAATGAGATTTCCACCTGTATATTCTTACCATATCACCAACTTTGAACTTAGGCTTTCTGACATTAATCTTTTTCATATTCTAATTTTGTAAATGTTTCTGATGGTTTAGTATTCGTTGAGGTGTGAATCGTATCATTATACTTATCTACAATATCCTGAATTAAAGATAACCATTGTTGAGAATCGAGTTGAGTGAATTTTTTATATAGTCTCTCTTTTAAAGTGCGATTGAATTGCTCAATAACAACCGCTTTTCCTTCATTAAAGGTGATGTATAATATAATGTTCTTTTAAAGAAAATTCATAAATGTTTTGTTGTAGAACTCTGCACCCTCATCAGTCCACAATTTTTTAGGTTTTCGCTTACTTTTATTAAATATCTGTTGGAAGGCTAACATGAGTGTATTACCGGTTTTGTTTTTCAAAGGGACAACGCACACAAATCTACTCCTCAAATCAATAAGGTTTTTTTTATTTTTTGTACCTTGTCGAGGCTCGTGTGAGAGCTAACACACAACACACAGCAAAGGGGGCATGATACAAGAGGGGAGGGAGTGGGAAGGACAAAACAGTGGGGAACAGAGACATTAGGAGATCTGTGGAAGGGAGAGGGATGGGACGGGCAACATGGGGAATAGAAGATGGACATTACAGGGACTTTCAGGAAGGAAAGCAGGGAATTTGAAGGAGGTGGGGTTGGGTGGATTATCGGGGGTAGAAAAGATCGAGGATTTGGATGGGGGATGATAAGAGGTGGTGGTGAACAGCTGTTTTGAAGGCCTGGAGGGAAGAATGGAATGAATAGAGTGAGGGAGTTTATTCCAAAGACGGGAAAAAAGAGGAATGAAAGAGTGAAAGTGAGCAGTGATTCGTGATTTTGGTAGTTTTACCAAAAGGGGGTTGTTGGCGGACCTTGAGCGCCCTGTGGAAACGTGGTGGGGACAAATCGCAGAGAGAGCAGGGGGAGCGAGGCTGGAGAGGAGACGGGAGAAGACAGAAAGACCATTGACCAACCTGCGGTGATTAAGTGAGAGGCCCAAAGACTCAGCCTCATTGCGGGAGATGCCAATGATCCGAAATGCCTTGGTTTCTACAGCATGAAGCCGAGAAAGGTGGGAGGCAGGAGCACCAGCGCAGAGGGGAGAGCAGTACTCCATCAGGCTGCAGACAAAATCTTTGTAAGTGGTCAGGAGCTCAGGTGGGCCGAGGAAGGACTTTACACGAAGGAGGATTCCCAGTTGGCGACTGGATTTGGAGGCGAGGTTTGAAATGTGGCTTTCCCAGGAAAGGTCATGGCAGATAGTGAGACCCAGAAGCTTGAAAGAAAGGACTTCTTCCAGAGGATTGTTGAGAAAGTGGATGGGGGAGTTTTCTAAATGGTCCTTTCGAAGAGACATAGTGAGAGTGTGAGATTTGTCCGGATTGAAAGACATGTTCCACGTGTTGGACCAGTTTGTGATTTTATCCAGATCTGCAGTGAGCGAAGAAGCTGCTGCTTGCCGGTCTGAGGGATGACCAATGGTACGACAGAGGGTGGAGTCATCAGCAAAGAGATATAGAGGATTTTCCAGAGTCGGAGAGCATACTTGTACCCATTATCATAATTGAGTTCAATTAAATCAGCAGACCAGATATAATCAACTTCCTTGGCATAAACCTTCCTTCTATGAAACTTTGTGATTATTGGTTGATGTAATTCATCAGCTAATTGCTCTTCAATCTTAATGACATCATTAGAGCCTATAAGTTTTTGGAATTTCCAAGCCCAAGTTTCATTTTTTTTTTCGTTTGGTTTCTCTCATTAACACAATCATCAAAGATAACGAGGTTCTTTTTTGATTTATCCAAATTGTGGTGAGAAGGTATATCATCCGTATTATCACTAAGAATACAAGTTATCGGTTATGATTTCTTTTTATATCTCTGTGTATCACAAAATAGTTGTATTATATCTTCAATGTTGTAATCATTTAGTTTGTTTTGAAGTTTAAATAAACCGATTATATCTTCTTTTTGAAGACCAACATTAAAGCCTTGTGAGAGTAGTTGATACTCAGGTTGAAAACTCGACTTTGTGAAAATGATTAAATTATCATAATCCAAAAAGTTGGGAGTCAGGAGTATCTTTAAAAGTAATCAGGTTTTTCCACACCCACTTGAACCAACTATGAGACATCTTAATGAATTTGGGAGATTTGTATGGTTGTTAAATTTTATCTTATTTTCCCAAATGGGTAAAAAATCATTCATTTATATATTTGGAAAACAGGTTATTTTATTTGTTATTGGCTTTTTTAGAAACTCTATATTTTTCCCTGAGTTTGGGTTTAATTTCAAGATAATCCATTATTTTATTTATACAATACCTTGTGTTGATATTTCCCTGAAAATGGCAAAAGGGAATAATATATAACAACAATCCTTTGAACATTTCTCTAATACGTTCAGTTTCTTCCATTAAGCCTGGTGTTGGCTTAGTGGTTAGGGTGGTGGCTTGGGATACCAGGGTCCTGAGTTCAAGCCCCATTGGCTGCTGAATTAACACCAGGGGGTTGACTCAGCCTGTCATCCATCTGAGGTCGGCGAAGTGAGTACCAGTGTACTGGTCCCGGTGTATGCCCCGGTTAGAATAGGTATACCATATCCCTGTGCGTCGTAAGAGGCGACCAGGGTTGGCGTCAGGAAGGGCATCCGGCCATAAAACATTGCCTCAAGAAAAAGCCTAACCCCTGCAGAGCAGGGAAAAATGGCTGTAAAAACGGTTCAGTTTCTTCCATTGTAAGGAAAGGTGTGTTATCACCCTCATACTTTACATTCATTTCTCCAATCAATCTTGTAAAGTAATTCATTTTTGGTGTAAATCTAAAAGAATTATATTCCTTTTTATTAATATCGCTTATTATATACATACATTGTTATAGAATATACATTATATACACAGAATATACATTGTTTTAGGCTTTTGACTCTGTGTTTAATCCAACTCTATCACATGCAGGACAATTATCAAATTTGTCATATGGAGAATCAGGGAATTCAAGGGGCTCAAGATCTAGTGTACTATTCATATTTATAAAGTAAAACTTTGCTTCAACTAAAATTCTTCTTCGGTATCATCTCCGGTACTTTCATTGGCGCTTTCACAATCATCTATAAAACTACTTTCATAACCATCGTTTGAACACAAACTCTCGGTATCATAACTGTGTTCTGTTCCAACAGAGATACTATCATCACTCTCATAATCTTCAAAATCTTCAGTTGAATAATGACTCATTTAATTCGTAGAAAAAACATTACCATCTATGTCTATATGGGGTTTGTGTGGATGTGGTTTGTGTGGGTGGAGCAATTTTTTTTAAATTAAATAAACATGTTGTGTGGGGAACTAATTAACTAATCACTAATTATGTGGATATGATCTATATACTTTTTTTTCATTAACAGATACAACTACATTTTTTATATCATGCACATCAAATCAAATTTTAAAATGATCCTTAACTACTATTGAAGGAAATGTCATTTTACCTGATATATTAACATCCTTTATTTCATCAGGATTTACATCTTTCGGGTTGTTGAAAAAAAATACAAATTTCTCCTTGCATATTACAGATGGTCTTATCTTTTCTTTCTGAAGCTTCATCCATGAAGTTTTTCTTTTTTGATACTTTTTCTTGTTTCATTGCTTTTTCTAGTTCTGAATATATTGCCAGAAGGAGAGGAGAAACTTTTGTTAGAGCTACTTTAATTGATGTTCTTCCAGATATACTAAAAGCCCTTCCACTGAAGGAAATTGAAGAACTCATATTATTCACCATAATTGTTTTTATCCAATAGTTGTGATATTTATCTTTATTCAATTTTACATCCTTCACATATTTCTCAGTATCTTTTACAAATGAAGAGGTTGATTGAAACTTGTCTTTTGTGTCTTGATACATTGTATTTATTAAGTGAAAAAAGTTGGAGGATAAAATGGTTTTAAGCGCAGATTCGCTTATAAATTAAACGGAATTTTCATCAAGAAAATTTTATTTTAAGCAAAGTTTTGATATATAAATGTGGTGAATACAACGTACTGTGATGTTTGTAATCATGAATATAAATGTTATAAAAAACACCTTCAAAGCAACAAACACACATTCAATCTTTTCAGACAAATATCTCCACTTGACCAAGAAACAAAACATTGTGATAGATGTGATAATGATATTCTTAAAAAACAATGATAATAAACACCTTCAATCACACAAACACAAGAGCAATGAAGAAAGGGAAGGTGCCACTAAATTCTCCATTGAAAACACTGATGGGGCATTTAAAGGGCATATATAAATAAGATTGTTTCGCTTTCAAGACCCTGGACCATCTTAAATCATGGAAGCTGTTGATGTGGTTAAACAAATTATTGAAACTATAATTAAAAACACATTAAATGACATGAAAACTTTTAAGTTTTATATGGGAGTAAAATTGAATATGGTAAGACAAGGCGATGAAACTACTCCCAATATGAGGACAAAGCCTCACTTTATCTCATCATTTCAAGATTTTGTAAGATGTGATATTTAAGATGAACTCCAGGGACAAGAACAAGATGTTGATAACACTGTAGTAGGTTGTGGATTTACTGTTACAAAAACAATCTTTTTAGAGATACACATCTTAAAATCAGATTCTCTACAAGCTTCTTCTTATATTGTTTCACCAAAAGAGAAAAAAACTTAAGAAAGCAGTTGGTAATATTCAAAACAAAGATAATAAATGTTTTCTATGTCTGTTCTTGCTCACTTACATCCTCCACAATGGAATCCTGAAAGGGTTGAACATTATAAGAGATACAAGAATACATTAAATGTTAAAGATTTAAAGTTTCCAATGTAATTGAGAGATATTCCTAAATTTGAGAAAATGAATAATCTATCTGTAAATGTATATGGATTAACATATACAAACAAAGTTCAAATATTAAAAATTTTAAACAACTATAAAAACGATGAAACACACATTGACCTTCTCCACTTTACTTCAAAGGAAAAATCACACTATGCTTTCATCAAAAATTTATCAAGATTAACCAAATCACAACTATATAGGAGAAAATCTAAAACGTATCCTTGAAAGAGATGTCTCAACTCCTTTCACACAAAAGAACGATTAAATCTGCAATCGAAATATTGTAGTAATCATAAATCAACCCGAATCAATTTACCAAAAGCAGGTTCAAACATATCATTCAAAGATTTTAACAAATGTATAAAACATCCGTTTGTGATATTTGCTGATTTTGAAAGTATCCTTGAAGAGATAGACACTGTTTCTCCAAATCCAAATAAATCATGCACAAATAAATATCAAAAACATACTCCTTGTGGTTTCTGTTATTATATCAAATCATCTGTTGGTGATGAATACAAGTTAGAACTTTATAGAGGAGAAGATGCCTCAGAGGAGTTTGTAAGACGATTGGAAAAAGACTGTATAAGACGAAGTGAAATAATGGTTAAACCCTATAAACCGATGTTATTAACAAAGGGAGAGAAAAAGGAATTTAGAAAGAACAGTATCTGTCATATTTGTGAGGAGAAAATTGAGGGAGAGGTCAAGGTTAGGGATCACTGTCATCTTACTGGTAAATATAGAGGACCAGCTCATTGCCGTTGTAATCTTAATTACAAGCCCCCAAACTATATTGTTGTCTTTCTTCACAACAACGTTCACTATGACACACATCCATTTCTAAATGAACTTTCAAAGACATCTGGAGATATTTCTGCCATTCCTAACACAGATCAAAAATACATCTCATTCACAAAAACAATTCATACATCCCCCATAACCCATATCAGATTTCTTGACACATACAAGTTTATGGCAAGCCCATTATCTAACTTAGCATCAAATATTAAAAACTTACCGAATCTTAAATCACATTTCTCAAATCAAGAAGAGATTGATCTCTTATCACAAAGGGATTATATCTGTATGACTACATGAATTCATTTGAGAAGTTTAAAGAAACACAACTTCCTTCAAGGGAAAGTTTCTATGGCAAGTTGAATAAAACTCACATTTCCGATAGAGATTATACACAGGCTAAAAAGGTTTGGGAGAAGTTTAATATAAATAATCTTGGAGAATATCATGATTTGTATCGAAAAACTGATATATTGTTATTGGCTGATGTGTTTGAAACTTTTAGAACAGTCTGTCATAATAAAAATTCTTATGGATTAGACTCCGTTCATTATTACACAGCCCCAGGTTTGGCTTGGAGTGCAATGTTAAAAATGACAAAACAAAATTTGGAATTAATCAGTGATATAGATATGCTTTTAATGATAGAGAAGGTGAAAAGAGGAGGAATATCTCAAGTATGTTTCAAGAGATATGCTAAAGCAAATAACAAATATCTTCCTGATTATAATAACAATGAGGACAACTCATACCTGATGTATTATGATGCTAACAATTTGTATGGGTGGGCTTTGTCTCAATCTTTACCTTATGGAAAACTGAAATGGGTTAAAGAAAAACATTATGAAAAAGTTTTACAAGACTGTTGGCTCCTCTCAAAAAGAATTGGATGAAGCTGAAGTTGGATATTATTTTGAGGTTGATTTAAAATAGCCAGAAGAACTTCATCACAAACATAAAGACCTACGTGATGCTCCTGATAAAGAAAGTTCAAGAAAAGAATGGTTGTGATTTCCAACAGTCATTCGATATAAAAGGTAAATCTCCAGAAAAACTACTTATATTACGACATTAAATGATAAAGAAAGTTAGGTTTTGCATCAAAGGAACTTGAGACAATATTTATCTGCTGGGTTGAGAGTGAGGAAAATTCATCAGATTTTGAAATTTAAACAAAGTCATTGGTTAAAGAAGTATATTGATTTTAATACAAAAAGGAGAACAGAAGCAAAAACAGATTTTGAGAAGGACTTTTATAAATTAATGAATAATGCTGTATTTGGAAAGACTATGGAAAATGTTAGGAATCGACAAAAGATAAGACTTGCTACATCTTGGAAACAGGCTTCAAAGTTAATTAATAGACCAAGTTTTGAACGAGCGGAGGTGTTTTCAGAGAACTTTTGTGCTATTCATTTGAAAAAAGAGAGTATTAAAATGAATAAACCCATTTATATCGGAACATCAATTCTGGACTTGTCAAAGTAATCAATGTATAACTATTACTATAATAATTTAAAATCAAAGTATAAGGATAATGTGTCGTTGTTATATATGGATACAGATAGTTTTATATTAGAAATTAAGACAAGTGATGTATATGAGGATATGATTGATAATATTGATATATATGATACAAGTAATTATAAGTCAGGTGATGTGCTGTTTTCATCAAAGAATAAAAAGGTTATTGGGAAGTTTAAAGATGAATTGGGTTGGAAGGTCATGAGTGAATTTATAGGATTGAGATCAAAGTCTTATGCTTTTACGTATCTATCTATAATTCCAGCAGTGTGTGTGTGTGTGTGTGTGTGTGTGTGTGTGTGTGTGTGTGTGTGTGTGTGTGTGTGTGTGTGTGTGTGTGTGTGTCTGTCTGTCTGCGACTGCCGTTTCTCGATGACCGCTGGTCCGATCTGATTGAAACTTGTCAGGAATATTGCCGGGCCCTGCAGATGTGCCTTTTCGAGGTTTGATGTCGATCGGACGAGCGGTTCCCAAGTTACGGCCATTTTACTGCTTTTTCAGTGTTGAAAAGGTGAATATATGGCAGCTGAAGGTGTCGTTCCACCTTCTCACCTTATCATGCCAATTTTTTCCCCAAATTATTAATAATCGGACGATCACCGGTCCGATCGGATTGAAACTTGCCAGGAATATTGCCGGGGACCCGCGGATGTGACTTTGAGGTTTGATATCAATCTGACGAGCGGTTCCCAAGTTACGGCCATTTATCTGTCGACCAATGACAAGACACGGTGCTATGCCATCACGAATGACGTCGCAATTAATGTTTATTTATTTATTTATTTTTTTCACGATTGACAGTCCGATCTGATTGAAACTTGCCAGGAATATTGCTGGGGACCCGCTGATGTGCCTTTTCAAGGTTTGATATTAATCGGACAAGCGGTTCCCAAGTTACGGCCATTTATCTGTCGACCAATGACAAGACACGGTGCTATTCCATCACGAATGACGTCACAATTAATGTTTATTTATTTATTATTATTTTTTTTCACGATTGACGGTCCGATCTGATTGAAACTTGCCAGGAATATTGCTGGGGACCCGCGGATGTGCCTTTTCGAAGTTTGATATTAATCGGATGAGCAGTTCCCAAGTTACGGCCATTTATCTGTCGACCAATATCTGCGAGAGAGGGGGACGGGAGAGGGGGGGATGAGAGTGGGGGCGAGAGAGGAGGGGGAGAGAGGAAGGGCAAGACTAGTGGGGATAGAGGGGGGCAAGAGAGAGGGGAGAGAGAGGGGGCGAGAGAGGGGGGAGAGAGGGGGGCGAGAGAGGGGGCGAGAGAGGGGGTGAGAGAGGGGGCGAGAGAGGGGGCGAGAGAGGGGGCGAGAGAGGGGCGAGAGAGGGGGCGAGAGAGGGGGCGAGAGAGGGGGCGAGAGAGGGGGCGAGAGTGGGGCGAGAGTGGGGGCGAGAGTGGGGGCGAGAGTGGGGGGCGAGAGTGGGGGCGAGAGTGGGGGCGAGAGTGGGGGGCAAGAGAGGGGATGAGAGTGGGGGGCAAGAGAGGGGGGATGAGAGTGGGGGCGAGAGAGAGGGCGAGAGAGGGGCAAGAGAGGGCTGCACAAACTGGCACTCACCTACGGGCACGCACCTACGGGCCCGCACTAGTATTGATAATAATAACATTGAAAGGAGTGATAAGAAGCTAAAGGGAAAAAAGAAAAATATAATCAAGGAAACAATAAACTTTAAACATTATTCCAACTGTTTAACCTTAAAGAAGGAAGAGAACAGAAAAATGAATACAACAAGAAGTTATAAACATCAATTATATACAGAAGAGAAATAAGAAAGCATTAGGAGCTTTTGATGATAAAAGATATATTTTAGAGAATGGAATCAATAGTCTCCCTTATGGTGATAAGTATAAGTGTTAAGATATTGCGTTGGGGATTTTAACGGGCTACCGCCGTCTTTTTACTGATTTATAAATGATAGAACCAAGCAATAACCAAACCAAAGTGTGGAGATGTAATCAGCCTTGGTATTTAAATGGGAAACATAAAGAATGTGAAAAATATCAAATAAGTCTTCTTGAAGAAATAATCAGGGTCAAAATAGATAAAACAAATTAGTGGATAAATTTAATGACAAATAAGTTGGAGGATGTAAAGAAAAAAAATTAATATCCTTGAATGGACTGAAAACTTTGATGGTTATCAATTGAACAATGGAAAAACAATTTACTACAATCTCAAAATGATATGTGGTTCAAGAGGTGGTCAAACAAGAGCATTAAGAGAAGTTTATCATTTCATCTCTGCTCAACAAAGATACATAAACCAAGAACTAAGTTCCAAAGTAATCTTTGTGAATATTTTTGCAGATCCGGGGTGGCGGAGTTCTGACCCGGTCCCTGGTGCCAGCTTCGCCACCACCGTCTCCGGAAGTCTATAACGCCGGCCGGCTCAGCACAGGCCTCGGGTCACGCATCTTCAATCGCGATACCAATGTAATCCTGTACCTTACCAGTTGGGGAGATGGAACCCCTAGTTAAAGACTGGCTTTGTCATTGACCGAGCGGAGTCGACCAGTCTGTAACCACTTTGGGTCTTTATGAAAATTGAACGGATCGTTCCTCGACGCGACACGCATTAATCCATAGCCGCAACTTCATAAGAATTAACCAGATTTATTGGGCAACATCAGGGATCACAACACAAGCACTAAACATGACAATGGTTCGATTAACAATCAACCAGTTCTTAACCATGGTCTAAAGGTTTCGAGGGGATTACTATGAAATATGCCTTATACAACACGTGCAGACAAAACAGATCAACAGCATGCATGCAGGACAAGTAATTGGTGATGGCTCATGGACGAGAGGAAAACGTCCAAAAAGCACGAATGTCGCTCGTAACAAAGAAGCGGGTGTCCACGGATTCGAACTCCCGCTCGAACACGCCGCGCGGCAAGAAATGGCGGTGCAGTACTCCCGTTGCCTCAAGGCACCGCGTGCGCACGCTCTCCTCAGCGCGTTCTGGCTCCGCGCAACGTCGACGATGCGAGACAGCCGATCTCTCTCCAGGGACCAGCACACAAATCCCGGCCTGGCCTGTTCTCCAGACAAGGCCCAAATCGAGGTTGACGGCCTCCGGCTAGCGGATCGGCAAACGCGATGAGCCGTTGGTGTGTGAACAAGTACGGAGGCTCCGTGGCCAGACGCAGGCCGAATCGGTCGATCACCTCCCCGCACGAGTCGATCATCGGCTCCACGTCCAGGCAGCCTCTCAAAGCCGACTGCAGTTTCCCAAACTCAGAACGAAGCATCAACCTGAGGCCTCATTGTTTCTCTTGCTTTTCACAACCCGTCGCGCCTCAAGAGCGACTGTTTCCACACACCGATCTTCTGTTCCTGCTTTCTTTTCTCGCTTCTGTCGGTGACCCCTGGAAAAAACCTCCGCCCCTCGCGTCACTTCCTGTCCAGGCCACACCTCTTCCGTTCGTACAGGAGAGGAAAAAGAATCCTCTCTCGTTTCACCACCGTATGAACATAAAAACACAGTCTTTTACATCTCCCGACACACACATATCGTCCCTTATACCAAACAACCTATCTAAACAGGCATTTAATGGGGGATCTGAGCTAATCCTATACTTAGTAATCCCATTAAGGGCCATTTCCGTAACACTACCCCCACCTTTCTCCTGAGGCTCTCCGAGCCTCCATCTGGGGCAGTCCACGGTAATGGCCTGTCTAACGTACAGCACAGATCTCCCATTTACTCTAACCCACAACTTGGGAAGCACTTCACTCCAAAAAACAAAGTGTCACAGTAAGATTGGCATGTCCCTATCCTAGTGTGTCGGGTCACCAATCTAACAAACAAATTTACACTTTATGCACAGCACTTAACAATCTAATTATGGATTTGAACGGGAGGGCATTCAATTTTACTTTTAACACCACATTTGCATAGGAGCAGAACATTCAAAGGTTCAAAGTTCTTTCAGGTGTTCGCTCCTTCATGCCCCCTCCTGGCAATGTTGTCCATTCACCCCTGAGGGTTTCCTCACTTCGTGGCCTTATTGGCCTCTCACCAGGTGAGTTCAGTCGGCCCAGTGGCCTAATCTCACAAAGAGTCCTTCGGCTTACTGAGCCCACAAAAATGCTTTGGCCCATATGGCCTACTCACAAGCAGTAGCAGGCAACAAGCCCTGTATTGGACAGCAGGTGACACAGCAATGGTGGCATGGTGATATCGATGGTAAACAAATGCAGTTCGGAGGCGTTCTTGAGGACACAAATGGGTGTGATGACCTTAGACTAGGGGAGATGGATTGTACCCTTAACCTTCCTTGCCTGACTTGTTTTGGTTAAGTTCTCCTTTTTTTTTTTTCTTTCTCTCTTTTTTTTTCTTTTACAGACAGGATGGTGTGTTTCAGACTCAACTGTTATCTTCGTGGATGTGTGCTCATGACATACTGGTGGCCTCTCTGGCACTTGGAGAGGGTGACCTAGCCTGGCCCTTGTTAACAAATTCCCTCATCAACACTACTCGTACCAGGTGTCATACATGAATGGTGTGTAGGAGAGTCCATCGAACCTAACCATTTACTTTTAGTTCTAGACAATACAACAAACCCTGCTATGGCTAGAATGATCCTAATGACCCATTTTTCCCGACCTGGCACACTGTTCCATTCTATTAAACCTGGGCAAGGTCCTTCTTTGTCTTTTTCCATTTGGTGGTGCCAGGCATAACTCGCTGGCTGGGGAGTGCGACTACTACTAGGCTTCTTTGCCTGCTTCCAATCGGGGGTGGAGGACACCCAGCGACCTCAGGGTTCACCTGAGCGTGCTTCTGGCGCTCCTAACTAAGGGGTGGCTCTCTCTAGCCCCCATACTCTGCTCTCATAGCACCTACACTGTGCTCTCATAGCACCCATACTGTGCTCTCATAGCACCTACACTGTGCTCTCATAGCACCCATACTGTGCTCTCATGGCACCTCTGACAGCCTTCACCTGCCAGGAACCCCCAAAACCCTGCTGCCCTATTTCCCAACTCACCAACTTCCCATACCATGTCACACTACCAACCAGTATCCCCATACCTTGGCCTGCACCTACCCCTCGCAGTCCAGCTGCACAATGGAACAGCAGCCAGAATCCATGTCAAATCCTCTAAGTCCCCCTAACCTACACCAACCTGGTTAGGAGACTCCTACCGACAGGGTACATTGTCCGCACTCACACTCCTCATTCGCACAACCACACCATTCACCCAAACTATTTAGTCATTCATTCCACAGTGCCGCACACCCAGCCCACAACACCATCCAACACCTTTCACGTTTACGTGAAAACAAAAACACACCAGTCCCTCAGACCCCACTTGGTCATCAAATTTAACTGGTACACTTTTTCATCAAACCCCAATTAATTTGTCACCACGTTAGTCATCTGCTGGCCTCCTCCATACTGCCCTAATCATTTATTTCCAACAATTTCAACGAGACATCAAAATGTCTTCACCAGCCTCATGAACCTCTACATGGTTCTAACCAGGCATTTCAATCTTTCCTCAAACAAGCCACACTTTGTCATCCACTTGTTTCAGGTGTGTTTCACGCTCTGCCTGTAATGTCTCCACCGCTATTTTTCAATAATCACCCAAATCCACTCGTGCCACTCTTATGCCTTCTGTCATCTCTCAATCTTGCAATCACTTTCGGTACAATTTCCAATCAAGATTTTCACATCCCCATATGGCCTGCTTCTTTGGCTAATTGGAAGGGGAGTGAGGGAATGAATCCCTCATTTCCCATTACATGACCCCGCCGCCTTTCCGCCATGGCTCAAAGGGGTCACTCCTCAATGGGGGCTGTGATCTACCCCCCGCCTTTTCTCCAGGGTTCGCGGAAGTCAGGAAAACCCCAATCTGTGGAATGGCCTCCCCCTCTTCTCCAGGGTTCACGGAAATGAGGTAAGCCCCAATAGGTGGAACGGCCTCCCCCTCTTCTCCACAACTCCCCGAAGACAGACAAACCCCACTCAGCTAACCAAACCACTTGTGTGCTCTGAAAGGTCTGAAGACCAAGTGACACATGCCAGTGCCACCTGCTACTCATCTGCACTCTACCCCAAAGTTCCTGTGAGGCTGATAGAGAAATTAAAATCCAATTTCTAAATTGGATTTCTAAAATCCAATCTTAAACTGCTCCTGGATGCAGCACCTCCAACTCTGTAAGAACCCATGCAGAGCTGTCCATTATGGTTTTCCGTCCACTGGCTCAAGTTCTGTCTTGGTGGCATTTCTATTTCCCCTTGCACCTCAAACCTATCTCCTATGTCACCACTCATTCCATGCTTAGGACTCCCACACACAGCAGGCTGCACACATCCCAAGGTTATGTGTTGACCTTCCACACCTTCAACCTTGCCTGTGTACTGACCAACTGCCTTGCACTCCAGGGCTACATTTTCGACCGCCAGGTGAGTACCCACACACACTTCGGCCTCGGCAGCACATACCGGTGCCGTAGTCTGGACTATGGGCTCACAGCATTCATTCACAGGCACTCCACACACACCTTCAGGGGGCACGCATACGTGCACCCCATCGGACAGAGTCTCTTCGTTAACATAAAATTCAATTTCTACCTTACGCTCATCGTCCGCACCATGTATGCATGTACCCACGTACCTTCTTCGTTCCAGTCACCTCTGTCCGGTCACTTCTCTCCAGCAGGTTACTCATCATTGATTCGCCACTCTCCTCTGGGGCCGTCAGCTCCACATGCTGGACCTGCTCAAAATGTATCTCACTCGTTACCAACCCCGCATGCTCCCTCAATCTCTCAATCACCAGGGTTTGCTCTAAGTGTGGTGTCATCCGACGAGTGATGTCAATCAAGGTCCGCACCACGAACATTACTCCCTGTGGTGATGTCACACATCCCATATCATTGTGCTGTTCTACTTCCTGGCTCCATTTTCTTTTCCATTTGAGTCGTTCTTCCTCTCCGAGCCTTTTGAGTTGTTAGTCATCTTTCCGGAGTTTTTCCATCTCCGTGGACTCCAACTTTGCTCTCTCCTTGAGTTTGTCAATTTCAAATTCGTTTTCTTTTTGTTTTCTATCCCACCGCCTCTCATGTTCTTCATTCTCCAATCTCATCGTTTCCTTCAATTGGCTGACTTCCCTTTCCTGTTTCATTCGTTGTTTTTTCACTATCTCCTCATACTTCAACCTTGCATTGGCTTCTAACTGTTTTATCTGCATAGTGTGGTTCCTCAACGTTTCATTCTCCGTTCTCTTTCTTTCCTCTCTTAACATCTTCAGTTCGCTTTGTAGTTCCCTCCCTTTGCTTTGGTGTTTCTGTAACTCAGAAGCTTTTTCCCATAATTCCTCTCTCGCCTCCTCACCTCTTTCGCATGCTTCCTTCCTCAATTCATCCATTCCCTTGCCGTATTCCTCTAGTTCTTCAAGGCGTTTCTCTTTTCTTTTTATCGTCTCTGCTAGGCTTTCTCTTTCCTGATTGCCTATTCTTACCTCTCGCTTCAGTTGTTTTAATTCCAAATCTTGTTTCCGTTTTCCCTTTTCCAGCTTTGTTTTCCTTTCCTTTTCCTCCCTCATTTCTTCTTGTAGTTCTTTGAACCGTCTTGACTTTTCCAACAATTCTTCCTTCCTTTGCTCCAGAGATTTCTCTCCTCTTTTTATCTTCAGTTCTAGGCTTTCTCTTATCTGTTTGCCTGATCTTACCTCTTCCTTCAGTTGTTCCAATTCCAAATCGTGTTTCTGTTTTTCCTTTTCTAGGTTTTTTTTCCATTCTTCCCTCAATTTGCATGCTTCCTCCCACCTTTCATCTATTCTCTTATTCAGTTCGCTCTCCTCTCGTTCCAACACAAGGGTAAGCCGCTCTACTTTGATCATTCCTCCAGCTAGTACCTCGCCTGTGTTGTCTAAGTGCTTTTCCAGCCCCCGAATTCGTTCCTGTGCATCGGCCAATTGTTGTGACTTACGCTTCGTGTCACGCCGAGATGGAGCCGCGCCACCATTTTGCGACTCCATTCTCTTTATAATTTGCAAGTTTTTCCCCCGATCCGCTCAAGCATAAAATCACTACCAATTGTTAACACAATTGGTGTTCTGTAAATTTACGGAGGTGGAGGCGGAGAGTTCGTCATCCCACTCCTGACACCAGTTGTTGTGGATCCGGGGTGGTGGAGTTCTGACCCGGTCCCTGGTGCCAGCCTCGCCACCACCGTCTCCGGGAATCTATAACGCCGGCCGGCCGGCTCAGCACAGGCCTTGGGTCACGCGTCTTCAATCGCGATACCAACGTAATCCTGTACCTTACCAGTTGGGGAGATAGAACCCCAAGTTACAGACTGGCTTTGTCAGAGACCGAGCGGAGTCTACCAGTCTGTAACCACTTTGGTTTTATATGCCAATCGAACGGATCGTTCCTCGACGCGACACACATTAATCCATAGCGGCAACTTCATAAGAATTAACCAGATTTATTGGGGAACATCAGGGATCACAACACAAGCAATAAACTCGACAATGGTTCTATTAACAATCAACCAGTTCTTAAATAGGGAACCACGGTCTAAAGGTTTCGAGGGGATCACTATGAAATATGCCTTTTACAATACGTGCAGACAAAACAGACCAACAGCATGCATGCAGGACAAGTACTTGGTGATGGCTCATGGACGAGAGGACAACATCCAAAAAGCAGGAATGTCGCTCGTAACAAACAAGCGGGTGTCCACAGATTCGAACTGCCGCTCGAACACACCGCGCGGCAAGAATGGCGGTGCAGCACTCCCATTGCCTCAAGGCACCGCGTGCGCATGTTCTCCTCAGTGCGTTCTGGCTCCACCCAACATCGACGATGCGAGACCGCCGATCTCTCTCCAGGGTCCAGCACACAAATCCTGGCCTGGCCTGTTCTCCAGACAAGGCCCAAAATCGAGGTTGACGGCCTCGGCCAGCGGATCAACAAACGTGACAAGCCGTTGGTGTGTGAACAAGTACGGAAGCTCCGCGGCCAGATGCAGGCCGAATCGATCGATCACCTCCCCGCACGAGTCAATCGTCGACTCCACGTCCAGGCAGCCTCTCAAAGCCGACTGCAGTTTCCCAAGCTCAGAACGAAGCATCAACCTGAGGCCTCGTTGTTTCTCTCGCTTTTCACAACCCATCGCGCCTCAAGAGCAACTGTTTCTACACACAGATCTTTTGTTCCTGCTTTCTTTTCTCGCTTCTCTCGGCGACCCCTGGCAAAAAGCTCCGCCCCCTCGCGTCACTTCCTGTCCAGGCCACACCTCTTCCATGCGTACAGGAGAGGAAAAAGAATAATCTCTCGTTTCACCACCGTATGAACATAAAAACACAGTCTTTTACAACTCCCGACACACACATATCTTCCCTTATACCAAACAACCTAATCTAAACAGGCATTTAATGTGGGATCTGAGCTAATCCTATACTTAGTAATCCCATTAAGGGCCATTTCCGTAACAATATACTCGATGGAAATGAATCTTATAAGAAAATTAAGTTATTCCCCAAAGTAGAACATGGACAAATATTCATTGGTTCGCTCTTTGAATGGAATGAAAATATGAAGGGGAAAAAGTGCTTCAATCAGTAAGTCAATTTTACATTTGCTTGAATGGGAGGGGGAGGAAATCAGTCTCCTATTTTACATTTGCTTGCATGGGAGGGAAGGGAATAGGTGGGGAGAAAATCAGTCTCCTATTTGGGGCTTTTGGTGCTTAAGCCAGTGTCAATTCTACATTTGTGTGTATGGGAGGGAAGGGGATAAATGAGTCTCCTATTTTGGGCTTTTGCTTGTATGAGAGGGAAGGGGATAAATGAGTCTCCTATTTTGGGCTTTAAGTTAGAAAGTTTTCCCCCATTCATTTGAATGGCTGCCTCAGAAGCTTCATTTATCCTCTACTGTCGCCATTCTGACACAATATGCCAGCATGCTGGCACTCATTTTGCCGATCTTGGAAGGATGACAGGCAGAGTTAACTCCACCTGGCATTAATTCAGAGGAGTGGGATTTGAACTCAGGATCATCGGATCCCAAGCCCAGCACCCGAACCATAAAGCCAACACTAGGCATATATGGAGAATACAAAATAATAATTTGGTCAAAAGGTCAAAAGACAGCATCATATAAAATTTTGTTGAAAATTTGATGAAAAAAGCTCAAATGATAATTACAATTTCAGGTCAATTGGATGAAAATTAATGATTATATATGATGCTGACCCTTTGACCTTTTGACCAAATTATAAATTTGTTTTCACCATCATCTCACAATAAAGCTTTGTTGAAAATTTGATGACAAAAGCTCAAATGGTAAAAACGTTATGGCCTGGACAGACACAGCCACACAGAAGTGATTGCAAAACCCTGTCTTCTGCTGCATGGGGACGGACTTACTACTACAGTCTTAAAATGATATGTGGCATGGGAGGAGCTCAAACAAGAACATTGAAAGTTTCCTATTTTATCTCTGCTCAACAAAGGTATTTAAAATGATAAAATCCACACATTTTATTTATTAACATTTTTAATGATGAAGAAAGTTAAATACAAAAATGCACTTTAATAAATTACAAAACAGCCAAATCTTAATTGGTAACCATTATGAATTTATTTTAAAATGCACATTTGCTCTTTCTTTCTTGCTTGATTGAAATTCATTTTTGTTTTCTGCAATTCTTGTGCGTAAAATGATCCTAAAATTTCCTCTCCATTCAAGTTATATAAATTACAAGTCCAGAGAACTGTGTCGATAATATCAATAATTTTAAATAGCTCACTCATCCATCTCATGGTAAAATCTTTTTCACAATATGATTTCCATCTGTAAATTATTAAAATTTCACCAACTTTGAATTTTGGTTTTCTCAGGTTAAACTCTTTTTCATATTGTGATTATATAAATGTTTCTGAAGGTTTTGCTTTTGTTGAGGACTGAACTCTATGACTGTAATCATATAAAATACCGTGAATAATAAAAACTTATTTCTGATGCCCAACATCAGTAAAGTTTTTGTAGTCTCATTCAAAGTAGGATTAAATTACTCAATTACAAAACAACAGCTTTCCCATCACTATAAGTACTGTATAATGTAATACTGTACCATTATCATAAAGAGAGTTCATAAATTTTCTGTTAATAAAGCTCTGTTCCTTCATCAGTCAATCATTTCTTTGGTTTACATTTGCTTTTCTTAAATATCTTTGTGAAAGCATCTACAAGATTGACACCTATTTTATTTTTCAAAGGAAAACCCACACATAGCCAACCTATATTTTCACCGTCAAGGGAATAGGGATGCTGAGGCAGTTTCGTTGACTAGGGGGCACAATCCTGGACAGGTCACCACTCCAATGCAGGATACTCAAACAGCTCATTTTTCCCCAGAGCTGGTACTCAGCTTACCAACCTCAGAAGGATGATGGGCTGAGTCAACCCACCTGATTTTATTTATGGCACAACTCAGGCTTGAACTCAGGAGCTTGAGATCTTAAGCCAGCAACCCTTAACTGTTATTTATGGCACAACCCAGGCTTGTACTCAGGAGCTTGAGATCTGAAGCCAGCAAACCTTAACTGTTAGGCCATCATCAGGCTTTACAACCCATGCATATCTTGACCTTAAATCAATAACCATTACAGCATACTTGTCTCCCACATAATTTTTTACTTTCAATTAAAACGCTTGACCATCTATCATAAACTGCTTTCGAATAAATCTTCCTTCTTTTAAAACTTGTGAGAATTGGTTTGTGTAATTCATCAGCTAACAATTGCTCCTCAAGCTAACAATTATATCATCAGAGTTTAAATAGTTTACATTCCTATAATACACAAGTTTCCCAAGCCTAAGTTTTAAAATAGCACTTATCCGTTTTTTTATTTTTACAATAAACCTATCCAATTGTTTTTTGTATACAAAGTCAAGGTTTGTGGACATGACAGAACAAAGGGAGTCATAAAAAGAGAGGAGGGAAACACACCGACAGTAGGGTTGAGGGACAAAATAGAGGGAGACTTGGAGAAATAGGGATGTGGGGAAGAAAGAGGGCTAGGGGAGGACACATTGTGCTGGATAAGATGGATCCAGCTGCAAAATGTCAGGAAGAAAAACTAGAAACTTGGAAAGAAGTGAGCCTAGGAGGGTTGACAGGAGAAGACAAGATCATGGTTTTGGATGGGGGGGGGATGATCTGAGATGGTGATGAACAGCTGTCTTGAAGACCTGAATGGAAGGATGAGATTGAATAGAATGTGGAAGTTGGTTCCACAAACAGGAAAAAAGAGAAATAAATGATTGGAGGTGATCAGTGAATCTGAATTTTAGGAGTTTCATTAGAAGCAGAAGGAGGTTGATGGCAGACTGAGTGTCTCCTTCTTCTTCTTCTTCTTTCGGCTGCTCCCGTTAGGGGTTGCCACAGCGGATCATTCGTTATGATCCGCATAATGATTTGGCTCAGGTTTTACGCCGGATGCCCTTCCTGACGCAACCCTGGTCACCTCTTACGACACAGGGATATGGTACACCTATTCTAACTGGGGCATACACCGGGCCCAGTACACTGGTACTCACTTCGCCGACCTCGGAAGGATGACAGGCTGAGTCAACCTCCTGGTGTGTATTAATTCAAGCGACCAACAGGGCTTGAACTCAGGACCTTTTGGATCCCAAGCCGCTACCCTAACCACTACGCCAACACCAGGCTGTGATGGCAGACTGAGTGTACCCTGCAGAAACCTGGAAGGGACAGAGCACAGAAAGACCAGATGGTACAAGACCAGAAAGGAGGCAGTAGAGACAGACAGAACACCAACCTGTCTGCAATGTGAAAGTGATAGGCCAATAGAATCAGTTTCATCATGGGAGATTTCAATGATCGTGACGGCCTTGGTTTTATGGCGTATAGCTGAGCAACGTGTGAGGCAGGGTTACTAGCCTAGAGGGGAGAGCAATACTCCATCAGGCTGTGGATGAAGGCCATGTAGGTTGATAAGAGTTTGGGTGTGCCAAGGAAGAGCTTTGAATGATGGAGGCTGCCAACACTGGCTTTGGAAGCAAACTTAAAAGTTTGGTTTGCCCAAGAAAGGTTTGCCCACATTATCTCTAAATGTTGGATTTCATATCAAAGATAAATTATAGAACACTTCTGGATGAACTTCTTATTTATCATCCAACATCATGCAATTGTGATAATCAATATTGTGTTTCATCCAAACTTCATTGACCATGTTTCTCAACTTTTCCATCTTTGTCTAATCACTTATCTAAATTTATTCCAGGACCACAGAAATAATACACAGGTAGGTGTAATTCTCCAGGAATCCCAGTTGTTGTAAATTTACTTTCTGATAAAATATTTGGTATATCACCACCTCTTGTACTGACTTTATTCGTTTTAGGTTCCCTTGTATTTATAACATCTCCTTTGGACTTAAATTGACTCTCTTTACTTACAGGCACTGAACATATCCCCCTTTCTACAACTATTTTAAACCTGTAACATATGAGATATTTTGGTGTCAGTTTTCTTTTCACACTTCAGACAGCACATTGTATTTATTTATTGGAAATTTTAACAGACTTATAGAAGAGAAAAATTTATTTCAATTTTTCTATCAATGTTTGTAGTACAGCCTTGATTATCACAAGCATTTTAAGAATCGAGATATTCAAGCCAATCACTTTAATCTCATTTATTTAGAAAAAAATATCCCCACTTAAAGGAGGAGATTGGGACCATACTCTGTGCAGAGTGTTGGTGCTGTTTAAGCAGTTTCCTTGGCTATTGGGCACAATCCTGGACGGCTCGCCACTCCGACACAGTATGCCAGCATGCTGGCACTCGTTTTGCCGACCTCGGAAAGAGAACAGGCTGAGTTAATCCCACCTGGTATTAATTCAACAGCTGAGCAGGATTTGAACTCAGGACCCTATGATCCAAAGCCCACCACCCAAACCATTAAGCCAACACCATTTTAAGTGAAATCACAAAGTGAGTTTTTTTAGTTTCCTATAGATTCCTCAGTCAACCTGTTTCTTCATTACTAGTTAATGGTGTGAGGTTTTTTTTGAAACACTGTAGTGCTGTCTTCTTTCATCTTTGTCATCATCGCTTTTCTCTGCAAACTACCAAATAGTTTACATCATATACCCGCAAAGCGACCACACAATTTTTTTGTTTGAAATAAATTCACTTACAAGCTGCCCTCTTTTATAAGTTTTCTCTCCTCCCATGATAGCTTCTTTATCAATCTTATCATAATTTCTGTCAAACTCCTCTTTCAATTTCAACCTTTTCTCGTGATATTCTTTTTCAGGAGTATTTTTGTTATAGTTTTATAGTCTCTGATTACATTCATCTTTATCCCCTTTAACTTTTTATCACATTTGGAAGCATACTTATAGGCATAAGATATTGCTCTTAGTCCTACAAATTATTTCATAATTTCTCCACCAAGTTCACCTTCAAATTTTCCAATGAGTTTTTCAATTTCGTGTGGAGAATACGTTATGTTTTTATTTTTAACGTTGCTTGTGGCATAAATGTCTATGTCTTGTGGTATCTTACTATAATTCACCGTCTGTCCGTCTGTTCCCAGGTATCACAAAAACGTCTGAACCAATCGCAACCATTTTTTGGGTGTGTAATCCTGGGACCCCTTGGAGTCAAATATGCATAAATATAATAACATGATCCCCTTGACGGCTCCCGTAGGGAGCGGGTGCTTCTACGATGTGCAATTAGAATGTGAGTACATCTATAAAGTATTACAATTAGAATGTGAGTACATCTTTAGAATATGTACAATTAGAATGTGAGTATGTCTATAAAGTATTACAATTAGAATGTGAGTACGTCTTTAGAATATGTACAATTAGAATGTGAGTACGTCTATAAAGTATTACAATTAGAATGTGAGTACGTCTACAAAGTATGTACAAATATAATGTGAGTATGTCCATAAAGTGTAACAATTAGAATGTGAGTACGTCTAAATATTATTACTATTAGAATGTGAGTAAGTCGATAAAGTACATGCAATTATAATGTGAGTACGTCTATAAAGTTTGTACAATTAGAAAGCGAGTATGTCTATAAAGTATGTACAATTATAATGTGAGTACATCTATAAAGTATTACAATTAGAATGTGAGTACGTCTTTAGAATATGTACAATTAGAATGTGAGTATGTCTATAAAGTATGTACAATTATAATGTGAGTACATCTATAAAGTTTGTACAATTAGAAAGCGAGTATGTCCATAAAGTATTACAATTGGAATGTGAGTATGTCTATAAAGTATGTACAATTATAATGTGAGTACGACAACAAAGTGTTACAATTATAATACGAATACGTCTATAAAGTATGTACAATTAGAATGTGAATACATCTATAAAGTATTACAATTAGAAAGTGAGTACGTCTTTAGAATATATACAATTAGAATGTGAGTACGTCTATAAAGTATGTACAATTATAGTGCGAGTACGACAATAAAGTATGTACAATTAGAATGTGAGTACGTCTATAAAGTACGTGCAATTATAATGTGAGTATGTCTATAAAGTATGTACAATTATAATGTGAGTACGTCTATAAAGTATGTTCAATTAGAACGCGAGTATGTCCATAAAGTATTACAATTAGAATGTGAGAATGTCAAAAGGTATGTACAATTATAATGCGAGTACATCTATAAAGTATGTACAATTAGAATGTGAGTACGTCTATAAAGTATTTCAATTAGAATGTGAGTACATCTATAAAGTATTTCAATTAGAATGTGAGTACATCTATAAAGTATTACAATTTGAATGCGAGTACATATATATATATATATATATATATATATATATATATATATATATATATATATATATATATATATATATATATATATGTACAATTATAATGTGCGTCTGTCTATTGAATTCTTCCTTACTATAATTCACCGTCTGTCTGTTCCCAGGTACCGCAAAAACGGATGATCCGATCGCAACCATTTTTTGGGTGTGTAATCCTGGGACCCCTTGGAGTAAAATAGTCATAAATATAATAGCATGACCCCCTTGATGGCTCCCGTAGGGAGCGGGTGCTTCTAGTATTATTAAATGACTTCATCATAGCTACGAAACGCTGGTTACATTGCAATGCATATAAATGCCGGAGACGCCAGCGTTTGTGGCTGTATTTCATTTCTGCCCATACCATAACCTCAAGAATCTCTTAAGCAAAGAAGAATTACAAAATTTAAGCCCCAGATTTTAACTTAGCAGCAGTTCCGATGCTAAAAAAAAAGTGTTCACTTGTCAAATTTGGACACTGCTTGGGCGTTTCTGGGTGCATAGTTTTGTCGACGGCAATTAGTAATCGCTTGCCAAGCCAGGCATTCATTGGAGTGCTTACTTGAGTGCTTAAGCCACTTACCGAACAGCCCAAAGTCAATGGTGGTGTGGTTCGTATCCTGTTCGGGATGTACAGTCGACATTTACTGCAAGGTAGAGGTACATATACAGCACACACGGATGTGGTACATATGGGCAGATTTGTATTTGTAGGGACTCTCCGTGGGTGTGTGGCATGCCATGCCTGTTATGGGTACCTTGGTGGCAAACTTTCATCCCATATCTTATGGAGGTTTTATCAGGTTTTCCTTTGTCCTCGCGACCGTTTCTAAAGCATTTGGTTATCAGATTTGCTTTTCAAAGGTTATATGTTTCCCTTTGTGAGTTTCAAAGCAAAATATATTTGATAACGCCCGATTTCTGAGCCGTTTGCCGTATTAACGTGTTTTCTAAATTACTGAGCCAATAGTCATTTCTACCCGTCACAGGCAGCTGTTTATAAAGTTGAATGTTTGCGCACATCTCCTTGAAATGTCAATATAAATGCAACGTAGTTTTTTTTAGTGAAAGCTACTCAAGGTTTTTGGGTTTTATACAGTCGTACTGTAGTCGGTTATCACACTGACTCAAATCTGCCGATTCCCGAAAAGTTGCCGATATGGCCAAGCACGTGTGTGTGTGTGTGTGTGTGTGTTCATAAAGCATAACATATTCTCTCTGATAACTCCCCTACCCCTACCCATCTTTCTCTTTGTCCGATCCTTGCTCTACCACCTACCGAAACAGGCCGCAACAATTTCTTTAAAAGGAAGTTTTTTTTTCCACTTTCCTCACTCATATCAAATGCCTGTACATCATCGCTATGAATCGCTGTAAACTTCACTTTTGAAAGTACTATAGTTTTCAAATTAGGAGCTTGGAGTGATTTCATCCATTTTATGATACGATTATCCACGATCTACTCTCATGGACTAATTAAAGTACATCATCGAAATATTTTTTTTCAGTTTTGAGGATCAGATATCGTGCGGACTAAAATGTCGAAATCTGTTGAGAAATCTGATAATTTAAAGAAATAACGAGTCTCATAACTAAACTGATATACTCATTTACTTTAAGCAGGCAAGGCTATGTTCCCTCCTACTCCATACACACACAAGAAAATGTGACATTTCCAATGCATTAAACACCTTTTTCTACTGCTTGGAGAATTATATTGAGTGAACCAAAAAAATTAGGAATGTGCCAAACAAAATTAACCAGTTTCATTGAGCTATAAGATTTAATGCATTCACTGCAAGACCTCGAGCCCTGTCCCCCGAGGGACTGCCTTTCCATAGTGTCTGCCAGATCTATGTCTATATTTCAGAGGTTTCGCAAGGTTCTCTTGAGGGAATGAAAACAAATCTGGTAAAAAAACGGACATTTTAAACAAAAGTTATAACGTTTGCACGGAGCCCGAACCAATGTACCACGTAACACGTGCACAGACGAGCAGACAAAATGGCGGATTTTCTGCAATGTTTATTTCATGGGCGATTGAACTTTGCGATGTTTCCAGGGTTGTTCTGCATCAAGCAGTAACTATTTTGTGGATAAAGTAATTTTATTTAATTAACTGCTGTGTGCGCGGTGAAGAATGGCTTTAAAGTTAAAGGTATCCTTTATGGTATGCAGTGACAGCCTGGCCAACCATTCCTTATCAACCATTGAATTGGAGTGCTTAAGCCACTTGCTGAGCGCCCATTGTTGATAGCGGTACCACACTACGTCAATCTGAGTAAATCGATCACTCACTGTGGACGCTTAGTGGTTCGTGCGCTATCTCCCTGAGCCAGTGGTTCCTGCTTTGTCATCCTGAGAGAGTGGTTTGTGCTCCATTATCCTGAGCAAGTGGTTCGTGCTCCGTCACCCTCAGTGAGTTGTGAAATAACACCAGATTTCCGAGCCATTTGCCATATTAACGTGTTTTCTAAATTACCGAGCCCTTTTTTTTTCCACCCGTCACACACAGCCTTTTATAAAGAATAATGCTTGTGAACATATCCCTGAAAAGTCTAAATAAATGCAATGTTGTTTTTCGGTGAAAGCTTCTCATGGTTACTGGGCCGTTTTTCGCTATATAGTCATGTACTATAACGTCTATAAAGTACCAGTACAGTAAGTACTGTAGTTGCTAATCACACTGACTCCACCTGCCAAATCCCTAAAAATTGCCAATATTGGCCAAGCACGTGTGTGTGTTTTTCATAAAACACAACATATTCTCTCTGCAAACTCCTATATATATATATATATATATATATATATATATATATATATATATATATATATATATATATATATTTATATATATATATATATATATATATATATATATATATATATATATATATATATATATATATGTCTCTGTCTCTCTCTCATCCTTGCTCTACTCCCTCCCAATACAGTACAGCACCCTCCTCCCACATTTTCTCTCTCAATCTCCCCTCCTCTTCTCTCTCTCTCTCTGGACATATCCAGATGGTGGTCATGTCTGGATGGTGTTTGTCTCTGGACATATCCAGATGGTGTCATGTCTGGGAGGTGTTTGTCTCTGGACACGTCTGGGCGGTGTTCGTCTCCAGACGGAAGTTTGTCTCCGGACCGTGTATATAACATGACCGGTGGAAAATGGACTTCAGACATCATTTTGTTTCCATCTTCACTGTTATTCTATGCAGCATCATTTTGATGAAACAGTATGAATCATAATTAATGCTCCACCACACATCTGCCTTCCCTTCCTCTCACCTCACACTGTCTTCCCTTCACCCACCCCTCCTTACTCCCACTCACTCCTCTCTTCTTTTCCTTCCACCTCTTCACTCTCCACACTCTCTCTACCCCACCCCTCTCTCCCTCTTCCCCCCTCATTTTCTTCCTCCCCCCTTTCGTATTACCGTCAGCGAAGTGACGGATGGTATTTGCTGGTATACCATAAAGTGATATTCTCATTGTATTTCTTCTTCATGTTGTAAAAAAACTAGTCGTACATTAACAACATTGATGAGTCGAGAACTGATCCTTTATAAATTGGTTTCTTCATTACAATGTTTTTCTTCTCCAGATGAATACCACAAAGGTTCCCAGAGAATACTTCCACTCTTTTAAAATTGGGTTTATCAATTAATTTAGACACTTGTTCCCAATATGTAGCAAGTCTTATGTCTTGTCTATTTCTTACATTCTCCATTGTCTTACCAAATGCAGCATTATTCATTGATTTATAAAAGTCATTCTTGAAATCAGCTCAGAGCCTGGTGTTGGCTTTGTGGTTAGGGTGGTGGCTTGGGATCCTCAGGGGTCCTGAGTTTGAGCCCTGCTTGCCACTGAATTAACATCAGGGGGGTTGACTCAGCCTGTCATCCTTCTGAGGTCGGCGAAATGAGTGCCAGTATACTGGTAATTCTCCCTGCGTGTCAAAGGCGACTTAAGGGTTGGCGTCAGGAAGGGCATCCGGCCATAAAAAAAAAACATTGCTACAAGAAAGGGTACCATGATTGGAGCCTGCAAAAAGCTGACCTCTGCTCAGGGAAAAATGGCTTTAAAATGGTGTGATGATTCTTGAAATCAGTTTCTGCTTTTTCTTGTATTGAAATAAATTAAATATTTCAACCATTAAAATGGCATAATTAAACTTTATCATTCAATGAATTTTCTTTACTCTCTATTCAGCTGATAAATATTGTCTCAGGCTTCTTTGAGGTAAAATAGAATTGTCTTTTAATTTAGTCGCAAGTAATTTTTCTGTTGGCCTGTGATTTGTTTCAGAAATGATTGTTGATGATCATTGAGCCATTCTGTATTTATCCTCACCAGGGAAGAGGGAATTGCATTTGGGTCCGTTTGTACGAGTATGCCTGTTTGTTTGTCGGCGCAGAAAATTAGTGTTTTACTCTGCAACCAGTTGTCAGATTGACACAAAATTTTCACCATAGGAGCCACGACTCATGTGGAATGTTCGAAGAATAATTATAATGTCATGGGTCACGTGGTGTGGCTGCCATGTTGGAAAAAAGGGGGAAAAATGGACCTCTATCTCCGAAACCACACCAAGGAAAAAATTGAAACTTGGCACATGGCAAGTACTCCCCATGGGGAATAAGTGTGATTAACAAAAATTATGTCAAAGGTGCCTTCGTTATGATGTTATAATTGCATACATAGAATGCTACATCCAATCAGTATGAAAATCTTTGAGGGTCATCTGGAAATAAATCGGTGCACAGAAAAAAAATAATTGATGACATTATCGGTCACGTGGTTAGGCAGCCATGTTGATTTTTAAAAGAAATGTTAAAAAATCTTTCTTTGAAGCGGCTGAACAGATCGAGGTGAAACTTTACACATATGACTGCCTATCAATGAGGAATATAATGTTGTCACATATTACATCATAGGTCACATGGTTTGGCAGCCATATTGGATTCACCCCAAAACTTAAAAAAAATCTTCTTCTCCAGAACAGCTGTACAGATCGAGGGGAAACTTCACACAAATGTTCGCCAAGCCATGGGGATACCAGGGTATTCACAAATAATTAATAGGTCACGTGGTCTGGCAGCTATATTGGATTGAGCTTCTTTGAAAGCTTGAAGTTGAAAAAAATTATTCACCCTTGAACCGCTTCATCGATCGATGTGAAACTTCACAATTATGATCTAGTCGTGATGGGTAATATATGTTTTAAATTTCAACTTGATTGGATGCATGGTCTGGCAGCCATAATTATTTAATATTTTTGATCTGGGTTCTTTTTTTAAAAACTTTATTTTTAATAAGGCTCACTTGGCTGCACCTTGATGGGTTTGAGGGTAGAGGAGTAGCAACTAAAACTTGAATCCTATCCAGGGTTCTCCTGATGACTCCTTTGCTATTTGCTTGTTCGGGTTCCTTCTGATGACTCCAATGCGGAACTGTACCTATTTGGTCTTTCATTTGATTTGAGTTGAATTTATTTTAATCTCACTCTGAATTCAATTGAATAAAAATAAACGTTATGGGTCAGGGTCAAGTGTCTGATCAAAGCGGGGTTGCATCAAAGCGGGACATCTTGGTACCTGGTCATCACTGCCAGCAGTTATAAAGTGACAGTTCTAATGATGGCTCTTACTAATTACATAACATATCATTACACAAAACAAGTCTTGGTGAGGGTCTGCAATCTCTGATTGCTCTTTTTCTTGTTTATTTTTTCTTGATGAGAAGCAAATGGTAAGTTTTAGTGTTTTATCCATAATAAGTATACTATTAGAACAACGTATGTCAATAAACTACACACTATTATAATTAGAATGTGAGTAGGTCTATAAAGTACATACTATTAGAATGTGAGTGCATCATTGTAGTATGTACAATATTGTAACATGAGCATGTCTATAAAATACATACTATTAGAATGTGAGTCCATTGAAGGTCACATACTACTATAAATCCGTTGTTTTTTTAAAGTCATGTACTATAACGTCTATAAAGTACATACTATTACAACGTGGGTACTATTATAATGTGAATATATCTTTAAAGTATGCACTATTAGAATGTATATCTATTTAGTATGTACGAGTAGAACATATGTCCATTATGTACATACTATTAGAATGTAATAATACCTGGAAAGGCACTCTTGATAAATAAACGTGGAGAACCATTTTATGTAATTATGACAGCAATTTAGTTAGTTATTGAACTTCAGCAAAGATCGTGAGTCTCTTCAAATTCAGCTTTGAAACCCAAACGTAGGGTGGGTAAACAGCTCATTATTTATGTGCACGTTACCATCTCACAACCAACACACAACTTTTAATTAACTAATTTATATACGCTTTCCCATGTCCATTTATATACACTTTCACAGCTCGTAATTGATTCCCGCCCCACAAAAAATACCGTATGACGACAACGTATACAAGTCTGGATACTCTGACCTGGCAATACCAGCAGCGCACAATGGCCTACTCTTTTCACCAAGAGAAGATACACTTAAGTGGATTTTGAGTCTGTTGGTAGCTTTTCCAAACTATGGTATGTTGTTATTTTAACTCGTATCATTTTGAAGATTATACAAATCTGAATAGTCACAAATCATTCAATAACTTATCCAACATCGTAGATCAGTAATAGTCGAAGTCTTGAATCAGATATTAATTGTTTCAAATGTTAGGAAGTACATCTATGAGGGTTGATCATTATTAAGTCTGTGACCTATTTGAGATGTAGAAAATGAAGGTAACTTTTTTATTTGAAAAGCAATGATTTATTAAAGATGAATAGAAAATTACCAATTGCATTAGCCTTGTACCAGGTCACAGACTTACTGATCACCCTTCACAGCGCCACAAATCATGATGTACAGACCTATGGTTTGCTTGCAGATCTCTGGAGATGGGGGTAAATCCTCCTTTGAGGCGTTACATACCACAAGGAGAGGCTAAACCTCCATGGATAAAATGGCTCAGTGTTCCAGTGAAACCACTACATAGACATGGTCACTCGAAAAAAGAAAGAAAAAGAAACAACTAAAATACATATTTATTTTTGGTGCAATAATTATTCCAAACATTAGGTAGTTTTCATTATTTATGGAAACGATAAATAATTAACGACATTCCATTGTCGTTTTGATTGAAATCGTTCAAATTATGGACTTTATACGTTTCCACTCGATTATTATCAAGAAAAACAGATAAAGTTATGCTTCTTAAAGTTGTGTAAATATATATTATGTAAAGATGTGAGAAAAGCAAATACCTCAAAAAAAACAAAAACCGTATTACATAAAAACACATTACAATACGATTATATGTATCCGTATTTTAACCTACGAATCCACACTTGTGAAACCAAAATCACAAACAAACTTTGACAAAAGAAAACACAAAACATCACCGCCATCATAAGATTTTCCTTTCGTGATGCCGAAGAACCAAATTTGACTCAAAAGGCAAAATATAATTGACAATTATATGTGGTTTATAAGTGTACACACCCAGTGTGTTTTAACTATATGATAGTTCAAACCATTTGCTACCATTTTATACGAAATTATTCACAGTTATAGACAAATTCCACTTCGAAACTCACTCGCAGTCCGTCGAAGTCCTGTGCGCGTTGCGGTCACTTTGCACGTAGACTCGGTGGGTTTGCTGGTGGAGGGAGGGAGAACCGGGTTGGTTTGCTGGCTAGAGGTAGGAAGACAGGGTGGGTTTTTCTGATATGGGGAGGGAGCACCTGGCGTGTTCAGCCGACTGACTGTCCGAGTGCTCACTAGGTCGCGGTCGAAGTCGAAGAGAGAAATAGTTTCTGAAGAGGTTGGTGGAGATGGGTCGAGATGTGCTGACTGAGAAAAGAGTGTACCATGGCACTGTACCAGTATTATGTGAATGCAAATAGCCACTAGTCCCCTCTCTTTTTAATAACGTACGGTTGGTAGGACAGCTGAGAGTTATGCATATTCATATTTAAGCGGTCTAGCCTGAGTTTAAATCTCGACCCACCTATAAACTGTCATCCTGGTGTTTCACAGGCAGTGATTCATCAGCGTGTGTCCCGTCCCTCGGATGGACATGAAACCGCCATCCCGTCTGTCAGCATTAATTGGTGGACGTTAAATATCCTGCTGTGTCCTTCAAGAAGAGTAGGTGAGCCAGCTGGTTTGTGAAAGATTTGTCCCAAAAATCTTGTCCAGCCAACCCCATGAGTTGGAATAGTTGTTAGTACAAACATAAGAAAAAAATAATGATTGGAGTAATGCACCGTGATGGATCACAAGGTGCTGACGTTTTGGCCTTTACCCCTCATCAGAGCAAAAGAGTGAATAACTGCGGCCGTTAATTACTCATCATTTTAATAACGTCTGAATTGCAGTTCTCAGACTTTGCAATTTTGTGGTGTCCTGTGCATCACGTGGCTGCTGGTTGCATCATTTATTGTGGATGTGACTGTGGCGCTGATGAAGTGCCCCCTCACCTACCTCCACCTGCAGGTTAATGCAGGGATTTGGAATTTGTTCCTGTACCGGCACACAGTGGCCAACTCTTGCGAAATGCATGGTGGAATCTTTAACATCTGAAATAACAAAAAATTATGCTCGACAGGACACCTGGCATAACGTCCATTCCAGATACGGTGTACCTTGTAATGAAACCTTCTGCCCGTGAAGCATCAATTCCACAGTTACAGTTGGGTTGTCAATTAAACCAAACTTGGCAGTTAAAAAGTGAGTACACTAACACTGAGCTCTGCTACCAGCCCAGTGTCTATAGTAGACTAATTTTTAGCTCACCTGAAATGTAGTTCCAGGAAGCTTATGGGATGGTGTATCGTCCGTCTGTCCGTCCGTCCACAAATACTTGCAACTTCTCTGTAACTGTACATATGATTATAATGAAACTTTACCACAACCTTCATTACCCATATGCACCATAGTTTGTTCACAGCATTAAAAGAATAAGGCACTGAAAGGGTCTACAGGGGGTGCCCCCCAAAATAGGTATTTGCTCTCTTCTCAGAAGCCAAGCATACAATTTCAATGAAATTTGACTACAACCTTCGACACCCGTGACGTAATAAAGTTTGTTCACGACATTTAAAAAAAATCAGGGTCGAAGAGGGTCTCTGGAGGGTTGCCTCCAAAGTATGTATTTGCTTTCTTCTCTGAAACCACACAAACAATTTTAATGAAACTTGACCAAAACCTTCATCACCTGTGATATAACAAATTTTGTTCAAGCCATTAAAAATAAAAAAATTAAAAAATTCGAGGTCTAAGGATATCTATGGGGTGGGGGGGGGGGAGGGGGGTTGCTCCCCAAAATAGGTATTTGCTTTCTTCTCAGAAATTACACACGATTTTGATTAAACTTGGCCACAACATTCATCACCCGTGATGTCCCAAAGTTTGTTTACTGCGTTAAAAAACAAAAAACAATAAAAAAATCCAAAGGTATTTACCTTTTCTCCATTAAATATTTTGTGGGTCATACACACCTACCAGTGCATCCCTGGTTTTCTTATCCAGCCATGACTCGGTGAGCACCCAGGGGTATTGCTCTTACATACTCTATGCCAGAAAAACCGTACATCTGATTATTGTTGATGCAATGTGTATATATGGCATTATGGGACACAGATGAGGTGTAAACCTCTGGCAAAGATAAATACTGAATAATTATATGGCAATTTCATTGTGGCCTAATCACGTAATGATGCATTGCGGTTTTAGGGTAAATCCAATATGGCTGCCAAACCATGTGACGTATGACCTCGTAGGTGTGAATGTTTTATTCCCCATGGATAGGCGGTCATACCTGCAATGTTTCATCTTGATCTGCTCAGCCATTTCAGAGAAGATCTTTGAATGTATATAAAAAAGGCTGCTAAACGACGTGAACGATGAGGTCATAATTTTTTTCTGTGGAACAATTTATCTTAAGATGACCCTCAAAAATTTTCATACTGATCGTATGTAACATTCTACATATGCAATTATGACGTCATAACAAACTCACCTATGACATCATTTTTAAAAATCACACTTATTCCCCACGAGGAGTACTTGCCATGTGCGAAGTTTCAATTTTTTCCATGGTGCGGTTTCGGAGATACAGAGGTCAAAAGTTTTTCCATTTTCCCAACATCGCTGCCACACCATGTAACCTATGACGTCATAATTATCATTTACGAGTCGTCGCTCCTCTGGTGAAAATTTCGTGTCAATCGGACAAGCAGTTGTAGAGAAAAACACTGAAGCTCTGTGAGGAGAAACAAACAAACAAACAAATGAAAAATCACCCATATAGTGACACTTCGTGAAACGGAACAGAACTCAGTAGAGTGCATACCTCTGCCAGGCTAAATAGTTGACATTATGGATGCCACTGACAGGTCGGATCTCAATCCCGACCTGAATCAAAATCAAATTGACTTGGTCGTGTCACCGAACCAACTCGTCCACAAATTTTATCATAACTCGTCCACAACTTTTTGCAACATCATGCTATACATAGTTTTTGGCCCCATTTCTCAATGGTGAAGAATCGCTGAAAAAATTCATGAATCCGGATTCGGATCTTCACCAAAATCAAACCAACTAGTCCTTGTCACACACTCAATATGTCCACCAAGTTCAATCAGAACCCGTTGACAACTTTTTGAAATATCATGCTATATATTGTTTTTAGCCCCATCTCTCAATGGTGAAGAATCACTTGAAAATTAAATAATTATCGTATCTGGATCCGGAATCAGATCTTCACCAAAATTGAATGGTTCGTCCTTGCCACACTCCCAACCTGTCAACCAAGTTTCGTCCGAATCCGTCCACAACTTTTTGAGATATCGTGCTGCATATCATTTTTTGGCCCGATCTCTCAATGGTCCAGATCTGGATCTTCATCAAAATTAAGCATTTCTGACCTTGGCTGGGCACCTACACACACACACACACACACACACACACACACACACACACACACACACACACACACACACACACACACACACACACACACACACACACACACACACACAAAACATTTGCAACGATTGCTTGATGTGGCCAAAAATCGTGTGACAAACAGACAAACGCGACAGACCAACATAATTGCCATTTTTTTCTTTTTTCGCCAAGTAGCAAACAGACAGAAACGGATCCAAATACAATACTCTTTCATCTGGCAAGGGTAATAAATAAAAATGCAGGTGAGCCACCCGAGACAATGGGCAAGCATGGTTCATCATTGTTTACAGTGTGTCAGCATACCACCATTAGTGTATCGTGGTCACTAGCTTGTATTACCAGGAAATGATAGGAAATCAACACTTCTCAGTCCTATCATATCGTTTAGATGCTGAAAATTATGTTGAAGAGACGATTTGAATTGTAGATTTCACTCGAGCAACGGCAGGTTAAAAATCCCGGGGAGCAGAACCGAGTCACTGAAAAGACACACAAAACATCATTTAGAAAGTCCGATATTATGGAAGGTAAACATCACGAGGTAGACAGAGATTACGGTGGAGGAATGTCGTGGAAAGAGAGTTGAAGAACAAAGGATTAAGAGAAGAAGATGTAGGAGATGTAGGAGAATGGAGAAGTCAGACCCGAGTCGCTGACCCCTATCTGTTGGGTAGTTGGGATGAAGGCTTAAAAAAATGAAGAAGACTCTTGGGTGGTGAAACAGTTGGTTGCAGTATCCTGAAAGCTTGTTTCAACCTTCGGGGAAACGTGGCTTGAACATCAGGATGCATGGTGAGAGCACCCCTTGGTGGCAATACCCCACAGGTACAGGTGTGTGTTTTAAACATGCTCACATTGTATTTGAGATTAAACCTACAATCAGACACCGATTAACTTCTCATCGATAACCATTGTTTCTTTTCAAACATTTTTATTTCAAACGAATATGCCAAGGAGTCGCCCTTTGGCTGTTTATGTTCATTTTACCTCTTTTGTTTCCAAAACTCATAAAAGTAGAAAGCAATGGTCATAACTAAGCCTAATGTTGGCTGAAGAGTTTGGATGCCTGGCTGAAGATCTTATGGTCTTAAGTTAAAGCCCCTGTCATGTCATTGACATAACACCAGGTGGGGTGACTCAGCCTGTCATCCTTCCGAGGTCGGCAAAATGAGTCCCAGCTTGCTGGAGTAATAAGCCATTCGGGTCCTGCGTAGAAATGGCGACCCGTCCAGGATTGTACTCCTTAGCCCATTTAAACTGCCTCGGTAGCCCGATGCACCTCACGGCATGAAAGCAATGGTTATTTATTTAATGATCACAACTGCAACTTGCATCTCGAGTGCAGGTTGAACCTCACGAGGCTGGCACAACAAGCTTGACACAACAAGCCAGCTGACAAGCTCATTAACTCGAAGGTGTTACCAAAGTATTCACAGCTCTAATGTCTTGTCGGGTGCCCGTACAGACAGACCCAACATGGTGAAGGTCGTGGCGCTTTATAGTAATCTGGTAAAGTTATCAAACCATTGAACCATCATCAGTGGTATTTCAATCCTCCTTGTTCGAGTCCATTGGTGTAATCCTCGTACAGCCGCTTCTATAGCTCTCTTCATAGTGCAGGCCAACAACCGCAGGCAGTGACACTCGTTTGGCCGAGACTACTGGGCCAAAAGTCTGCTGTTCCAAAAGATTTTGTGGGTTGATATCCATAAGTCAATGAAGATAGGATAGTCAGCTGAACTTCCAGTGAAAATTTTAAATGGACCCCCTGATCGTGCCCCCTTCCTCCATATATCAGGACAGGTAATTATCCAGTATGACCTAACCTTTTGAAAAGGTGTACCAAGGGATTTTTAACGTCCACATGAAAATGCTCGTAGAGAGGACAGCTAGCAGAAAGGACAATGGTTTAACATCCCGTCCAAAGAATGGGACAGTTTATAGTCTCAGGCCAGGAATTGATCCCAGTGTGTGTCTGTTTATGTGTGTCTGTCTGCTTGTGTGTCTGTCGTCATTTTTCTCAGAGATGACTGAACGGATGTTCGTCAAACTTTCAGAGCTTCATCAGTGAGTGCCAGGGAGAGTTTGAGGTGAAAACAATTTTTGAAAATTTTGAAAAAGAAAAGATCAATTTTGTTAGGTTAAAAAAGAAAAAAAAATCTTTCCATCATGCTGAAACCTTTTTAGTTCTGTGAAAGGTAATATTAAATGATCCCCGATCCCATTCCTTAGTGGGTATAGAGTGCCCCCTTCCTCACCAGCTTTGGAGTCATCTATTTTTAGGCCCCCACAAAAAAGTTTTCAAGATGCCAACAGGATTAGGACAGGGTACACCAATGCTGGGTACACCTGTTAGTACAAAATAAATAGATGACTCCAAAGCTGATGATCATTTACTATGGATCATACTGCATAACACCTTTCGGAGCATTCCTTGTGCTTTGCAACATGGAAGAGACACTGAGATACCACATGGGGCAAAATATAATTGGAATGTCTTCCAGAGTAGTCTCCGTGACAAACTCCACAATAATATGGCACCATAAACAAGTGAAAATAAAATGAAAGGATTCAAGCAGCATTAAAAAATAAAATTAAATAATCTATGAGTTGATAAAAAAAATTATGCTACTTCAGATGACTTGGGATTTTGTATGTAGGGTGGCAGTCTGTGATTCTGGTGATGTCGTTGATGGGTCGTGGGCATAATTAAACAATATTTCCGAGATTGACTCATTTTCTTATTGCCAGACGAGTAGATTTCTCTCCACTGCAATATATATATATATGAAAAGGGCATATGGCGAGCTGTATGAAAAGTTGGACACAAAGGAAGGGGAAAAGGATTTGTACCGATTTGCTCGACAGAGGGACCGAGCTGGGAAGGATGTGCTGCAGGTTAGGGGGATAAAGGATGCAGATGGAAATGTGCTGACAAGCGAGGAGAGTGTGTTGAGAAGGTGGATGGAGTACTTTGAGGAGCTGATGAATGAAGAAAATGAGAGAGAGAGAAGGTTGGAAGAGGTGGAGAGAGTGAATCAGGAAGTGCGGCGGATTAGTAAGGATGAAGTGACGACAGCTATGACGAGGATGAAGAGTGGAAAGGCGGTTGGCCCAGATGATATACCAGTGGAGGCATTGAAATGTTTAGGAGAGATGGTAGTGGAGTTTTTAACCAGATTGTTTCACAAAATCTTGGAAAGTGAGAGGATGCTGGAGGAGTGGAGATTAAGTGTACTGGTACCGATTTTTAAGAATAAGGGTGATGTGCAGAGCTGTGATAGCTACAGAGGTATAAAGTTGATAAGCCACACCATGAAGTTATGGGAAAGAGTAGTGGAAGTTAGGTTTTTTTGTTTTTTTTTTGTATACCTTGTCGAGGCTCGTATGAGAGCTAACACACAACTCACAGCAAGGGGGCATGAGACAAGAGGGGCGGGACTGGAAGGGACAAAACAGTGGGGAACAGACACATTAGGTGAACTGTGGAAGGGAGAGGGATGGGGATGGGACGGGGAACATGGCGAAGAGAAGATGGATATTACAGGGACTTTCAGGAAGGAAAGCAGGGGAATTGAAGGAAGTGGGCTTGGGTGGATTATCGGGGGTAGAAAAGATCGAGGATTTGGATGGGGGAAGATAAGAGGTGGTGGTGAACAGCTGTTTTGAAAGCCTGGAGGGAAGAATGGGAAAGAATAGAGTGAGGAAGTTTATTCCAAAGGCAGGAAAAAAGAGGAATGAAAGAGTGAAGATGAGCAGTGATTCGTGATTTTGGTAGTTTTACCAGAAGGGGGTTGTTGGCGGACCTTGAGCGCCCTGTGGAAATGTGGTGGGGACAAATCGCAGAGAGGGGGGCAAGGCTGGAGAGGAGTCGGTAGAAGACAGAAAGACCACCGACCAACCTGCGGTGATTGAGTGAGAGGCCCAAAGACTCAGCTTCATTGCGGGAGATGCCGATGATCTTAAATGCCCTGGTTTCGACAGCGTGAAGCCGAGAAAGGTGGGAGGCAGGAGCACCAGCCCAGAGAGGAGAGCAGTACTCCATCAGGCTACGGACAAAAGCTTTGTAAGTAGTCAGGAGCTCAAGAGGGCCGAGGAAGGACTTTGCACGACGGAGGATTCCCAGTCGGCGACTGGCTTTTGAGGCGAGGTTGGGAATGTGACTTTCCCAGGAAAGGTCATGGCAGATAGTGAGACCCAGAAGCTTGAAAGAAAAGACTTCTTCCAGAGGATTGTTGAGAAAGTGGATGGGGGGCTTTTCTAAACGGTCCTTTCGAAGAGACATAGTGAGAGTGTGAGATTTGTCTGGATTGAAAGACATGTTCCACGTGTTGGACCAGTTTGTGATTTTATCCAGATCTGCAGTGAGCGAAGAAGCTGCTGCTTGCCGGTCTGAGGGATGACAGATGGTACGGCAGAGGGTGGAGTCATCGGCAAAGAGAAATAGAGGATTTTCCAGAGATTCGAAGAGATCATTGATGAAAACCAGAAAAAGAACAGGGCCCAGAACGCTACCTTGAGGAACTCCAGCCTGCACAGGAAGAGGGGATGAAAGAACCTCATTTAGGGCCACACGTTGACTGGGACAGGAGAGGAAGTCTGCGAGCCATGAGTGGAGATGGCCTTGAATACATTGGGAAGAGAGTTTGGTGAGTAGTGCAGGATGCCAGACTGTGTCAAAAGCACGTGATATGTCCAGGGATACGGCTCGGATTTCCTGTCTGGCATTGAGGACCTCCATCCATTGATGGGAGAGCAGAAGCAGCATATCCAGGGTAGAGTGACCTGGTCTGAAACCAAATTGATGATTGGAAATCAAGCCATTGGAGAAGAGGAAGGATTTCATATCTGAAGCGATGATGGATTCCATAACCTTGCTGATGATTGGGAGAAGGCTGATTGGTCTGTAGTTACAGGGATCTATTTTTGCACCTTTTTTATGCAGGACAGTGATGTTAGCAGATTTCCAAGCAGATGGCAGATGACCTTGGGCAAATGAGAGGGTGAATAGAACAGAGAGAGGGTGAGCAAGAGCAGAAGAGCAGGCTTTGAGGACACGTGGGCTGATGCCGTCTGGACCGGTTGCAGAATCTGACTCGAGGTTTGAAAGCAAGCTCTCCACCTTGTCAGGAGAAAAGGACACAGAGTCCAGGAACAGTTCGGTGCGACTGGGTTAAGTGGGTAGAGAAAGTGATGGGTTTAGGACACAAGATTTAGCTGCAAACACCGAGTTTAGACATTCAGCTTTATCACGTGTGGTATCAGCAGTGCGGCCATTTGAGGTAAGGGAGGGGATGGAGGGGGAACATACACCAGAAACAGATTTGATTAAACACCACCAGGATTTTGAGGAGGGAGAGAGGTTTGAGAGTTCAGACTTGAGATGAGAAAGATGTTGTTTTCTGGCTCTCCTGAGGGTAGATACACACTTGTTCCGAGCTTTGTGGAAAGATCTGAGATTGCCCTCAGTTGGGTTTGCTTTCCATGAGGCAAAGGCAAGTTGTTTCAGGACAACTGCCTCGCCACAAGCTTCAGTAAACGTTGAGGTTGCCGATGAACTCAAGCTTCAGGTTGAGAGGAGAGGTGATGATTTGTGAGCAGCAATATGGTTTTAAGTCAGGAAAGAGCACGACAGATGTGATGTTTGCTTTGAGAGTGTTGATGGAGAAGTATAGGGAAGGCCAGAAGTTGTTGCATTGTGTGTGTGTGTTGTGGATTTAGAGGAAGCTTATGACAGGGTGCCAAGAGAAGAGTTGTGGCATTGTATGAGGAAGTTGAGAGTAGTGGAGAAGTATGTGAGGGTGGTGCAGAATATGTATGAGGACAGTGTGACAGCGGTGAGGTGTGCGGTAGGAATGACGGACCGGTTTAAGGTAAAAGTGGGATTGCACCAAGGATCGACTCTGAGCCCTTTCCTGTTTGCAATGGTGATGGACGAGATCAGACAGTAGTCTCCATGGACTATGATGTTCGCGGATAACATCGTGATTTGTAGTGAGAGTAGGGAGCAGGCTGAGGCGGGCCTCGAGAGGTGGAGGTACGCACTGGAGAGGTGGCAGAGTTAAAGATGCTGCGATTCTCGTTGGGAGTGACGAGGATGGACAGGGTAAGGAATGAGTATATTAGAGGGACAGCGCAGGTAGGACGGTTTGGAGACAAAGTGAGAGAGGCAAGATTGAGATGGTTTGGACATGTGCACAGGAGGGATGCGGGGTATATCGGGAGAAGAATGCTGAGGATGGAGCCGCTAGGTAGGAGGAGAAGAGGAAGGCCAAAGATGAGGTTTATGGATGTCGTGAGGGCGGACATGCAGGTGGTTGGTGTGACAATGGAAGATGTGGAGGACAGAGCGAAATGGAGATGGATGATCGACTGTGGCGACCCCTAACGGGAGCAACCAAAAGAAGAAAATAAAAAAATGACCGTTTTTACAGCCATTTTTCCCTGCTGTGCAGGGGTTTTGGCTTTTTTTTCTTGAGGCAATGTTTTTTTTTTATGGCCGGATGCCCTTCCTGAAGCCAACCCTGGTCGCCTCTTACGACACACAGGGATATGGTACACCTATTCTAACCGGGGCATACACCGGGACCAGTACACTGGCACTCATTTCGCCGACCTCAGAAGGATGACAGGCTGAGTCAACCCCCTGGTGTTAATTCAGCAGCCAACGGGGCTTCAACTCAGGACACTGGGATCCCAAGCCGCCACCCTAACCACTAAGCCAACACCAGGCTTAACCAAAAGAAGAAGAAGATATATATATATATATATATATATATATATATATATATATATATATATATATATATATATATATATATATATATATATTGGGTTATTACGCAGCAGATTTCTCTTCTCTAAATTCTTCTAGACTCGTATATGAGGTCCATCTAAAAAGTAACAGGACTGACTTCACAGAAATTTTATTCCAAAAAGTAAATTGAAATCAAAGCTTGTCCCCTTCAAAATAGTTTCCCTCCAGTCTCACACACTTGTCCATCCTCTTTTTCCATGCTTCGATGCACCCCCGGAACGCTTCTTCTGGAATCCTCCGGAGCTCAATCATCACTGCTCTTTTGATGGCCTCTACATCAGGAAATCAGGTCGCCTTGATCAGCCCCTTGAGCTTGGAGAATAGGAAAAATCACAAGGGGCCAAGTCTGGGGAATACGGGCGTTGTTCCAGAGTTGGCACGTTTCTCTCCACCAGAAACTGTCGGATGCTCGGGGCACTGTGAGCAGGGGCCTTGTCATGGTGGAGCACTCAGGCGTTGTGACATCGTTTCACGATGTGACATCGTTTCTTCCCCGTAGACTTGCTGCAGCATTGCGAAGGATTCAGAAGGTGTTTTGCCAAGCTTGGCAAGAAACTTCAGATTGGCTCTCTGCTCACAACTCAGAGCGCGACGACTCAGACGAGATAACATGTAAAGCACGAGCTGTAAAAAAAAATCACACAATGAGTGCAGTCGACCATCACCAATTATATATATTGCTGGAATGTTGCGAAAGACTGTGACGCAACGTGTTCATTGAAGTTGTGTAAGTGGAGCACACAGCAGGCTCAGTACCGTTACTTTTTAGACGGCCCTCGTATATGGCTGCATAGTTTATAATTGATGTGTGTTAATTGCCTGGTTGCCTGATTATATATATATATATATATATATATATATATATATATATATATATATATATATATATATATTGTTGTGGGCCGGCGAAGTTGGGTGAGAAGACCACTCGGTGGGGAAAGCTATGTCGATTCCCACCAGACCCCGGAATTGTAGGCCATCGCTCACGGATAATTCCGTGACACGGCGGGTCGCTTAATCGACCGTGGATGCCAATAACTCAACCGCGTGACCTCAGGTCCTCCCGCCTATGGAATTGGGTTACCTAATTAACCATGCGGTTTAACCACCGGGGAACCATGCCCTCGGTATGCCTTGTCCGAACCGGATCACTCTACCGGATCGGATCACCTTTCCTGATCGGATGCAGTCGAGCGACACTACCAAGGATGTACGGCTAGAAGGAACGGACCGTTGGGAATAAAGACCTGGCTCAACCTGGATTCGAACCATGCTCGACCAATGAGGGAAAAGACAAAGGCGAGCTGAGTACATCTCTACAATTATTATTTATTTACAATAAGTGAGGAAAAGCATGTGGCACAACAAAAGGTTTATTATCCCGCCCCCTGGAGGGAGGGAGTGGGATACTGTAATCGTCCGGTTTGTTTGTTTGTCTGTCTGTCTGTCTGTTAGCAACTTTACGGCAAAACGGCTTTAGCAAACACTATCAAATTTAATCCAAAGGTGGGCAATGAACCTTGGACGACCCCATTAACTTTTGGGTCCAATTGGATCAAAGGTCAAGGTCAAGGTCACGAAAGGATCAAAATCGTTTTTCGCTCATAACTTCATCAAAAATGATCTGATTTATTTCAAACTAAGCTTATGGTGAATCTTATTCTATTTGTCACTTATAATCCTACCCATAATGGGTGGGATTTGTTGTGCCTGGCACCACTTGTTGGGGATGTAATGCAGGGAAAGATGAGAGAGGTGTGGTGCGACAATTATACAAGTAACTTACAAAAGCAGACAGTGCAGACTTGATGCGAGATTAATAAAAGTAACAATCACAACAATAAAAGATCTTATACAGGCTTATCTAACAGACAGGCGCCAACACACTCAGACACACACTCAGACAAAATAAACCCAATGAAAGGCAAAGGACTTTTGCAGCCAGGGAGGGAGGGGGTCGAGGTAACATTTTTTGGTACCTGAGCATTTCGGGGGAGGGATGCTCCATGGTGCGGCACCCGACAAAAGCTGTGCAGTTCGGTCCACAGCCGTACGTGTGGTAATCGTGTCTGCAGCAGGAGCTTGAGTGGAAGAGAGCGGAGTCCAAAATGGTGAGAGTTGAGCAGTAGCAGGACCAGGCAAGAGGTTTGATCGAGGTCGTGTCGGTGAGGACCAGTAGGCTGGCTGTCGATGTGAGACGTAAGCAGAGCCAAGCAGCTGGAACACAATCACAACTCCTTCAATTCCCTTTCGCACTTCTTCCAACGGCCTCCCACAACAACAACAACAACAACAACAACAACAACAACAACAACAACAACCTTCCCATTCAACTCAATACCTTCGCATCAAACAACTCTGACCGACTTCTTCCTTTCTTCCTTTCCATCCACGTCACCCAACTTCGCCCCAACTCTGAGGATTGCTCCATACTTTATAGTTCACGGAGTTCGGGGAGGAGCCATGGCGAAACCGACGTCATCGTCCGATCCGAGCATCCCGATTGGACCGGGTCTTCATGTGGTCCGCCTTTCTGGGCGGGGTTTCGGCCAGACGCTAGTTTGGCCCGCCCACGCCGCGTGTGTCTGGGTTTGGGAAGGTGGATGCCGATGCGGCTTCCATAGCGAACGTCGGGATTTTGAAAATCTCTGAAAACGAGTCGCTAGATAGACGGTGGTACGCTGTGGTAAGCGAAACGAGGGGAGAAAACGAGACGATTTTACCTCAGAAAATAAAAGGAGGGAATAAAATAAAAGGGGAATAATGATCTAATAACCAAACTATAGCCCATCGCAATGCACCCCCATGTCTTCGCATTTCACAAGGAAGGAATCTATCTACACGTATATTAATCACATAACTGACTTGGGAAAACTCTCTGTTGTGTGCATACGGTTCCGAGAACCGTAACAATATACATATATATATATATATATATATATATATATATATATATATATATATATAAAATGTAAAAATAAATAAATAAATATATACAGGGTGTCCATAAAGTCTCTACAATTTAAAATTTAAAAAAATTATTACAAAAGCAAATGAATAGATAAACCTGTGGAAATTATTACAAAATGAGGAGTATATATTGAAGTTTTTTTTGCCTCATTTAATACACTTCTATATGGGCACCATTAGTTGCACGAAGCACACCAAGACGGTAATCGATTTCCTGCCATGTTCGCTGTAGCAGAGCCTCATCAATGGTGGCAATGGCGTCAGTGATCCTTTGCTTCAGGTCGTTGATGTCCCGTATCTTTGATCGATACATGATATCTTTAACATAACCCCATAGAAAGAGAACTTTGATAATCACTGAGTACATTGAACAAATCTGAGAAAAACATCCTATCAATTGCCTTTGTTATAATTTTTTGTTTAATTGTAAAGAGACTTTATGGACTATATATATATATATATATATATATATATATATATATATATATATATATATATATATATATATATATATACATATTGTTGCGGATTCGCGCCCGCCGGCGTGCGAACGGCCACGTAACTCGAATCGCGGCACGTCGCCCACCGGACGGACAATCCCGTCGTGACCCTCTCGGACTAACGCCGGGAACCAGTCACGGGTGGACCTTTCGGCCTCACCACGATCGTGCCAATCGGCCCCCCGCGTGGGATAGGGTTGCTCGCCAAATTCGACCTACCTAAGTACCCACACGGAGGGTAGACCGGGCGATCGCACCTCGCCGCAGGTCGACTTCGGACACGGGCCACTTGAAGCGACCCGTTCCGTGCTATCGGGATAACCGAGCGGTGTTATCGTCGGCCTCGACGGTTCGATTAATTATCGGGCTTTTTAGCCCACGACCAACCCTTTACGTGAAGTAAGATGGAGATTCAATAGAGGAAAAGACGAAGCGAAGCGGGAAAACAGTTCAACATAATTCACATTTATTTCGCGATGGCACACGGAAAGCACACATATACATTTACACCAAAAGCAAATGTAAAAGGAGAAGAAACACACAATATTACACAAAAAGCAAATATAAAAGAAGACAATGCAGAGCTATCCGACTACCGAGCACACGGCAACACTTATACAATTTTACTTCACAGACAGCGCCGACAACACATATACCCAAAGCAAAAGAAAAGGACCACCCTCCAGGATGAGGCGGGCCTGGGGCCGAGACCGCGTCGGGCCTACCCGTCTGATGATGAGACGCAAAGTGGCGGTGGCGCCCCAACTCCGCGGGCCTCGCGGACAGTGTCTGGTAGGGGGTGGGAAAGGGGCCCCCTTGTCGCACTATCTCAGCGCGGGGGGAAACAGGAGGGGGTTGTTGATGCTCGGGGGAAAGGAGGATGTCTCCCTGTCTCGGGTCCCGCGACGAGCGTCTCCACCACGACCTCGGTCGTGCCGCCGGCCTCTCCCTCCGCAGCTCCCCGACTCCGACGCGAGCACCCCCTCAACCGCCTTCGCCGCCGCCGCCTCTCCACAGCTTCGTCCGATCGCCCTCTCCGTCTCCTCTCTTGACTCGTCCCAACTCTTCACTGGCTCCGCGAACTCCCAACTCCTTATATGCCCCGTGGCTTCGCCCCTTCACCTTTGACCCTTTACCTCCGACCCTTCACCTCGAACTGGCTCCCCATTGGACCGAGGAAAAGTGGGCGTGAATGCTTTTTGATCCATGAATTTGCATATAGCGACCACACTCCAACGCCCTGGAGGCGGGGCCAAATCGCCCCACGCTCACCGATAGGACGGAACAGAAGTGGGCGCGAGTCGTTTTTGATCCGTTTTCTTCGGAAAGTCTGTGATGTTTCTGAACACGCTGCTCGGTGCGCGCCCTGCACGAGTCCAGTATCGGTGCCCACAAGTGGCGCAAGAATGGTGGTGATGCGATGGTGGCGAGTTGTGACGGTAAAGGTCGTGGCTGTTGTTGTGAAGCGGCGTTGTGGTTGGTGGTTGTTGTGTGATGGCTGTTGAGACGTGGTTGGTGGTGGTAGTAATGGCGGCTGGTCCAAAATAAAGATAGTAAAAGAAAAACGGCTATCCTGAAGAGTCGCAGCCCGACTGAATGACATTTATTCCCTCGAAACAACGGGTTTGGGCCTAACTACACATATACTTACAGAGATATCTCACCTAAGGGACCTGAATGGTGGTTTGTGAATTTCGTCAACCACAACAATATATATACATATATATATATATATATATATATATATATATATATATATATATATATATATATATATATATATATATATATATATTGTTACGGCTGTGGAAATTCGCAAACCACCATTCAGGTCCCGTAGGTGAGATATCTCTAAGTACATGTGTAGTTAGCCCCAAACCCGTTGTATAGAGGGACCTTATGTGATTCATTCGGGCTGCGACGCTTTGAGATAGCCGTTTTTCTGTTCTATCTTTATTTTGAACCAACCACGTCTCAACCGCCATCACACAACAACCACCTTAACCACCACGCCAGCCATCGTCACCAACTACAACCATGCTCCAACCCTCAGACAACAACAATAACAACAACAACAACGCCAACAGCCACGACCTTAACCTTCACAACTCAATCCCGCAAACATCGCATCACCGTCATTCCCAAACGGCACCATAACCATCAAACCACCACCGAAAACCCTCCACCACCTTCACCTCTCTCCTTCTACGGCCATTCCCGCACCACCTGTGAACACTGAGCGTCGGGCTGTCTTGGGCTCATTCAGCGATACGCACCGAGCCGCGAGCGCAAATACCGGCCTTTCCAAGGAAGATTTCAGATCAGGAACGCTTCACGCCCACTTCTGATCCGTCCAATTCGCAAGCGCGGAGCGGCTTGGCCCTGCAGAGGCAGAGAGGCTGAAGAAGGGGGAGCTGGGGAGAGAGATACCTCACCAAACGTTGTTATTCACTTTGGGAGAGAGGGGTGCGTGAGAGAGAGAGAGAGAGAGAGAGAGAGAGAGAGAGAGAGAGAGAGAGAGAGAGAGAGAGAGAGAGAGAGAGAGAGAGAGAGAGAGAGAGAGAGAGAGAGAGAGAGAGAGAGAGAGAGAGAGAGAGAGAGAGAGAGAGAGAGATGGGGAGGAGGAAAAAAAAAAAAAAGACAGGTGAGGGGTGGAGGTGAGGTTAGCAAAGCAAATGATATGTGACGTTTTATGACTAAACACAAAAAAAACAAAACTATTTTTTTTTTAATGTCAGAACAGCTGTACA
>NC_140965.1:23653015-23695515 GCF_056783735.1 Eptatretus burgeri | reverse complement strand
AAAAGAACTCCAACTGCAATACGTGTCCACTAGGTGAAAGAATCATGGCAAAAGTTGTAGTGTTATCAACTAGGTCACCTTGTTCCATAGTAAAACATTCCTTTTATCAACATTTAGGTCAAAAAACTCTTGGGTAAAGGGAAGCATAACTGACAGCCAATTCGACTTATAGCATAAAAATTAAATTTATAAAGCACCAGCAACCATTGTAATTAAGAGTACATTAATATAGTTATTTTTCTTTCACACCTCTCCTTCACCAAACATCCTTTCAACAATCCCTCCTTTTCACCATTGGTCCATTAGCCCCCCCCCCCTCCTCAGCTCCTTTCGACAATCCCTCGTTCACCCCATCGGTCGTACCTCTAACCACACAGCCGTTCGATCATCCTTCGATCCGGTGGAATCCCTCTCCGTTTTTGCTCCATTCTCACATGCCTGTTCGTGGCATGAGATGCAGCGCTTCTCGCAGGTGCCATACAGTGTAGGACTACAAGCGAATGCTAGCACACGAGGGAGAGGGCGGGGACTCCCGTCACGACCTTTGGTGTGTGAAGGGAGGGCCAGGAGCTGCCCCGAGCATTCCCTCAGAATGACATGGCATTTTCCACAAGCCACAACGTGGATCTGCCCGATCGGCTGCGCGCCAATGACAAACAGGCTCGCAGAAGCCGGGACGCAAAGATCTCATGAGAGGAAGGGAAAGAGAGACGCAGAAGGCTCAGAGATGGAGGAGGCTTGTGAGGGAGGGGAGAAAAATGATTCGAGAGAGGAAGAAGAACAGGGCAAGAGTGCAAAGAAGCGGACGGAGAAGGCTAGTGAGAGAAGGTGAAAAAAGTGTGTGAGGGTGAAAAAAGAAAGGTTTCACGAGCAGTTGGCGTCAAGTTTCTGTGGTGAAAGAAACTGAAAAGTGAGTGAAGTTAAAAAAGGGTGGAAAGAACGCTCCTTCCTCAAACATCGTCCTGCGGTCTCAATCCTGTCAGCAATGAAGGACGAGAAGGGTGAACAGTAGCACCTCATCGACGTGGGCCTGAGAAGGAAGAAGATGAGGCAGAGGAGAGTGTGTCGCATGGCTGGCTGGCATATCTGAGACGCCGGAGAGGACTGGGCACCTCAGGGACGTGTGGCTACATGTCTCATTGCGCCGCATCGCTACTGCCCATCTTCCCCATCCCTTCATCCACATTTTTCAGTGTATTAGGGCTTGCACAGCTGTACGGGCTGTGTGAGGTGAGGGAGAAAAGAAAAGACTGATTTTCTCCATACTTTGCTTTTGTTTTCCAGTTATTCTTGTTTTATTCTTCTCCCCTGAGTCAATGATGGCGAAGTCTTTTGTGAGAGTAAGATTGAATAAGAATGAATATGTGTACGGTTAAATCTGCTCTTTTGTGCCTTTTGCTTTCTTGCTTGTGGATTCCGTATTTCCGGTGTATAAACCGCACCCATGTTTTTCACCTTCAAAATAAATGAATATATTGATCATTACATTTTCTGATCGAGATCTAAATACGTTTGTACATTAACTTTGTGCGGAACAAAGTGACGGAGGTATCAACATGCTTACTCCCATGTCCGCTTAATTTCGTCGAACGGTCTTATTCTCATTTTAAAGAAGTTGAAGATAGAGGAGAGGATACCAAGAAGTTTTTATTTTTCTTTCTTATTTTACAATAATAGAAAGAGCATTTTTTTTATGACTAGAAAGAGGAAGAGAAGGGATTCATACCGGTATCATACATATTTATTGTGGATCTGTGGCCCTGAAAGGGGCCGTTTGGGTTTGATGAAGCTTTTCAGCTAAACCCGAGGAAATCCTCGTCAATGCTTTCGTCGAAGACGGCACGTAACTCCTTGTCCGAATCAGGGTAGATCAAGTCGCCTTCACCACAATTTGCAGTCTCCTCCTCCCTAATGATGACGTCCTCTGCACCATGCATGTTGTTGGAGATACGTCATTTCAGAAATGCTCGCTTGATGATGTCTGATGGTATCTCCTCCTACACCTTGACGATCCAGCTGCAGATCATCGGAAGGTCGACCTTTCTCATCCTCCCGCTCTTAGTGTAGGTCTTCTCCACACTCATTACCCAGTCGGACCAGCAGCAACATAGCGCGTCCTTGAACGGCTTGTTCATTGACACATCAAGGAGCTGCTGGAGCGATGTCATCCTACCTGGGATGACGACGAGATGGGTGTTGGTCCACCAGAGTAGCGCTTTGGTGTCGTCGGTCTTGTGACATCTGAACGCATCCAGGCCGAGCATTCTCTGTCGTCGGGAGACCGCCATCCGGCCCACTACTCCAGACCGTTCGCACCCAGTCCTGGACGAGTCCCTCATCTATCCGCCCCTTCTGCTGCGCATGAGCAATTACACCAGCTGGAAACTTGTCTTTGGGCAGTGTCTTCCTTTTCAACATGACATACAGGGGAAGCTTTCCACCATCTGTGGTGCAGGTGAGCATGACGGTGAATCAGTCTTTCTTGTGACCAGTCGTGTTGATCGTCACATTGTGCTCCCCCTTCACTGTGATGGTGGTCCTCATTATGTCGAAGGTAAGGGTCATCTGGTCGGCATTCCCAATCATGCTGAAGGGATATTCATGCTCTCAGCGAAGCTTGACGATGTAGGACTGGAAGCGCTTCGTCTTATCAGCCATATCATCGGATGTATGCTGGGACTGGGAGATGTGTGTGCAGCATCGAACCAACAGTTCATGGCATGCCATGAACATGTAGGCCCATGACGGGCTGGCCGTGAAGTCCACAATGTCATACTCCTCAGCTAAGCTGTTCGCCTTCAGCCTGAGAGCAAGTGTTGAGATGGCGGAACCCTCTGAGCTCTCTTCTCCCGGTCCCAAGCGATGAGACGCTCCTTGAGCTGAGGCCACTTCGCTGACTTTCCCCTCAGTGACTTCTTCTTCCTTGGCATCTTCTCTATGGTTGCCTCGCTTGTTCTCCAGCGCCGGATGACGGACTCGTCCATGCTGAATCGAGTCCAAGCTTCCCGGTTCCTAAACTCTTCTGCAGACCGGCAGATGGAGAGTTTGAACACTGCGGTGAATGAACGCCTTGACATCTTGATAGGTAGAATGGATGATATGTGACGCAATCTGCTGATGTAAGCCGAGGCACTCACGAAGCACAAAGCGGCCCTTCTTGAGGGTCACGTGACCACCTCCAGCCTGTTGGCGGATGCACGTAAGTTTGCGCGCAAGCTTATTTGAGGTGGCTGCTCCGTTATTAGACGAGATATTGACTATTGTGAATAATTCTTCTTTTGATGTGAGACCAGGCGTTCTCCTTATTTTGTGTTTAATGGCGTTATCAGAGCCATGAGGCAAGCAGAAGAGGAAAACTGGTTCGTTGCAGTCGTGGTTGTTGAACCAAACAAACAAAATCCACTTCGCTCAATCATATTGATAAAGTCGAACCAAAAGTCACTGATGAAAAATTCATGGCGTGTTGAGTGACTCATGAATAGGGACGAGAAAGGCTTGTCCGTGAAGGCGCGCAAGCTTCCAACATGTCGTCGCCAAAGAACTCCCGTGAGCCCTCGGCCTTTTTAACATCCCATGCGTTGATTGGCTCTCAAAGATGCAACTGGTTGGCCACCAGAGTTCACGTGTCTGAAAAGTTAATGACTGAAAAAATTAGTGATTCACTACACGAGCTCCCCCCTAGATCGAAGACCAAAGAGAGACCATCGATAATGAAGTAGACATCGACGTCAGCCCTAACTGAATACTTGCACAAATCTCTTAGGCCAATGGACGTGTCTGCCAGAACGAGTTTTCCTCACGTCTGATGGAGTTGGCGGTGGCAAAGGGGATGATGCAGATGTCGATGGGGCTGAACTCGGTGCTTTTGTGTGTGGGCTTACAGGAACAGTGGAAGTCGATGTAAAAACAAACCAAATTTGCAGGGTGCAGGAGACGATTAACTGGCTGGGAGCGTGGCTTGTGAAAGGTGAATATCGAGCACAGGGCACCCCGGGCGACGGAACAGTCAGCCGGAGTAGGCCGTGGGTCCAAGGAGGCGAGGAGTTAGAGTAGGTAATGGGTACGGGTACCGAGAGAAAAGGGTCTCGAAGTGCCAAAAATCCATGTCAGCATTGAGGGGGAAGTGCCAGTGAAGGCATTCCCCATGTTTAGTGAGGAGTTGAAAGACATGTTCCACATGTTGGACCAGTTTGTTATTCTATCCAGATCTGCAGAGAGTGAAGAGGCTGCTGCTTGCCGATCTGAGGGATGACAGATGGTACGGCAGAGGGTGGAGTCATCAGCAAAGAGATAAAGAGGATTTTCCAGATGGACAAATCACTGATGAAAACCAGAAAAAGAACAGGGCCCAGAACACTGCCTTGAGGATCTCCAGACATGAAGAGGGGATGAGAGAACTCCATTTCGGGCCACATGTTGGCTGTGACAGGAAAGGAAGTGTGCGAGCCATGAGTGGAGATGGCCTTGGATACCATCGGAAGAGAGATTGGTGAGCAGGGCAGGGTGCCAGAACGTATGGAAAGCATGTGATATGTCTTGGGAGATGGCTCTGATTTCCTGTCTGGCATTGAGGATGTCCATCCATTGTTGGGAGAGCAGAAGCACCATATCCCGGGAAGAGTGACCTGGTCTGACTCCAAACTGATGACTGGAAATCAAGTCATTGGAGAAGAGGAAGGATTTAATTTCTCAACTGATGATGGATTCCATAACCTTGCTGATGATTGGGAGAAGGCAGCTGGTCTGTCATCGCAGGGATCTGTTTTTGCACCTTTTTTTATGTAGAGCGGGAATGTTTTGGCATTGATGATAAATTGCGTGTTGTAGTAATCAACAATAGACCTTTTCGATCGGCTTTATTCTCACAAAACCCATACGCATATCTACAACAACATAAATATACATAGGGTAAGAATAACAAAATACAATAACTTGTACACATAATACTGAAGGCAAATACCACATACGCATCACATAATAACGAAGTTAAACTCCATAATCTAATACCAATTACATTCCTCAGAGTACATTATTCCTAATATAGTATATAACATGCCATTACTGTTCCAGCATGACTTTCCACGGAGTACATGGTATACGTGTCAACACCAGCCATTGACCTTCATATACAGTGCTGCCACATCCGCCCAATTTCCGTTGCCGCCAATTACAGTATGGCACTTTATTATCACAACATTCACCCCCTTCCGAGATATCTATCTCTATAAATCTAGTCTAATAGGAGGACCAATGGTGCGACCGGATCTTCTTGGCACTGGAGGGTTATCCACAGCATCTGATTGCTGTGGAGTTGCAGGAACCATTTCAGGAACGACATCACCCCCCTCTGAGCAGAGTGCGTATTGGGGACTACCCTGGGGAATTACATTTTCTTCAGAAGCCTGAGGTAGAATTTGGGGTTCACTCTTGGATGGGGTTCCAATTGGGGCTAAGTGTCTAACAGAGACCGTAGTTTCCCTGCCATCCGGGTAGCGAATATGGGCATAGTGGGGTCCTGCTTGGAGGAGGTCGACTTCATCCACAAGGGGATCAGTTTTATTCATGCGTACGTGACGCTTCAACAGGACTGGCCCAGGATTGCAGAGCCAAGTCAGCACCGAGGCTCCCGAGGAAGAACGACGAGAATAGTTCAGAAGTCTTTCATGAGGGGTAGCATTGGTTGCTGTGGACAACAGTGAACGAATTGAGTGGAGAGCATCAGGCAGAACAGTCTGCCAGCATTTGATGGGTAGATTACGCAATTTTAAAGCCGTTGTGATTGCCTTCCAAATGGTACCATTGAACCTCTCCACTTGGCCATTCCCTTGAGGATTATAGCTAGTAGTTCTGCTACCAGCGATCCCCCTATTGGCAAGGAAGTCTTGTAATTCCTTGCTCATGAAGGAGGGTCCCCGGTCCGAATGAATGTAAGCCGGCATTCCGAAAATAGCGAACAGCTGACAGAGGCACTTGATAACCGTGGAAGTGGTCATGTCGGCACAAGGAAATACAAAAGGAAACCGTGAATATTCATCCACAATGTTAAGAAAATACTGATTCTTATCTGTACTCGGAAGAGGCCCCTTGAAATCTATATTGAGACGCTCAAATGGCTGAGTAGCTTTTATGAGTCGAGTCTTATCTGGTTGGTGAAACTTGGGCTTGCATTCTGCGCATATTCTACAAGATCCAACAACCTGCCGGACATCCTCGACAGAGTATGGCATATTCTTAGATTTCACAAAATGGTATAAGCGGGTAACCCCTGGGTGGCGCAAGGCTTCGTGGAGGTTAAACAGTGAATGTCGATCGTGGCATGCCATGCCACAATAAGACCTGGAGAATGTATCAGAGGGAATGTTTTCTCGACCAGGACGATACACAATGTCAAAATCATAGCAAGATAATTCCATCCTCCAACGCATGAACTTATCATTCTTTATCTTATTTTTATGCTGCTTATCAAACATATAGCTCACTGATCGTTGATCTGTCTTTATAGTAAAATGTCTGCCTGTCAAAGACTGTCTCCAGTGGCGAACTGTTTCAATAATAGCCTGGGCCTCCTTCTCAATAGAAGCATGACGACATTCGGGTCCCTGAAGGGTTCGGGAAAAGAAGGCTACCGGACGTCCTGCCTGGGTGAGGACTGCAGCAATTGCTACATCCGAAGCATCGGTCTCAACTTCGAAGGGTATGGATTCGTCAATCGCCCTCACCACTGAACCTTCAATGTCTTGCTTAAGAAGATGGAAAGCCGCTTCTGCTTCCCTTGTCATGGGAAATGTAGTAGTGGCACACAGTGGGCGGATCTTGCTTGAGTAGTCATATATCCACTGTGAATAATAGGCAAAGAAGCCAAGGATGCGTCGGAGCGATTTCATGTCCCGAGGCACAGGCAAATCCTGCAAGGGTCGGAGTCGTTCCGGATCCGGGCGCATTTCCCCTCCTTCCACCACATATCCGAGAACACTGAGCCTGTTAGTTGAAAAGATGCATTTGTCTTCATTGTAAGTTATATTCTTTCTCTTCGCAGCCTCAAGAAATTTCGTGAGATTAGCATCATGCTCTTCCTGAGTCATGCTCCAAATAGTAATGTTGTCTAAGTAAGCAAATGTTCCAACCAGTTCTTCTTCTTGGATGAAAGAATCCACGATACGTTGGAAGCAAGCCACTCCGTTGGTGACGCCAAAGGGAACCCGAGCAAACTGATAAAGGCGTCCACAGGCCTCAAACGCGGTGTATGGCTTATCTTCATTTCTGATGGGGATTTGATGATGCGCACTACGGAGGTCAATTGTACTAAAAACACGGTATTGAGCAATCTTGTTAACAGTGTCATCTATACGAGGCAGAGGATACCCGTCAAGAAGTGTAAATTTGTTGATAGTTTCTGAATAGTCCACGGCTAAGCGTTTCTTGTGAGTTTCGTTCTTAACGACAACAACCTGTGCACGCCAAGAGGAGTTACTTGGCTCTATAATACTGTTGTGGTTACCAAATTCGCAAACCACCATTCAGGTCCCTTAGGTGAGATATCTCGGTAAGTATATGTGTAGTTAGGCCCAAACCCGTTGTCTAGAGGGAATAAATGTCATTCATGCGTGCTGCGACTCTTCAGGATAGCCGTTTTTCTTTTACTATCTTTATTTTGGACCAACCGCCATTGTTACCACCACCAACCACAACATCAACCACCCACCGCAGCGCCGCTTCACGTCACACCTCGCAACCGTCGCATCGCCACCGTTCTTGCGCCGCTTGTGGGTACCGGTGTTGGACTCGTGCAGGGCGCGCGCCGAACAGCGTGTACAAAACCACGGATTTTCCGCTTCAAAAACGGATCAAAAACGACACACGCCCACTTTTGTTCCGTCCAATCGGTGAGCGAGGGGTGATTTGGCCCCGCCTCCAGGGCGTTGGAGGGCGATCGCTATATGCAAATTTATGGATCAAAATGCATTCACGCCCACTTTTTCTCGGGCCAATGGGGAGCGAGGTGAAAGGTCGAAGGCAGGGGGTCAAAGATGAGAGAGCGAAGCCACGGGGCTTATATAAGCGACCGCGTTCGTCAAGTCAAGAGAGTTAAGACTTCGCAGTCGGTGGAGTTGGGAAGAAGAAGCAAGAAGGAGTTGGTCGTCGTCGTGTGCGTTGGAGTCGGAGCGAAGGGGACGGAGCTGTGGAGAGGTGGCGAGGGCAGACGAGGGGGTGCTCGCGTCGTGCCGGGAGCTGCACACCAGGGAGGCCGACGGCGCGACCTGGTCGAGGTGGAGACGCTCGTCGCGGGACTCGAGGCAGAGTAGAAATCCTCCTTTCCCCCGAGCATCAGCAACCCCCTCCTGTTTCCCCCCGCGCTGAGATAGTGCGACCAAGGGGGCCCCTTTCCCACCCCCTACCAGACACTGTCCGCGAGGCCCGCGGAGTTGAGGCACCATCGCCGCTCCGCGTCTCATCACCAGACGGGTAGGCCCGACCCGGTCTCGGCCTCAGGCCCGCCTCATCCTTGAGGGTTCTCTTCTCTTTTCTTTTGGGAATGTGTGTTGTCGGCGCCATCTGTGAAGTAAAATTGTATAAGTGTTGCCGTGTGCTCGCGTAATCGGTATTTGATCTGCATTGTCGCATTTGCTTTTTGTGTAAAATTGCATTGTGTTTCTTTTCCTTTTCTATGTGCTTTTGGTGGAATTGTATATGTGCGCTTTCCGTTCATCGCGAATAAATGTGCTTTGTGTTGAACTGTTTCCCGCTTCGCTTCGTCATTTCTTTCATTGAATCCTCATCTTGCTTCACGTAAAGGGTTGGTAGTGGGCTGAATACGCCCGATAATTAATCGAACCGTCGAGGTCGACGAATAACACCGCTCGGTTATCCCGATAGTACGGAACGGGTCGCTTAAGTGGCCCGTGTCTGAAGTCGACCTGCAGCGAGGTGCGATCGCCCGGTCTACCCTCCGTGTGGGTACTTAGGTAGGTCGAATTTGGCGAGCAACCCTATCCCACGCGGGGGCCGATTGGCTCGATCGCGGTGAGACCGAAAGGTCCACCCGTGACTGGTTCCCGGCGTTAGTCCGAGAGGGTCACGACTGGATTGTCCGTCCGGTGGGCGACGTGCCGCGATTCGAGTTACGTGGCCGTCAGCACGCCCGCGGGCGCGAATCGGTAACACTGGTGTCAGGTCGTGCGATACAAATCCATCGCCCTCCTCGCGGCACTGGTATCGGAGAACAGGAAAACGGGCTCTCCTGTCTCCAGCAAAATTCACGGGAATCGGTCCAGGGGTGAGAGAAGCGACCCCCGATTCCCTCCAAATTACGAGCGAGCGAAATTAACCCTTTAAGAGAAGCAAGATGGCGTCTCAAGGCGAGCGGGAGCCGGGGGTATTAGAAATGGATGTAGAATGTGTAGAATCCATGGCTCAGGATGGAATCCCCGTGCAGGAAATGTTGATTGTGCAGGAACACGGACTCGCCCAACTGAACCCAGAGCCCGAAATAGGTGCGGCAGCGGCCGCGGTGTATGACACCTCCCACCCCCCCTCTCCACCAAAACCCGCCGACCCTTGCCGAAACGGCTCACCCAAGCGCACCCGACATGGCCCAGCTATGCGCCATGCTGGCGGCAATGACAGCGAGAATGGATGCGAATACACAAAAAATGGATGCGAATACACAACAAATGAACGAAAAGATGGATGCGAATACACAGCAAATAAACGGAATGGAAGCAAACATGAAGGAGGAAATGAGGGAGCTGCGGGGTGAGACGCAGAACATGGGAATGAGCCTAAAAGGAAGCTTGGAAGAACTAAAAAACGAAATGAAAAGGGAAGTCGACACGATACGAGCGGAGGTGACCGGGTTAAAAGAGAAAGTAAAAGGAGTGGGAGTCGCAATGGAAGAAAGTAAACAAGAGAGGGTAAACGAAATAAAGACGGTGGTGGGAAAAATAGGCAAAGTAGGAAAAGGATTGGGAGAAGTAAAACAGGGACAAGACCAAATAAAGGAGGAAATAGGGAGGAACACGACGGCGATAGAGGAATTAAAAAGAGAACAAGGGAAAATAAAGGAGGGATTGGGAGCCGTGAAGGAGGACTGTGAGAAAAGACATCGGGAAATGACAGACAAAGTTGAAAACCTGCGAAAGGAGGTAAAAGCGGAGACACAGAAAGGATTAAAGAAGGTGGCGGAGGAATGTAGAAAGAGACATGAGGAGGTAATTAATGAAATGGAGCGGAAAGCCGGAGAAAAGACAGAGGAACTGGGGGAGCAGATAGGAAAAAACCGGGGCGAGACAGAAGAGCAGTTTAGGACAACGAGGGAGGAAATATCCAAGACAAATAAGATGGTGACACAGGTACAAGGGGAGGTGGAGCAAATAAGAGAAAAAGTCGGGGAACTGTCGTTAGGAACGATAGGGGAGGAAATAAATGGGGTAATAAAGGGGAAAATGGAGGAAATGGAGAAGAGACTGACGGATAGGGTGGAGGCCCGGTGTGAGAAGCAGGGTGGCCTCCTTCGGGAACAGGGGGAGAGGATATACTCCCTCGAGGCGGATCGTGCCCAGGTGGGGCCGGTGTCACAAGGCGGAGGAGGAGGCTTGCCCGATGCGGGGGTGAGCATGCCAAGCTTGGGGAGGGTAGAGACCGCGGGGTCTTTTGGCCTAATGGGGGTACCCAGAATGACTGTTCCAGGGGGTGTGCAGAGTGTGAGTCCAATGGCTTGGGAGAGTAAGCGGGACGACGCGGGGCACGGACAGACGCAGACAAGGGTGGTGGAGCCCCCGGGCAAATGGCTCGGACCCTGCGGGAGTGAGGCACCGTTGGGACTGGGGAGGTACACTCCTCCCGGAGTCCCTAGGGAACGGGAGGAGACCTCGAAAGAACCGAGGGTGCCGCTACCCCCGTACGATGGCAAGACGGACTTGAGGGCATATATGGCCCAGTTCCAGTGTGTTGCCAGAGGCAATGGCTGGAACGAGGTGCAGGGTGTGGCACAACTCACAGCGGCCCTGCGTGGCATGGCTTTGGAAGTCCTGACCACGGTACCCAGTGAGGGGGCGACCCTGGAGGATCTCCATTCGGCCCTAAAAAACCGATTTGGCATGGACCAGCAGAGCGAGCTTGTTAAAGCTCAGCTCAACGGGCGCAAACGACGTCCCCAGGAATCACTGGGAGAATTGGCACATTACATTCGCCGCTTGGTGGGGATCGCGCACACCAACATGCCGCCGGAGTACCGGGAGGAGATTGCCCTGGACCATTTCCTTCGAGCAATAGGGGGCACCGATGTCGGAGCATTGCTCACCGTATGGCGCCCGGACAACCTCCAGAAGGCGGCTGATACTGTTGCCTGCTGGGAGGCAGCCAGAACGCCATTGGGAGGGGCTGGGCGCCACGCGGTGGCAGTCCGACAGGTGGACCCCGTGCACGACAGTGCGCTGGGAGCCGGGGCAACCCTGGGCGACCAAGCGCGAGTGGAAAGGATGGTGCAGGGCATGTTCGACCGCCGGTTCGGGAGACCTGTGGAGAGGCGGTCGGGCCCGGGAAGGGCGGGAGATGGGCCATCGGGGGGTACCCCAATTCGAAATGGAGGGGGGTATAATTCGGCGTACTGGAGGCAAACACCTTACCAGAAGAGGTGTTATAATTGTGGCGCAGGGGACCACCTGCAGCGGAGGTGCAACGCCCCACGCAGGGAAAGGCCCCCGCGAAGAGAAGAGCCACGGCCCCCTAGACCACCAACTCCGCCCCGGGTCAATAGGGATAGCCAGGCCCAACCATCACCCCCCCACCAGTCCCCGGGAAACTAGGAAGTGCCGAACATGTAGGGCCATGTTCGGCAGACTCAGACGGAGAAGAGCCCTCAGAACTGCGACAGGTCATCAGTTGTGGCCAAATTGGCAAAGGTAGCTTAACAATTCGGTGCAAGATTGCCGGCGTAGGGGTAGACGCCGTGGTGGACACAGGAGCAAGCGCCACGATCATCAGCCCTGTGGTCCTTGATTCGAGTGTAGACGGTTGGGATGAGATCCACCGTCTGCAAAACCAGTTTGCAGCTAGCTACCGGGGCAACGGCCCCTATCATAGGACGTGGTTTCGTGTCGTTTAAATTGGGCACTGTGAAAACCAAGATAGAGGTTTGGGTGGCAGAGGTGTACGACCCATGTCTAATAGGGTTGGATGTGCTGACGGCCGGTGGTTGTAAGATCGACTTGGGCCGGGGGGTCATGCAGTTGGGTGGTGAGGAGTTGCCGTTAGGGGGCGTGAGCACGGATTAGAGGGTGGAGCTGGAGGCTCCTGACTCCGTGGTCATTCCCCCGGGTGCCGAGGCGGTGGTCCCGGCCCGGTGGCGAGCACCCCCAACGTGGCAGGGCCCCTGCGGCCTGGCGGAACTACCGGCAGGGCCGTCAACCCCGGGCTTAGTCGTGGGCCGCACCCTGGTAAGTACCGACGGGCCAATAGCGCCCGTGCGGGTGATAAATGTTAGCACGGAACCACGCACTATCAGGAAGGGCACGAAGGTGGCAGATTGCACCCCAGTAAAAGAGGTCGCAGAGCTGAGGGACGATAACGTCGAGCCGGACCGGCCCCAGAAGGAGTCTCCAGACTCGATTAGGAATTGGCCCGGTCCCATTTGTGAGATGGTAAATCGGAGTAGTGTAGATTTGGAGGAGGCCCAGCGGGAGGCCTTATACAAGCTGGTCGACCGACACATCGGGATCTTCTCCTTGTCACCCGAGGATATTGGACGTACGGGCCTGGTGCAACATCAGATCCACACCAATGGGGCCCGGCCTGTCCATCAGCCTGCTCGAAGGCTCCCATGGAGCAAAAGAGAGGAGGCTGATGAATAGGTTGAGAAGATGCTCAATGCAGGTGTCATCGAGCCCTCGGGAAGTCCTTGGATGTCACCAGTTGTGCTGGTTAAAAAGAAGGATGGGACCACGCGTTTCTGTGTGGACTATCGCCAGCTGAACAACGTGACACTCAAGGACTCCTATCCCCTGCCTAGAATTGACGATACCCTCGACGCCGTTGCAGGCTCTAAATGGTTCTCAACTTTGGACCTCAAGAGTGGGTATTGGCAGGTGGAGATGGATAAGACGGGGAAGGAGAAAACGGCATTTTCCACAGGGAAGGGACTGTATCAGTTCACTGTGATGCCGTTCGGTTTGTGTAACGCCCCCACCACCTTTGAGAGACTGATGGAGCGTGTACTCGGCGGCATGCCGTGGCAGTCATGCCTGGTGTATCTGGATGACGTCCTGGTACACGCTAAAACATTCACCCAGGAGATAGCCAATTTGGACCAGGTGTTTGGGCACCTCAGGCAGGCAGGGCTGAAATTGAGCCCAGAGAAATGCACTTTGTTCGCGACAGAGGTGGCCTATCTCGGACACGTGATAGGCCGCGAGGGGGTGAAGACCGACCCCGGAAAAATTACAGCGGTAGAGGAGTGGCCCGTGCCTACAACTGTCAAACAGGTACGGGGCTTTTTGGGACTTTGCTCCTACTACCGGCGTTTCGTGGCAAACTTTGCGGAGATAGCCAGGCCCCTTCACCGGTTGACGGAGAAGGGGTTGAGATTTAATTGGACGGAGGAGTGCCAGGAGGCCTTCCTCAAATTAAAGGGGTGTTTTACATCCGCACCTGTTTTAGCGTACCCCACCGATGACGGGATGTATACCCTGGACACGGATGCAAGCCAGGAAGGATTGGGAGCAGTCTTGTCCCAGACACAGGGGGGCGTGGAAAGAGTGATCGCGTATTACAGTCGGGCCATGAGTAGGCCCGAACGAAATTATTGCGTAACTTGCAAGGAACTATTGGCTATGCTGTCTGCCGTGAGCCATTTCCACCCGTACTTGTACGGGAGGAAATTTTTGGTTCGAACTGACCATTCCTCCTTGCAATGGCTCTTACGGTTCAAGGAACCGGAAGGCCAAATTGCAAGGTGGTTGGAAAAATTGCAGCAGTACGATTTCAGTGTGGTCCATAGAGCCGGTAAGGCTCATGGGAATGCCGATGCGCTCTCTCGACGCCCCTGTCTGAGGGAAAACTGCAAATATTGCACGAGACATGAGGAGAGGGACCAATTGCCAGACGCCTCCCCGAAACTCCCAGTCCGTGCGGCCCGGGTGGTAGGCCCGACTTTGCCACTAACCGCGGGAGAGGAATTTGGTGGATTGGCATGGAGCACGGCCCAGCGGGAAGACCCCGTGCTAGGGCCAGTGTACAAATGGGTCCAGGAAAACAGGAGGCCCAGTGGGGAGGAAATCGCCCCATTCGGGGCGCGAACAAAGGCATACTGGGCTCAGTGGAGGACCCTAGAAATGAGGGACAACATCTTGTATCGCAAGTGGGTGGAGATTCCTTCTGAACAAACTTCTTGGCTGGTGATAGTCCCTGATGGGTTTAAGACCCAAATTTTGAAACAGGTGCACGGTACCCGCGCCGGCGGCCATTTGGGCAGGACCAAAACAAAATCTCGGGCCCGCCGGCGGTTCTATTGGGTTAACATGGGGCGCGATGTACAGGACTGGTGTCCAGCATGCGACGCCTGTACTGCAAAAAAGGGACCGCCACAGAGGATGAGGGCCCCACTCCAACTACATCAGGTTGGGGCTCCCCTTGAGCGAGTGGCCATGGACATTTTGGGACCACTGCCACCCACTCGCCAGGGTAATAAGTACGTCCTCGTAATTATGGACTATTTCACCAAATGGCCAGAAGCCTTTGCCCTTCCCAGCCAGGAAGCAGGGGTTGTGGCCAAGGCCTTCGTAGAAGGATTTACATGCCGGTATGGGATTCCGCAGGAGCTGCACACGGACCAGGGACGAAATTTTGAGAGTGAATTACTAAAAGAGGTGTGCAGGCTCCTGGAAATTCGAAAAACACGGACAACGCCCCTGAGACCACAGTCTGATGGCATGGTGGAGAGGTTCAACAGGACCCTGGTCCAACAGTTGGCCCTCTTCACCGCCACTAACCAGGAGGACTGGGACGAACACCTTCTGTACCTCCTGATGGCCTATCGCGCGTCCCAGCACGGGTCTACCGCATGTAGTCCGGCGCTGTTGATGTATGGACGGGAGCTGAGAAGCCCCGTCGATTTATTGTGCGGTCCGACGCCTGAGCGGCTTGATAGGCCCCCGGGGGAGGGCTATGCCCGTCGGTTGGAGGAAGGCTTGGAGAAGGTCCACGCCTTCGCACGACACCAGCTCCAACAGGCGGGCATAAAGATGAAGCGCAGGTACGACCACCGGAGCCAGGTGAGCAAATACCCATCGGGGGCAAATATTTGGTTCTTTAACCCCCGGTGAAGGAAGGGCAGATGCCCGAAGCTCACCTCACCTTGGCAGGGCCCGGGGGTCGTCCTGGCGCAAGTCAGTGACGTGGTCCTAAAAATTAAAATGGGACCACGAGCCCTCCCTCGGATCGTCCACGCGGACCGCCTGAGGCCTTACAAGGGCGACCTTACGCCCTCATGGATATGTCTTGCCGGAGGAGTCGGTGCTGGAACAGCCGCTCCCGCAGAGGCGCAGGGCTCTCAGAGCCTTGCAACGAGTTCACGAGCCCAGTAGGAAGGGAGGAAATCCCCCCCTGGGAAATTGATTAATGGAATTATTTGAGGACATGGACAGACTTGTGAATGTGTAGAGGGGACGTAGCTTAGCTACGTAGTGTTAAAAGGAATGTGCTATAGTGTAAGGGACGACGTGGGAGCACGAGTTAGTTAGGGGGTGCAGATAGAAGGATGGCAGAGTTCAGTGGTGTGTGTGTTGAAGAGTTGGTGAGTGAAGTGGAAGCATGTGCTTGGTGAGTGAGTGAGGCCAGCGGGTCTGTGTGTATGGAGTGAATGGGGAATGCATGGTGCGATGAGTGATTGGGGGGAGGAGTGACTCCCGCCCAAGGGACCCCGGGGTCAGTATAAAGTGAGTTAGGGGGTTAGTCAAATTGAAAAATGGAGGTCGTTTTGTTGTTGGTGGGAAAGTAGGCTCGAGACCCATTTGGAGGGGTGCAGGAGCCCTGTTGACGGGCTTGGGAGCGTGGCTGCGAAAGGTGAGTATCGCTGAGTGGGTACCCCGGGCACCAGGCTAGTCGGCCGTGGTAGGCCAAGGGCCCATGGGGGGCCGGGATAGCGTAGTGGGCACGGGTGCGCCTGCTTGGTGCGGGGGCCCGGGGCGCCATTAGCCGCGTGGGCAGTGTTGTGGGCAAGGGTGACCCTCGGAAAGGGGCCCGGGAAGCCAGCCTGCCACGTGTGCGTTTCAGGGGAGGTGCCATGGGGGGCACTCCCCGGTGTTAGGGAGCTGGTAGGCTCGGAGGCAGTGTAGTGCCCGGGGGTGCCATAGCGGGAGATTCGGCAGAGGGTCGTGCCTGCCAAAGGGAGCCACGTGTCCCAGCCAGGAGACCGTGTGAGGGCACGGAGAGAAAATTGGGGGGCGAGGCCCGAAATTGTGAGGACACCAACACAGGCGACGGGAATCTGGGTTGTTAGAACCAATAGTTTAAGCGAGAGGCGCTTGTTGAAAGCCCCGGGGTAGTTTAACAGTTAAATTGTTAGGGTAGATTAGGAGATGTACCCCTCCGCACCATCCATCCCCTCGCTGTCGTTGTGGGCCGCTGGACCCACTTGGTGTTAAGATCGCTGAACTCTGGGGAGGCCATTCTGAGGCTTCGTTGGGCCTCGACACAGGACGCTAGCTCTCCCTTATTCCCCTCCGGGAAGGGAACGTAGGGGTTGGGAGTAGGCTAGGTGACAGGATAGGTTAGCCGAACAAGGACGATAAAGGGGGTTAGGGGACGATTTATAGTGGGGAAGTAAAAATAAAAACAACAAAAAAATAAGTTGGGGCTAAATTGGGGTTTGACAAATTAAGGGAGTGGGTATGTACAGTGACAGGCAAAGGCGATAGGTTGGGAGGGAGACAGGTAGGTAGGTCCGAGCCCGCCTTCCGAGTGGCCAGCACCACCGCACTCCCTCCACCAACCTCCACTGAGCGGCAAAGGCTGGCCAGCTTCATCTGCTGGCTGTGTTACTTCAAGGCCTGTGCCGGCCCACTTGATCGGCAGCTGTTGTGTTGCTGCAAGGCCTGTGCCGGCCGGATCATCTGCAGCTGTGGTACTTCAAGGCCTGTGCTGGCCAGTTCATCTGCGGGCTGTGTTTGCCTGCTGCCTTTGCCATGCCCACTGCCCATGTTCACCAGCCCCGTTCAATTTTTGCTTGCCCCCCCCCCCTGTTCATTTCCATGTGCGCCAGGATCAAGGCAACAGTTTGCAAGCTGCAAGAACTGCCCTGTTGGCAGCTACAACACGGGCCTGCAGTGGCGGCCCGTGCACCGTGTTTGTGTTCACCCATCCATTCGTTGTGCTCATTGCGTATGCCACTTGAGCTGGCACGGAGACTGCATTTGTGCAGCCCATGCACCGTTGTGGTTCACTGCGTTCAGTTCAAAAAGGAAGGCCTTGGACTGCGTGTGAGCAGCCAGCCACGTTCCCTGTCACCTGCATTGTTTTGAGCCAGAGACTGCATGTGAGCAGCCTGGCTCCCTGCTAACTGCTTTCTTTTTGCAGAGTTCAGTGATCCTGGGCCATGGTTTAGTGTAGAATTTGTAAGTTAAGGTTAAGATGTACTGTAAATATGAGTGCGCCCCCGGCATGTATGTCTTCGCGCCAGCAATTTTATTTAAGTCGTCCGTGTGAGTGAGTTTGTTTCGGTAGTTACGCAGCCCTCAGGTTATTTATTTTGGGGACACGAATACCATGAATGTCGCACTCAGGGATCCGTAGGTAAAATGTACTAGGGGAAAACTACACATGATGGCACACGAAAATTTGACGACTCGGGACGAGTCTGTAAAAAGGGGAGGGGGTAGTGTTGTGGTTACCAAATTCGCAAACCACCATTCAGGTCCCTTAGGTGAGATATCTCGGTAAGTATATGTGTAGTTAGGCCCAAACCCGTTGTCTAGAGGGAATAAATGTCATTCATGCGTGCTGCGACTCTTCAGGATAGCCGTTTTTCTTTTACTATCTTTATTTTGGACCAACCGCCATTGTTACCACCACCAACCACAACATCAACCACCCACCGCGGCGCCGCTTCACGTCACACCTTGCAACCGTCGCATCGCCACCGTTCTTGCGCCGCTTGTGGGTACCGGTGTTGGACTCGTGCAGGGCGCGCGCCGAACAGCGTGTACAAAACCACGGATTTTCCGCTTCAAAAACGGATCAAAAACGACACACGCCCACTTTTGTTCCGTCCAATCGGTGAGCGAGGGGCGATTTGGCCCCGCCTCCAGGGCGTTGGAGGGCGATCGCTATATGCAAATTTATGGATCAAAATGCATTCACGCCCACTTTTTCTCGGGCCAATGGGGAGCGAGGTGAAAGGTCGAAGGCAGGGGGTCAAAGATGAGAGAGCGAAGCCACGGGGCTTATATAAGCGACCGCGTTCGCAAGTCAAGAGAGTTAAGACTTCGCAGTCGGTGGAGTTGGGAAGAAGAAGCAAGAAGGAGTTGGTCGTCGTCGTGTGCGTTGGAGTCGGAGCGAAGGGGACGGAGCTGTGGAGAGGCGGCGAGGGCAGACGAGGGGGTGCTCGCGTCGTGCCGGGAGCTGCACACCAGGGAGGCCGACGGCGCGACCTGGTCGAGGTGGAGACGCTCGTCGCGGGACTCGAGGTAGAGTAGAAATCCTCCTTTCCCCCGAGCATCAGCAACCCCCTCCTGTTTCCCCCCGCGCTGAGATAGTGCGACCAAGGGGGCCCCTTTCCCACCCCCTACCAGACACTGTCCGCGAGGCCCGCGGAGTTGAGGCACCATCGCCGCTCCGCGTCTCATCACCAGACGGGTAGGCCCGACCCGGTCTCGGCCTCAGGCCCGCCTCATCCTTGAGGGTTCTCTTCTCTTTTCTTTTGGGAATGTGTGTTGTCGGCGCCGTCTGTGAAGTAAAATTGTATAAGTGTTGCCGTGTGCTCGCGTAATCGGTATTAGATCTGCATTGTCGCATTTTCTTTTTGTGTAAAATTGCATTGTGTTTCTTTTCCTTTTCTATGTGCTTTTGGTGGAATTGTATATGTGCGCTTTCCGTTCATCGCGAATAAATGTGCTTTGTGTTGAACTGTTTCCCGCTTCGCTTCGTCATTTCTTTCATTGAATCCTCATCTTGCTTCACGTAAAGGGTTGGTAGTGGGCTGAATACGCCCGATAATTAATCGAACCGTCGAGGTCGACGAATAACACCGCTCGGTTATCCCGATAGTACGGAACGGGTCGCTTAAGTGGCCCGTGTCCGAAGTCGACCTGCGGCGAGGTGCGATCGCCCGGTCTACCCTCCGTGTGGGTACTTAGGTAGGTCGAATTTGGCGAGCAACCCTATCCCACGCGGGGGCCGATTGGCTCGATCGCGGTGAGACCGAAAGGTCCACCCGTGACTGGTTCCCGGCGTTAGTCCGAGAGGGTCACGACTGGATTGTCCGTCCGGTGGGCGACGTACCGCGATTCGAGTTACGTGGCCGTCAGCACGCCGGCGGGCGCGAATCCGTAACAATACCTTCCTTCAACATCCTTTGAATTTCCTTTTCAATGAATTTACGATCATCGGGAGAGTACCGGCGTGATCGAGCAGCAACAGGATAACAATCAGCTGTCAAGTTGGCAAACAGTTCTGGAGGGTCAACACACAGTGTACTAAGTCCACAGATAACAAGAGGAGGCAAACTACCTCCATATGTCAGTGTAACACTATCATGCTGTCCCTGAAAATCCTGGCCCAAAACTATATCTGAACACAGCTGAGGGAGTATGGACAGACGCACATCTTGGTAGCACCGACTGTTTACTTTGATATTGACTCGACAGAACCCTGATGTCTGAGCGGTGAAGGAAGTGGATGCCATGGAAACATTGCCTTGGGTGTGATGTACACTTAAGGAATGGCACTTAACGAGGTCGGGATGGATAAAACTTTCTGAACTACCACTATCAATAAGGCCATCCAATTCCACTCCATTGAGCGTGACCGTCACAACCGCCTTTGATAACACCCCTGGGGCAGCGGCAGAAGACACAGCCGCTAGCGTTGCCTGATCAGAGGAAGTTGCACAAGCACCAGTAGCTACTGATGAAGTACTACGGCACACCTTAGCAAAATGACCCTTTTTCTGGCACTTATGACACACCGCCTCTCGTGCCGGACATTTTACACGTGGGTGTTTTAAAAAAACCACAAAAGAAACATTTAACACCCGTAGCAGCCATTACAGTTGTGGGTTCCACTTCACCGGTATTCTGATTGGATGAGGCAGCACCCAATGAACCGGAGGGTTGAATAACACAATAAGATTCTGAATTTCTTTGGGCTGAATCTGGAGATCTATCCTGATCAAACATGGTAGCTAAATCTAAAGTCTTATTCTCTAATAAACGTTGTCTGATCAGTGGTGACTGCAGGCCGCGAATGAAGGCATCCCTGATGGATTCTTCGCAATGTTGAGTTGCTGTTACAGCCCCAAAGTTACACTCTTTACTTAACGTTTTCAGAGTCAGAAGGTATTCATCTAAGGACTCTCCGACCTGCTGGTGGCGAGTTGCAAGACGATGGCGTGCAAACACTTCATTAGTGGGCTTTACGTACTGTGACTGTAAAGTACGGATAGCCTCATCATAAATGGTACACTCTGATATAGTTTCGTATAGTCTTGGTGAGACAAAATTTGTAAGCAGACTCATCTTATCCAGATTATCCTGTGGTAGAGCTCCCAGGAAGTTTTCGAACGTCTTCAACCAGTGTTTCCATTCTTGTGCCGCCGTGGGTGAACTGGGATCCGAATCCAGCCTCTCTGGTCTCAGCAAACGCTCCATTCCAGTGTAGGCCTCGGCGCTCTTCTGGTCCAATCCAACCGGGTAGTTTTTGTGAGAATAAATTATTGTTGTAGTAATCAACAATAGACCTTTTCGATCGGCTTTATTCTCACAAAACCCATACGCATATCTACAACAACATAAATATACATAGGGTAAGAATAACAAAATACAATAACTTGTACACATAATACTGAAGGCAAATACCACATACGCATCACATAATAACGAAGTTAAACTCCATACTCCAATACCAATTACATTCCTCAGAGTACATTATTTCTAATATAGTATATAACATGCCATTACTGTTCCAGCATGACTTTCCACGGAGTACGTGGTATACGTGTCAACACCAGCCATTGACCTTCATATACAGTGCTGCCACATCCGCCCAATTACCGTTGCCGCCAATTACAGTACGGCACTTTATTATCACAACATTGCGGAGGCCATGTCTATCACGTGACTGAAAGTGTGTCGAAATGGCAGATTTCATAAATTATTATTAGGAAAATCCATAAATGCCTTCAAAAATCTTCTTCTCCGGACTCACCAGTCAGAATACGACCAAATTTGGTTTGCAACATTGGGCCAAGGAAGGGGTGTTATATTGCATAGGTCATGCCGATCACGTAACTGAAAGTGTGACGAAATGGAGGAACTTCACAGATTATTGGGAAAATCTGTGAATTCCTTCAAAAAACTTCTTCTCCAGACCCAACAGTTACAGTGCCACCAAACTTGGGTGACAACATTAGACCAGGGACGAGATAAGCTGTTGGTCCATCGATCCTATTTTTGCGATTACAATGATGTGTATTTTGCACTCAATTTATGACTGATTCGAGTGATAAACTACTGATCCATGGCCAATACCTAATGAAGGGTTTCATGATATTGTGGAAATATACATCAAAGAACCTGAAGTGTATTCACGTTGAGAGGTATACACATGTCATTGCAGGGGCAAAGTTACAGAAATGTATATGTTTGCTTTCTAATTGAGGTTCATCTTCTTCTGTGTGTTCGTTATGCATCACGCACGCAGTTGTATCCGTGCAGCAGCGAGGCGGCACTCTGCCCTCTTCCACGACCTTTTCCCGTGGAATTGTGATCCTGTGCGGAATACCCTTCACCCTGATTTCGTTTCAGTACTGCACCATGAATTGCTGCATTTAAAGATAGACTGTCTGGACAGCAAGTCCCAGACATTTTTTGGCCTTTCTCATAAAGAAATCCATCCCATTTCACGTTTTTTTCTGTCCTTTTAAATACACTTTGTCTGCACCGTCCTTTGACAATCCAAATCCGAATGTTGGTGTGCACCTCGAAGATTTTAAAATAGGCACAACACTGCACAATGTACCGTGTGAAAACAATTCCATGAAAATGATCATCATGGGTTCGACAAATATCAATATCAATGATGACGACTACGGCGGCCATCTTTGCGAACATAATGAAGCATCTCTTCATCACTTATTCCTCTTTCCCAGCAACTAGGTGAACGGTTTGCGAGGTGGTTGATAATTAAGGAATGAGTGACTTGGCAAGCGATAGCAAGCCGCTTGACGCCTGCAGTTGCCGTGCATGGGAACACGATTGATGTGATGAACGCCGAGTGAAAGCTGCGATACTGCGTTGATGTTTCAGAGTAAAATAACACTATTCCTGTTCAGTAACATTTGAAACTACCCGTTCCCCTCGTGTGCTGCTTTTTGGCTGCTGGTTGCATCATTGGGTGAGGGGCGCAGCTATGCCGTGAATGCGGTGCTCTTATTACCAGTGTACTGGTACTCATTTCGCAGACATCTGAAGGATGACAGGCTGAGTCAACTCCCTGGTGTTAATTCAGTGGCCAACGGGGCTCGAACTCAGGACCCTAGGATCCCAAGCCACCACCCTAACCACTAAGCCAACACCAGGCTCTGAAACTACCTGTGTAAGGTTTCCCACAACGCTTCCGTACACCATTGGAGCGGCGGATGTATTTCTGCTCAAAACGACATTTTCACAGAGCATTTAGTTTGAGATTCGTTCAAAAACAACGACGTGTTTCACAACTATGAAAAACAATCGTAATCAGAAGTAAACCGCTCCGATCCTCCATTCTGCCATTGTCCGTTGATTTTAGCATCAACCCATGTGACGCCAACCGTGGCTTGGTAGGCCTCAGGCTTCTTGCGTTGAAGTTCCTGGGAAGGAAACTCGTATTTTATTGTATTTTGTTTATCTTCCCCGATGCCACATCGACGATTGACCCAAATGGATAATTCCCTCAGGATTTATGACATCATATAAACACTCTCCAAGAATAATATTTAACAGAGAGGTGATTGTGATGAAACAACAACGAACCCACAAACGGACGAGTTAAAATGTTAGTTTTTGGATAATTTGTTAAAATAGGAGGAACTGCAGCGAGGGTCTGAGCTTATTTGCAATCCACTGGACACAGATCACCACATGACTGGTTTATAGCTTGGACAAAGTCTTTTTGGAAAGAAAGGGGAGGGACAAGGATTTGAGCACAGGACACGGACGTTAGTTAAAATCTGGTCACAAGCGCATCTCAGACCACTTGTCCACAAGTTCCCACGAGCTTTGATCTGGTTGTTAATGAGATTAAGGGGGGATTGGTTAGGTTATGGCCAAGCCCGTTCTCAGATTGCTCAGCACCGCTACCTCCCTCAGGTACGTGTTCACCTCGAGGCTGGCCAGCAATGTCTGCCGAGCCTGGTTTGCCATATGCCTATGCCTAAGCCTTTGACTTGCCTTTGCCTGTGCCTGTCGCCCCACCCGTTGGCTGTCGCCCTTGTCACACCTCCTTAGGTTCATCACCGAGGACATTTGTGTGGCCCCGTTCTTCAACGTTTGTGCCAAGGACCACATTTGTGTGTCCCCATTTTTCATTGTTGGTGCCAAGGACCACTTGTTGTTGTGGCCCAGTTCATCATCTTTGCGGCAAGTGGGGCAGAATAATCCCCAGGGACTGGAGGGTAGTCTACCCCGATGATGGCTTCGTTCTTCCAAGCTTGTGCCAAGGACCACTATTGTGTGGCCCCCTTCTTCAGCATTGGCATCAGGGACCAATTATTGTTGTGGCCCAGTTCATCAGCATTGCGGAAAGTGGGGCAAAAGAATCCCCAGGGGTTGGAGGGTAGTCTACCCCGATGATGACCCCGTGATGATGCCCTCCAGGCCAAAGAAGGTCTTCGTGCAATATGGGCCACAGAGGTCATGAAGGCTGCCACCAACAAATGGCCACATGGTCCCACCTGCATTTTTTTTAATAATAATAAAAAATTTTGAGCAATTAGAAACATACACTGTCCTGTTCCCTTGAGGAACATTGGCAAGTCATCTTCAGTCATCCCCTCACAGAGGGAGGGAATGGGGGGTTTACCCTGGGTATTGCCAACATGTGTACAAAATTTTGTGCGATCAGGTAAAAATGTTAAGATACCTCTCACCCATCCCCACCTCATAAGGGGTGGGGGCTCCTTACACCCATAACCTGATCGTTGGTATGACCAACGCGTTTGCAAAATTTGATGGCGATCGGCCTAGCCCTGTTTTGTTTTTTTGTATGATTTTCATACCTACAAAGTACAAACAGAGAATCGGCTGATTTGATTTGGTAGGATAAGTTGTTGGAGGTGGGAGTAGTTGAGCAGGTTTGTGTGATCCTGAATAAAGACGTGACATGATCCACACGAATGAGTATCCTGCGTCGGAGTGGCGACCCGTCCAGGATTGTGCCCAATAGCCCAGGAGACTACTTCAGTCGCACCAACGCTCTGTACAGAGTATGGTCTCAATGGATGGATGGATGGATGGTCATCTTCTCGTGATAAGCTCGCATCTCATCTTCGTAATCTTCAGCAACCTCTCTTCTATTCTGCTTACTCAGTAAGTACTTTCAAAAGGCGTCAAAGTAAAATTAGGATGACCGTAAGCGAAACAATGGTGTACAGGTATTTCCTTTCAGTTTGACATAAAATGTACAAACCCCAATTAATCACCTGGTTGGCCATTCCTCTTCCCATCGTGTATCCCCACACTTTCGGAGGGTCAGGATAAACTGCGGGGGAGCTTGCTTTGGCAGCCCAAACCGGGAGTCCTTAATTACATGGAAGCTCAATATCAGCAGCAGCACGGTTTTCAATCTAATTTGAGAACTATTTCGTTCCTTTTCTCCATTTTAATTCTCCAATTTTTATCCCCGAAAATGCCTAAACAATCTACAGGGTGGCCATAAAGTCTGGAAACATAGATAATATTCTGTTACATTCTGTCATTGTCATAGTTTGAAGATGTCCTTGACGAAAGACGAACGTGTTAAGGTGATACTGCTGAGTGGACGCGAGGGCTGGTCATATCGACGGACAGCAGAGCACTTCAACGCATGTCATCCCGGAAGAGCTGACGTCTCCCATAGCACAGTGGGGAAGCTGGTTCAAAAATTCAAGGATACAGGCAATGTGTTGGACAAACTCCGTTCTGGATGACCATCCGTATCTGACGAGGTGAAGGAAATTGTCATCGTGAAGGTAATAGCCAGCCTGAAGAAGTCAACTTGCCAGACATCCATGGAACTGGGGGTGCATCGCAGTACCGTCCAAAAGATTCTCAAGGCGGATAACTTTCACTCGTACAAGATGCAAGTTCTGCAAAAGTTATCCCAGCATAATCCTGGCCGTCGTATGGAATGGTGTGCATGGTTCTCGGATCGCCTGGACAATAACGCCCACTTTACCGAAGACTGTGTGCTGTTCAGCGACAAAGCTAATTTTTATGTGAACGGGGAGGTGAACAAGTAAGACATGTGGTACAAACTCTACCAAACAACAAGGAGCGGTGAAGGTGATGGTGTGGTGTGACCTGTAGTGAGTACATGTCTTGGGACCGTTTTTCTTTGAAGATAACATAACTGGCAAGACGTATCTGACATGAACTAATGGCCGCACTTGACGGGCTCGGGGAAGGTCACCCGGAGTGGTTCCAACAGGATGGTGCACCACCCCCACCCCATTATGTTAGAGTGGTGAGTGAACGGTTGGATGATAATTTCCCGAACTGGATTGGACGACGTGGCCCAGTGGAGTGGGCTGCACGCTCGCCAGATCTGAACCCCCTTGATTACTCCCTCTGGGGTATGCTGAAGGCGCAGGTTTATTCAGTGAAAATCAGAGACACAAATCATCTGGGGAAACGCATCACGGATGCACGTGCAGGGATTGATGGAAATGCTGCATCAATGCTCCGCATTCATTGCAATTTTGCACAGCGCATTGAACTGTGAATTTCTCATGAGGGACAACACATTGAACATGTCATGTAATGTCATTGAACATATCATGTATTGATTGTAATGTAATGTCAATAAACCATTAATAATGTGTATTCGCCTATGTTTCCAGACTTTATGGCCACCCTGTACAGTGTTTATGTCATTAATAGAGGTCTCCAGGTTGTCTGTTCACGGGTTGAAGGCCAACGGAGTTTAAATTGGAAAAGCTGTACGGTGTTGATTCTGTGTCAGCAGAGGGCACTACTTCATGCAGCACAGCTTTCCTTTGGGAGGAAAAAACTGCTTTGTCTATTTTATAGAATTTTAAATTGTCCAGAAAGTGATGGAAAAATCGTGCTGAACAGAATAGGAAATTGTTATTGTCATTATTTTGAAATTTCTTTCTGAATTTTCATTAACTATGTCATCCAGAAAAGAAAAAATTTTTTTCATTGTCTTATGCTTTTGCCTTCTTTGCAAGAGTGAGACTCAAAGAAGAGCAAGGTAGAACAGATAGTGGAACAACCATGAATGGAATGAGTGAGCGAACAGAAGAGAAGATGGAGGAGTCGAGGAAACACTGGAACTAGCAAGTAAAATGGCTGATTAAGAAAAGGTTTATGGGTGGGGATAATAAAGATTGTGGATGAGAGGAAAGATGACATCAGAAGCAATGATTGATTCCATGACTTTATTTATCATTGGAAGCAAGCTCACTGGGTTATAGTTGGTTGGGTCTTATTTTGCACCTTTCTTGTGGATGGGAGTGATATTTGCTGATGTCCATGCAGAGAGGAAGATGCCGAAGGATGACAAACTGAATTGGGCAGATGTGGGGAGTGAGGGGCAAAGAATGGCAGAGCAGAATTTGAGAACATGGGTACTGATTCCCATCGCTGAAGTAGAGTCAAGGCCAGAGAGAACTTTCTGTACCTTTTCTGGAGAGGACAGAGTTCACCAGATAGTGTGCATGTTGGGTTGGTTACATGAAATTTGGAGGCAAAGGCAGAGTTAGACATTTTGCCATATCTCAGGCAGATTCTGCAGTTCTGCCGTGTGAGGTGAGGGAGGGGATGGAGGGGGAGCATACGACAGAGATTGACTTGACAAGGCACCACCATGACTCGCAGGAAGGAGACTGGATGGAAACTTTGGCCTTGCTATTTGCAAGGTGATGTTTTCTGGCTTTCCACAGGATGGACACACACTTTTGCGAGCCTTACAGAATTCAGTGTACAGTACCAAGGTCTCGAGGGTTGGCATGGTGACTGTTGAAATTGCCACAGATGAGAAACAGAGTGGTAGGATGGGTGATTATGAATTGGTCTGTTTGAGAAAATGTCGGTGTCTCAAGAGTTGTTGTTGTATAGCTCCGGACAGTTCTCTCGAACAAGCCTGTGACTCTCCCAGGATTGGCCCAGCGATCCCTCACATCCAGGATGGTGTACCCCCCCCATCCCCCGTTTTCATAAAGTCAGAGCCATGCCAATGAGTGAGAGAGAGAGGGAGAGAGAGAGAGAGAGAGAGAGAGAGAGAGAGAGAGAGAGAGAGAGAGAGAGAGAGAGAGAGGAAGAAAGAAAAGTCTGGTCCATGGGGACCGATTGTGATGTTGTGATGACCGTGACCACACTGTTGTGATGAATCCGGGCAGCAGGGAAGAATGGGGAAGATTTGGACCCCAAAGTGCATAGGGGGTACTGCTACCGCAAAGAGGTGTACCCAACAGTTGCTGTTGAGAGAGTTGTCTACTCCCCCAATTGTGACAACCTGCACTTTGATTGTTGTGGGGAAGCTTGTATGCTCCTGTGACCCGGAGAGTTATACTGGCAGGAGCTTTGCTCCGAGCAGGTCTTTCCTCGCCAGGATGGTCAATGGGTAGGAGCCAGATGAAGAGTATCACATCTTTGGGGGTAGGAAAATAATTTTTTCTGCCTGGCCGAGTCACCCCACCCTCACAGTGGTCCTGTGAAGAGGGCTTTTCTTGTTTCAGGACTAGGTGAATGGCACCAGCTAGTTTTCTTCCTCTTTGTCTTCTTCGTCTTCTTCTTTTGTCCTTGTCTTCTTTTTCTTTGTCTTCTTCTTCATCCTTTCTTCTCTGTCTCTTCTTATTCTCCTCCTTCCTCATCCTTGTCTTCTTCTTCTTTTTCCCTCTTTATATTCTCCTTTCTTTTCTTCTATTCTGCCATTTCTAGTCTCAGTTATTCTGCATCTTTTTTGTCCAGGACTACCTGTGGGATCCAGGACTACCAGCTATTTTCAGCTGCATTCCTGAGGCCATCGGAGTGACATTGTTATGACAAGGTGTTCACATGAGATAGTGGGACCCTATGAGTCTCTTGGACTGGCTTGTGAATTTGTTTGGGTGACTTTGACTGATATCTTCTTCTTCTATTGTATATTTTTTTTTTATCTCAATGAACATGGTTATACAATCGAAGAATAACAGATCTCTATCTGCATTTGCCAATCCATCGGTCTGTGTGCAGCGACGCTGAAATCCTTTGAATTATTTGTTTCTCCAGTGTCAGGCGCTTTCGCTCCAACTTTTCTTCTGTGCAATCTTTTGTTCAACTTCACCCACCTCACCTGCTGGCTCTATCTGAGTGTCGGTTGGACAGTGGCATCCCCTCCGTTTCTTTGAAGTTACCTGGTTACATTTTTCACAGAGTTGATCACCCTCCTTCTTATGGTCTTGGTATCGATGTTAAGGACTCTCTACCTTTTGCTCGTGAAAAATCTCTTGAAAGTGGCTCTCACGAGTTTGTGTTTCCACCTTGCTCTCCTGTATTCAACAACATATCCGTTCTTTCTGTATCGCTCGCCTTCCTTTCCCTCTATATCTATAATTTCTCAATCTCTCACCCAAATTGTTTCCTCTCCCACTCATATTCCTGACCATGCTTCTGATGGAAGATACTTGCTTGATCTCTTTTTGTGTTTTAACCCTGGTGATTGTGTTGCCGATGTTCTTCCTCCAATTGGTAACTCAGATCATTCCACTGTTTCGGATTGTGTCCCTTACTCCTCATTCTCAACTCCGGTGCATCCTTTCCACCGCACTGTGTTTCTGTTTGGGAAAGCTGATCGGGATGGATTTCGTTAATTATTTGCTGATGTGCCATGGACTTTAGAGCTTTGAGTCCTGTTCTTGATATGGCTGTCAAGAAAATATCCCATTGGATTCACACTGGTATGGACGTTTATATTCCCTCACGTATCTATCAAGTGAAGGTTCATTCCCATCCATGGTTCACTCTGGCTCATGCATCAGCAATTGCTCATCACAACCATTACTTCAAGCAGTACTACGTGCAAAGGTCTCTGGAGTCCAAATGTCTGTTCCGCAAAGCAAGTAACCTCTGTAAAAGAGTTCTTGAGGATGCTGAGTAGCAATATGCAACTTCTGTAGCCGATTCCATTGCGACTCAGCAGCTTGGCTCTTGGGACTTTTGGTAGATCGCCAACTGTGTACTCAAATGCAATAAATCTTCTATACCTCCTCTCTTTCAAGGACCTGAGGTTGTTATTTCACCTCTGGATAAGGCTAACCTCTTTTCAAATGGCTTTGTTTCTAATTCTGCCCTCAATGATCAGGAACATCCTCTTCCTGGTTATCCATCTCATACAGACCCATATTCCCATTCCATTTATCACTCCGAAGAAGGTTGCCAGAATTATTTGTACTCTAGATGCCTCAAAAGCAACTTGTTCTGATGGAATCCCTGCGATTGTATTGAAGATGTGTTGTCCTGAACTGTCATCGATTCTTGCCAAGCTATCCAACATATGCTTGTCTGCTTTGGTGTTTCCTTCATCCTGGAAAATGGCATCTGTTTGTCCCTGTTTTCAAGGGTGTTGGTGAGCAGTCAGAGCTAAGCAACTATCGCCCCAACAACCTGCTTCCTGTAATAAGGAAGGCATTTGAATGCTTCATCAATGAACAACTTCTCAGCCATCTGGAGGACAATGAACTTCTCACTGACTGCCGGTATGGCTTTCACCATTCTTGCTCTACTGGTGATCTGCTATCCTTAATTATGGATCATTTCAACAGGGCATTGGAGCTTAAGGTTGAAGCTCTATTAGTTGCTTTGGATATCTCAAAAGTCTTTGATAAAGTGTGGCACAAGGGTCTGCTCCACAAGCTTCAGTCGTATGGTGTATCTGGAGTGATGCATTCAATCATTTTGGCTTTCCTTACAAAACACAAGATGAAAGTGGTACTAGAGGGTCAATCTTGTCCTGCTTGCTCCATTAATTATGATGTTCCACAGGGCTCTGGTCCTTAGTACAACTTTATATTAATGATCTTCCTGATAATATTCTGTCTCAGCTAGCCGTGTATGTTGATGACTCATCACTTTACTATACATCTGCTGATTCACTCAACACTCACTACTCGTGATGAAGTTGGGGTTTCGCTGGATAATGATTTAGAGAATGTGTTGAACTGGTGGCATGACTGACTGGTAACTTTCAATGCAAATAAAACGAAATTGTTGTCCATGTCTCGCCCCAGAAACAGGTCTTTCCATTCTGTGCAAATGGGGTTTTCAACCTTAACAGAATCATCTGAGCCTCGACTTCTTGGTCTGGACATCGCCTCTAACCTCCGTTGGTATAAGTACATTTCTGGTATTGCTCAGAATGCTTCCAAGCGAGTAGGTTGTCTTTATTGAGCGCAGAGGTATTTACCTCCTGATGCTGTTTTGTACTTGTATAAGACAACTATACGTCCCCTCATGGAGTACCGTTTCCACATTGGGGCTGGAGCAGCAAGCCTGCCACTTGTCTTCACTTGATGGACTCCAGAAATGCATAGTTAACCTGGTTGGTTCAGAGATGGGTTCAACTCTTCAACCGCTCCCTCACCAGAGGTCAGTTGCCTCTCAGTTTGTTGTACAGATATTTTCATGGTAAACGTTCTGCTGGACTTTCTGACTTGGTTCCTCCTGTACGAGTGTTTGGAGGCAAGACTCGGTTTGCCATCTCTGCACACCCATGCACTATAGCTGATCCAAAGTGCAGAACGAAAGGCAATACAGGTAGTTTTATCCCTCGTGCTGTCTCGCTTTGGAATTCACGACATGTAATGTGCTTCCCATTATCCCACTATCTCATCAGCTTGAAGAGGAATATATACGCAGCAATAGACAGAGGTATTCTAGAGGACTTGGAGGGGTTTTCATGAGGACAATGAAGTTGGATAAAATAAATGTTATGTTATCATTTTGTCTCTCCTCATCAATGTTTCCATTGCACTGTTTTACATTCACAATCAAGATGGTGGCAAGATATTTTCACGTCGTGCATTGTACCCGTGTCTGGGATTGAGAGTTGGGACTCGGCAATGTAGTGGTGGGATGTGCTGTGCAACCCTTCCATCCATTCATCCCTTCCCTGCATCCCTTTGCTCCATCCATCCATCCTTTCCATCAATCCTTCCCTCCATCCATCCGCTGATAAGGAAAAGAAGGCTTGGCACCGCACGACACCATGGGGCACAACACAAGCAGGTGGGGCCTAAAGTTTGTACGTCAATCGATGTATTAGCCTGGTGTTGGCTTCGTGGTTAGGATGGCGGCTTGGGGTCCTAGGGTCCTGAGTTCAAGCCCAATTGGCTGCTGAATTAATACACCAGGGGGTTGACTTCTAGGACTGGTAGAGTACCATTGTGTACTGTTAGAGGGGCACGACATCAGCGACACAGTCATGCTTCCAAGAAATGATAGCTACCTCGGTAGCTAAGCTGCCATATGCAAGAAGAAGAAGAATCGATGTATTTTTGATTGGTTTTGCAGAGGGACAGTGCGGGTGCTTTAGCCGTGTATCGCCATCACTTGCAAACTAATATTCATGAAGCTTGTAGAGCGTTTTCTAAGTGGCTTAAGCACTCAAAGCAAGCACTCCAACGAAGCAGTTGATAAGGAATGGCAGGCTTTATCATGTTCAACACCATCCGGAGACGCCCAGAGTGTCAAATGATGTGTGAATTGGACAAATGAACACTTCCTTTTTAGCAGTCGGAACTGCTGCTAAAGTCAATAAAATTTTGAAATTTGGCTTAGAATAGTGGTTCTCAAAGTGGTCCCTACCGGCGCCAGTGGGCGCTGGGAACTTTCAGGGGGGCGCTCCATACTCCACGAGTGGTAGGGGGGGGGGGCGCTGGCAATGATTTGGGGGGCACTGGCAATTTTGAGGAGCAGTGGCGATTAGAAGTGCTCATTGGGCTTCCTGCAGTCTGAACAGGTTACCCGCGCCATTCGGCAAATTGGCCATACAATGCCCGTTGCGGTCCTCCTCGTTTGCCTTGGCGCCGTCCAGAGAGAAATTAAAGACATGCAATGGGAGAAGTAGGCCTTTTTGTAAATAATGAACACATTTTAAAATGTATTTATTCTGAAAATCATTAAGTTCTTCAAGCATATTACAGACTTGTTTACCAACAATGCAAGTCAGTGTTTTTTTTTTATACACACATGGTGTGAATACCATATACATGTGTTATGATCCGGCAGCGCAATTCCCAGCGAGGCGCGAGTACCGAGGCGGCGCGAGTACCGAGGCGGCGCGAGTACCGAGGCGGCGCGAGTACCGAGGCGGCGCGAGTACCGAGGCGGCGCGAGTACCGAGGCGGCGCGAGTACAGAGGCGGCGCGAGTACCGAGGCGGCGCGAGTACCGAGGCGGCGCGGAATTGTGTTTTAGGCACGCGCTGTTGTAGCTACCGTTGGAAATGTGAAGAAAATTTTTTTTGACGCGCAGGGTGAAAATCGATGAGCGCGTTGACCAGAGACCGGAAATATATAATTATTGTTTGGCCTTATCACTGGTGTTAGTCTTTCGACATCTTGGCGTATTGATTTCGTGATTCAAAAAAGCTTCACGTCCGGTCGGCTTCAAGATGTCGGCCTCAAAGAAAAAGTGTCGTCAGTATTCCGTTGAATACATCAAGTATGGATTCATTCCATCCCTGACGAACACGCAGTTACCGATGTGTTTGTTGTGTGGTATCACGCTGTCCAATGAAGCAATGAAACCATCTCGACTGAGCGAGCACCTGAGTAAAAAGCACAGTGATGAGGCTCGCGCAGAGGTCAGCTATTTCCAATCGCTGAAAGAGAAATTTGAGAAGCGATCCACGGTAACAACAATGTTCAAAGCCAGCCAAAAGCTCGTGGATAAAGGACTGGAAGCGTCGTATGAGCTATCATTGCTCATCGCCAGATCTGGAAAACCGTATTCAATCGGCGAACAGTTGATCAAACCGGCTGTTGGGGAAGTGATAAAACTGTTATTATATGGACCAGGATCCGTATCCAGTTGTCTCATCGATTGCGCTCAGCAATGATTCCGTGGCCAGGCGGATTGATGAAATGTCATCAGATGTCGAAGATAAGCTGTGTTGTGAGCTGAGAAGCACGCACTTCGCCATCCAGCTGGATGAGTCCACTTTGCGTGACACTGAAGCTCTGTTACTCTGCTACGTTTGCTTCATCCGTGATCAGGAAATGGTGGAAGAATTGTTGTTTGCCTGCTCTCTCCAGACCGATACGAAGGGTTCTTCCATCTTCCAAATGTTGGAGAAGTACTTTACTGATAAGAACATACCGATGGAGAACATTCTCGCTTGCGCGACGGATGGGGCACCAGCGGTGGTTGACCGCCAGCACGGTTTTTTTTGCCAGGTACTGTCCGTGTTTTTTTTTCTGAAGAACCAGGTACTGTCCGTGTTCGCCATTCACTGTGTCGTGCACCGCTAGCATCTTGTAGCAAAAGCTCTCAGCACCAGACTTCATACATCACTCCAAATAGTAATCAAAGCAGTGAATAAAATCAAGGTGTCGTCTCCGCATGATCGGCTGTTTCGTCAGCTTTGCCAGGAGAATGATGAACCACTCGAGAGGTTCTTGTTGCATACCGAAATTCGATGGTTGTCCAAAGGCACTTGTTTGACCCGTTTCCATGCCCTCTTCTCGACAGTGGTCGAGTTTCTGTCGGAAATTGATACAGAGTTATCGGAGAAAGTGGATGTGATTGAGCATGATGTGGCTTACCTCGCGGACATATTCAGTATTGAATGATGATGTCAACTGAATGATGTCAACAAACAACTCCATGTGACCATATGACGCTGATTAAAGCAAAGAAAGTGATCAGCGCGTTCGTAACCAAGGCGACTCTGCACAGGGAAACCCTCGGCCGCAGAGACATGTACCACTTTCGCCGGTTGGCAAAGGAAACTGCTGTTTCTGATGAAGAGCTGCTCGTTTATTGCAATCACCTTGAGAAGATTCGTGGAGATATGGAGCAGCATTTCAGAGACATGCTAGAACTGTCGGTGCCAGCATGGGTGATGAACCCATTCAAATGTGACATTCGAGATGTGAAGCACGAATTATAGGACAAAATTATCAACTTGTGGATTGATGATGAGGCGAAGGCAAGATTCTCGCAGCATGAATACGGCAAATTCTGGATTCTGGAGCGGGGCGAATACCCTGCAATGTGGACAGAGGCAGAACTGCTGCTGATGGCGTTCCCCACATCATACCTCGTTGAATGAGGGTTCAGCGCCGTGACGGTGCTGCTGACTAAGTATCGAAACCGCCTTGACATTACCAAGAGGGGCGATCTGCATCTCTACCTCACTGAGATGGAGCCAGACGTTCGTAATCTCGCAGCGAGTCACCAGGCCCACCCTTCACACTAACGGTATTTGGGCCTGTGATAACAGATTCCCAGTTTGCCTCACCTGGACCTGTTCTGCTGAAACATTGTAGGTAGTGCAAAATAAAATAGAAAAGTAAAGTAAAATAAAGTAAAATATTATTCAGAAAATATTTGGCTTCTGTTATTTTTGCTTCCGATTTACATAAATTCGGACTATCCGATTGTCCACTGGGTGTCCGGCCACGAACGATAGGACAAGGGAGCATTGGGCCGGTCCAAGAGGGCAGAAGGGGGCGGTAGTCAAAAAAAGTTTGAGAACCACTGGCTTAGAGTATGAGATTCTAGAGCTTATCTTACGTGCGGAAATGAAATATAGGTACGAACACTGGTGTCTGCTGATGATGCCACCCTTGTTTCCCATTCGGCCATAGGATTACAGGAAATCTTTGATGCTTTCTCTAAAGCATGTGATGAGTTTGGTGTCACTGTCAGGAAAAATAAGACGGTGAAGATGTTACAGTCCACTAGTGACTCCATCCCATTGAAACTACATAGTACAGAGGTGCAAGAGGTTGAACTGACGTTTGCTTACTTTGGCTCTATACATACCAAATCCACCCAGACAGTTGAAGAGACTTCAGTGTGTATTGCCAAAGCTGATATTGCATTTGGCAGCTTGCGAAAGAGAGCATGGAATACCAATAGCCTTATGACCAACACAAAGCTACACATATATTAAGCACATGTTCTATGTGTACTTCTATATGCTGCTGAACCATGGACTTTGTACACTACATGGCCAAAAGTATGCGGACACCCCTTATAATTCGTGGATTCAGCTATTTCAGCCACACCCATTGATGACAGGTGTAAAATCAAGCACATAGCCATGAAATCTCCATAGATAAACATTGGCAGTAGAATGGGCCGTACTGAAGAGCTCAGTGCCTTTCAAGTTGGCACCGTCACAGGATGCCACCTTTCCAACAAGTCAGTTCATCAAATTTCTGCCCTGCTAGAGATGGCCCGGTCAACTGTAAGTGCTGTTATTGTGAAGTGGAAACATCTAGGAGCAACAACAGCTCAGCCACAAAAGTGGTAGGCCACACAAGCTCACAGAATGGGACCGCCGAGTGCTGAAGCACGTAGCGCAGAAAAATCGTCTGTTGTCAGTTGCAACACTCACTACCGAATTCCAAACTGCATCTGGAAGCAACGTCAGCACAAGCACTGTTCATCGAGAGCTTCATGAAATGTGTTTTCATGGCTGAGCAGCCGCACACAAGCCTAAGATCACCGTGCGCAATTCCAAGCGTCGGCTGGAGTGGTGTAAAGCTCACCGCCATTGCACTCTGGAGGAGTGGAAACACGTTCTCTGGAGTGATGAATCACGCTTCACCATCTGGCAGTCTGAGGGACAAATCTGGGTTTGGCGGATTCCAGGTGAATTCTACCTGCCCGAATGCATAGTGCGACCGGTAAAGATTGGTGGAGGAGGAATAATAGTCTGGGGCTGTTTTTCATGGTTCGGGCTCGGCCACTTAGTTCCAGTGAAGGGAAATCATAATGCTGCAGCATGCAATGACATTCGAGATGATTCTATGCTTCCAACTTTGTGGTAACAGTTTGGGGAAGGCTCTTTCCTGTTTCAGCATGACAGTGCCCCCATACACAAAGCGAGGTCCATACAGAAATGGTTTGTCAAGATCGGTGTGGAAGAACTTGACCAGCCTGCACAGAGCCCTGACCTCAACTCCATCGAACACCTTTGGGATGAATTGGAACGCCGACTGTGAGCCAGACCTAATTGCCTAACATCAATGCCTGACCTCACTTATGCTCTTGTGGCTGAATGGAAGAAAATCCCCACAGCAATGTTCCAACATCTAGTGGAAAGCCTTCCAGGAAGAATGGAGGCTGTTTTAGCAGCAAAGGGGGGGGGGGGGGGACAACAACTCCATATTAATTTGGAATGAGATGTGGGACGAGCAGGTGTCCACATACTTTTGGCCATGTAGTGTATGTCAAGCAGGAGTGCAGGCTGAACTCTTTGCATCTCTTGGAGATGATTATTGGGGTTCACTGGCAAGACAACATTCCTGACACAGAAGTTTTGACCACAGCTAAGTCAGTTAGTATCATGGCGCTACTGAAGCGGTGAAGACTGCAATGGCTTGGGCACATGGTGCATATGGATGATGAGTGTCTGCCCAAATCAATCTTTTATTGAGTTCTAGATGAGGGCATCGACAAAATTGGAAGACCAAAGCTTCACTTCAAAGATCTGTGTAAACAGGACTTGGAGGACTGGAACCTGTTGGAAAAACAATGGGAAGCTCTAGTGCTGGACTGAAAGGAGGAAGTGGAGCAAGAGCATAAGTGATGGAGTTCTACCCTTTGAGACAAAGCGAGTTGAAAAGGAAAAGCAAAAGTGAGAAAGGAGAAAAACAACACTCCAAATGAATTCCAGCTCCAGCTTTGAATGGCCCAACTGTAGTGGGCAGTGGTCATCAGGTATTTGCCTCATTTTGCATATGAGGACACGTCTAACATGAGACTGGAAAAATAATCAGTTAATGATGTTCTGACAATGATGAGGGCAGGAATTTGTAATTTGGTCAGGGTGCCGATGATAGCTCGCCTACTCTTCGCGAAGGACACAGTGGGATCTTTAACATCCACCAACTATTCTAGTCTTGCATATGACAAATTACAGTTGGATTACAGTTAAGTCAAAATTGGACAGCCAAGTTCCAGCACTGTCTGTATTAGGTGGATTGCCCTAAATCCTTCATCAAACTTCTGTAAGTGACATTAATCCACAATGTGATGAATAATCTGATCTGCGTGACCACAATGATATGCTGGGCTGTCTTTGAAATTCCATTTGTGGAAGTGGTATGATGTCCTTGCATGGAGAGTGTAGATCCTGTTGAGCGCAGACACTGTTTCCGGAAGAGGTCGAAACCTGGAGACTTTACTGTCGAATCGCTCACCAGTTCTTTGTTAGCAATGTTGTCTGTCCAGAGATTGCACCAATTGTACTTTGTGTGAAACCCTGCATCACTTAAAACATTTGCAGAGTTACAGAAAGGTTTGAGTGACTTGAATCACATATTTGGTAGATTCTGCAGGTCTTCATGGATTGCAAGCTCTGGGTTGGCATTGATGCAGTCAAACCCACTCAGCATTCTTACCTTCTGGCACACATCAAGGGGTGGGGTGTTCGAGAGGACCGGAGTCACTGCGCGGGTGTTGATTTCAGTGTACCGCTAATTATCCACATCGGTGTTTTCAGGACAGTGTCCAAGTGTTCTGTGTGGCTGCTCTATTCCCAAACAGGAGAACAGTATTCCAGTGCAGAGTACAGAAGAGCAAGGCTAGCAGTGTGAAGAGTGCATGCACTTGGTCCCCAGCTGATGCTAGTTTCCAGATGATGTTTGCCCTGGTCTTGATCTCTTCTGTGACCCTTGGTAGGTGTTCGTGGAATGTTAGGCTACGATCAAGGATGATTCCAATTGGAACTTGAAGAACGGTTCATTTTTCACTGGTTTGCCACAAAAGGAAACCTGCAGTTTCCTGTTAGCCAGTCGGTTGCTGAGATGGAAAGTGGTAACTGTGGTCTCAGTTGGATTTGGGCGGAGGTGCAAGGCGATGAAGTATTGCTCCATTACCTTTAAATCTTGGGACAGGGTACTGCTGAGATCGTCATGGTTGATTGCTTGAGTAGTAAGGGCAAGATCATCTCCATAGGCAAACTTTCTGGAGGTGGTACAAGGCATGTCACTCACATATATGTTGAGGAGGATTGGATTCCACCGACTAATGCAAACAGATGGGATGCCCCTTTAACATCCAGTTCAGTGATGGCACACATATGCCTGGCATTGGCTTAATGGTTTTGGTGGTGGGTTTGGGATCCTAGGGTTGTGAGTTCAAATCACGTTCAGCTGTTGAATTAATAGCAGGTGGGGTTAACTCGACCTGTCACCCTTCTGAGGTCGGCAAAATGAGTGCCAGCATGCTGGTATACTGTCGGAGTGGCGACCCATCAAGGATTGTGCCCAATAGCCAAGGAGACTGCTTTGGCAGCACCAACGCTCTGCACAGAGTATGGTCCCAATGGATGGATGGATGTTGAAGAGTCACGCTGCCTGTGAAACACCGGGAATTGGAATGACAGTTTATATCTGGGCCAAGATTCGAACCCAAGCTAGACTGCTTAGAGGAGAGCATGCATACCTCTTTGCCATCCTTCCACCCCTCATTGCGCTCGGCTGTCTGCTGAAATTGATGAGAAAACAAGGACAATTTGGCGATTTTGCGATCTCCCGATTTGGTACTTTTGTGATGTATTCTGGCGTCGTTATCACTCTTGATACTTTAGAAAACACTTGAGAATTAACGGTTTGGCTTTTTAAAGGCTTACAACTTCACTCTATGACTTCACTCTCAAGTAGCTTCTCAGCATATCATTTTGTACACGTTTGATGGGGCAGTCATTTTTTTCCCCATAGCATCTTTACATATGGAGTACTACCATACTCCATGATAGCATTCCATCCATCCATCCATTGGGACCATACACTGTGCAGAGCATTGGTGCTGCCTAAGCGGTCTCCTGGGCTATTTGGCATAATCATGGATGGGTCGCCACTCCGACGTAGGATACTCAAATGGCTCAATCATCCCAGCAAGCTGGTACTCAATTTGCCTACCTCGGAAGGATGACAGGCTGCGTCAACCCCACTAGAAGGGACCGCCTCAGGTGGACGACACCTCAACACCACCCCGACACACACTACCGCAATCTTACCCGGAAAGGTTACCCCGTGGTCAACGTGCTATGAATGAAAGGTATCTGCTCGTAACACCTGCATTATGTGGGTGCAAGTAAAAATTTCATTGAGTGATCACCTGTGATGACAGACTGCGGTTTAATGCAATATAAAGACTGAGACTTTGACTTTAGCATGCTGAGACTACTGATCGAGAGATGGGAGGATATATCGGTTGGCAGCGTGCTTCGTCTGGGGACATGGTGGGTTGATAAACCCATGATAAAACGTATATAAGAAATGATGACGATAACATGATAGGACTTAGTTGTGCGACCTTCGTTTAGAGGGAGGGATGACAGGATGGCTGGGATGTATGCCGTACTCACCTTTGAGACATCTAGTTCAACCAGATCATAACCTGCCAGCCAAGTGCTTCAAAAGGAGGGCTTTTCATCATTGAGGACATTAAGCTGGAGTGTTGTCTGCCAGCATAAGTTGCTTGTGGATGTTAAAGATCCCACAATGTCTTTGGGAAAGAGTAGGTCATCGTGTGCAGCACCCTGATGATAAATTCTAAATTCCTGTCTGAAACAGCCATCCAGGTCCCCTTCTAGCAGTGACTCTCGACGCACTCAATGGGACGCACTCAATGGGCCAAATGACCGGCGACCTATGGTTATTACCACAACGTCGTGTACTATGGGCCCACCATTGGACTTAATCAGTCTGGCCAGTCCGGAACTTCCATACTTACTGTGAGGACCTGGTTCCACCGACTGACAATTAAAGTGGGACCTAAGAAGATTGCCCCCATCAAAATGGTCTTGTACCCACCATCAAAGTGTCATCCGTTTATTGAACTGAATCCATGAACTTACTAACTCTCGATCGACATGATTTTCATCCAACGATAACAGCAATGTCCAGTTCCTTTTAATCAAGTGGTATGTTTGGTCCAAAAGCCTATTCTTGAGAAATACATTGAAGGAGCTATTACAGTTACTTGATTGCAGACGGGACAACCGGCTCTAAAGTCTCATCCAAGTACATCATGCTTCAAAGTGCAGCTCCTCCTCGACTGAAGTGTGCGTATGTCGCCATTTTTCTCGGAGATGGCTGAACGGATCTTCATCAAACTTTCAGAGGTTCATCAGTGAGTGCTGCGGAGTGTGAAAGGCAAAAAGAGAAGAAAAGAAAAAAAAACTTCAAAATATTGAAAAAAAATGACTCCCAAACCCAGTCCTTAGTGGATGCAGGGAAGTGTTTTTGACTATAACAAAAAATGTTTTCAAAATCAAAATTTGATTTCTTCCAAATGCCAACAGGATGAGAACAGCACTCGGCAATGCCAGGTACCCCAGGCAGTTACCTCCGCCAACAAAGGTGGACAGAGGTTATGTTTTCACCCTTGTCGGTTTATCTGTGAATGGGATATCTCAAAAAGTTGTGGAAGGATTCAGTGGAAATTTGAGTGAAAGCTTGGGTGTGTGACAGGGAGGAAATTATTAGATTTTGACGAAGATCCGGATCTGGATACGAGAATTTTTTAACTGATTCTTCACCATTGAGAGATAGGGCTAAAAACGATGTATAGCACGATATCTCAAAAAAAGTTGTGGACGAGTTATGACAAAACCTGGTGACTGAGCTGGGTAGGTAACAAGAACAAGCCGATTCGATTTTGGTCCAGATCCGACCTCCCGTCGGTGGGATACACAACGTAAACTGTTCAGCCTGTCGGAGGAATGCGCCCTACCGAGTGCCCTTCCAGTTCCTGATGTTATTGTTTCAAGGAACAAATTGTGATGTTTCAAACTTAAGCAGAAGGACATTTTCAGGTGCTACTTGGAACATAACCTCTTTCCACCAAGGGTTTCTTCAGTGGTTTCCCATGAACCCCAGGCATCCAAGTTGTCATAGCTGCATCATTGTTCTCAGCTCTGAAATGTACGTCATAAATGCACATCAATGTGTCAATGCAAGGCTTTGAATACCTGCAGTATAATAACTCTTATTCAACCGGATTTTCCACTCGAGCTAGGTCTTGTGATGACGTTGCAAACTGAGCTCAAGCCGTGATTTTTTTTATATACCTGATGACCCTGCAGGTTGTAGGATTTCGAGTTGGGGAAACCTGAGTACTTGCCTCGTTGAAGTCAGTTGCACATTCACTCCACGAGAGGAAAGATTTTATAAACCCACTTGGAAGTTTTGTAACGGACAAGGCAGAAGATTGATTTTGTTTGACGTCAAGCACAAACTTGTACGTCCACTACCTCGCTTCGCTGCGCTCCAAAACAGCAACTGACTAATAAGCCTGCTCATTCCAATTGCACTATCTAGCGAAGAAAAAAAGAAGCGATTTGAGAGGCGATTTCCTCCGACTTAATGAAAGCAAAACATTGTTATCTGGGAGCGAACGATGCGTGCCGAGGCTAATTGATATGGAGTTGCTCTTTTAAAAGGCCCCACCCCCTCACCGCGCCCCGAGCGTCTGAGCGCGCCCCGAGCGACACGAGCGTGGCTGCTTGGCAAGAGAAAGAGGGGGAGTCATGTGCAGAGGCAGACCCGCGGGGACGACCACGGCGTGGGATCGACATTCGGCCTGCGCTCATGCTGCCTGCGGACGCCGCTCGGCCGGGGCCGCTACGATCTGGACGCTCTTAACGCTCCTGCACAGAGATCGAACGCCCTTATGGTTTTTCCTGCATAAAAGGGGCTTCCAAACATTTTTTGCTGCGGCCAAAAGAGGGAGGGGCTTGCATAGGGGGAAGGGGCCATTGATCCTCCACAGACGGCAACAAGAACGCAGAAGGAAGAATAAACCAGTAACTTTTTGATGAACTTGACAGCTCGGAAACTTCGCAAGATCTGGGATCTTCTTTAACAACTCG
>NC_140965.1:23585515-23638015 GCF_056783735.1 Eptatretus burgeri | reverse complement strand
CATAACTACATGTATGTACTTGTGACGCAAAGCCGTTTGTTATTACTAGCAGGCACACCGCCCTCCGGGTGGACAAGATGGATGCATTAGCAAAACTTGTGGGGAGGGAGGGGGGGTTAACGAGGGTAGAAAATATCATGATTTTTGATAGGGGATGATCTGAGATGGTGGTGAATAGCTGTCTTGAAGACCTGGGGGGAAGAATGAAATTTAAGAGGATGTGGAAGGTGATTGCATGGGTGGGGTAAAAAAAAGGAACAAATGAGTGGAGGTGAGTAGTGATCTTGGAATTATTTCGTTTCACCAGATGAAGGTTGGTGGTGGACCGTGTGACCCCTGCACAAACTTGAGGGGGGGGGGGGGCAAAAGCATGGAAAGAGTAAAGGATGCAAGACCAGAAAGGAGGAGGTAGAAGACAGAGAGACCACCAACCTGTCTGTGATGGTGAAGTGACAGACTCAAAGACTCAGCTTCAGCATGTGAGATTCCAATAATCTTGAAGGCCTTGTTTTAAGGCCATGAATTTGCTTAAGGTTTAAGGCCAATGATCTTTGAAGGCTTTGGTTTCCAATGATCATGAAGGCCTTCTGGATCTCTTTGCTGACTACTCCACCATCTGTCAGGACAGTCCTCATCCTTCAGACAGACAGAGGCAGCAGCATCTTCCCTCTCTTCATACCTTATAAAAATAAATCACAAGATCATCATACACTTCGAAGATGTCTCTTAATCCTGAGAAATAAATAAATCAATCTCTATATATATATATATATATATATATATATATATATATATCTCTCCAAAAGGGCCGTATCGTAAACTGCCCCCCTCCCTTTCCACCATCTACTTTCAAAACAATCCTCTTGAGGAAGTTCTATCATTCAAACTCCTGAGTCTCATTATCAGCCATGATTTTTCTTGGGCAAATCATATTTCAAACTTGGCTTCCAAAGCCAGTTGCTGAATGGGCACCCTCCATCATGCAAAGTACTTCCTTGGGACACTGGAACTCTTATCCACCTACAAGGCTCTTTCATGAACCTTGACTCTGTCTGCAAAAACAAAAATTGGGCCAGATTGTTTGCCATTAATTTTATTTATGTACAACATCCTCCATTATCATTTGATTAGGTCAGGTCAGGTCAGGTATAGAGCAAGCACTGGAGCAACGCATTGCTGCATCCACTTTCCACCGATACACCAGGGTCTCTGTCTGGCCCATCCCCATCTCCTTGAGATTCCGAGAAAACCTGCTGTAACCACCATGCATGTGGTCGGCCCATTGGCCCCCTAAACCCATGATGCCCCCTCACTGAGAGAATCTGTTGAGGAGGATCAGTGTCAAGAAAATGAGCCACATGTCCATTCAGCCACAGCTGTAGCTCACGGACTTTACAGGTAACAAATCTCTTCTGAGTCTCTCACAGGAAATATTCGTTGGACACAAAGTCTGACCAGCGGTAGCCAAGGATTCTCCGAAGAGACCTGATGCCGAAGGAGTTAAGTCTACATCTCAGATCCTTGGTCATAGTCCAAAACTCGCATCTGTATTGCAAGATTGGAAGCACCAAGGACTTAAAGACTTGGACATTCATCTGCATAGGTACCGACAGTGCCACACCCCATGATCCAGTGAATCCATGACTCCCCAGGCCTGACCCAGACATCTATTGACCTTTGGCTCAAAACATACGGAGAAATGTATATCACTGCCAAGTTAAGTGGATCTCTGTGTGATCTCAACATCCTCACCACAAACAGGAACAGACAAGATAGCAGCATCGAAGATGTCACTGAAGGCCTGGATCTTAGTGTTGACCCAGTAAACCCAATCCCCCCAGCTCAGACTCCTCATTCAGCATGTCGAGGGCCCCCCATAAGGATATGTGCATCACTGAAAAGATGACTGCATCATCTGCGAAATCAAGGGCAGAGATCCTGACATTCCCGAATGATGCACGCTGCTTGATCTCTCCGACATCTTCCCCAGAATCCAGTCCATACAAGTGCTGAAAAATGTGCGAGCCAGTACATACCCCTGATGAACTCTCGTAACAACTGGAAATAAGTCGAAGATGGAACCACCACACTTCACAGCACTCTCAGAATCAGAGTACAGTTCAGAAATCAGATTGATCGGTTTTGGTGATACTCCACCCAGACCAAGAATCCTCCAAAGGGCATCCCAATTCACTGACTCGAACGCTTCGCAGAGATCAACATAGGCTGCAAGCAGCCCCTGCCGAAACTCTCGTCTGTATTCGGTGAGCACCCGAAGAACAAGGATACGATCAATCGTTGGCCTCTTTGGTGTAAAGCCTGACTGCTCTGGGCACTGGTGCTAAAGCAGATGGTGGCGAACCCTTTCAAGAAATATCTAAGCAAAGACCTTTCCTGGCACTGAGAGCAGCGTCACCCCTCAGTCGTTGTTGCAGTCCTGGCGATCACCCTTCCCTTTCCAGAGAGGGACAACAAGGCCACAGAACGAAGGTGGATCACAGTTGATTGTAGGGTCAGCAATTGGGCAACATTTGATCACTGTAACATTTGATGATTGGAGGGTCTGCATTTTATCACTGTAAGAAAAACAACATCATGACCATCCATCATTGTGCACTTGTGCATGGTACTCAACAAAAAAAAAAAACAACGGCCAGCACGTGACCTTCCTAAACCTATGATTATTCCTTCTTCACGGAAAGAAGAAATGTTTAACATCCAATAAGATGTGTCATCATGAGTTTTCAACCCGTAAAACCAAAGCCGTATCGACAAATGGATTTTCCATCAAACCAAAAGCATCGACAACAACCAGGGGTAAAAAAAAAAACAAGCAATGATCTCAACTCTCTCTTCCTCGTATGTGGTGATTTCAATTGTCGCCCTGTTGATTGGCTGGGTGTTGGTACCTCTCTTACCAGCCAAGGCATTTCAGCAAAGGACTTCTGTGACTTCACGGGGCTGACACAATCTGCGAACTTTCCATATGGATTTCTCCCAATGGCAAATCCTCTCTTCTGAATTTGGTGATGACCAACTTCCCTGCAAATGGCTCCTGACCTTCCTCTGCTCCTCTTGGGTCATCTGATCATGTGCTTGTGAAGGTCAATGTCTCTCCTTTAGGCATTCTCAGATAACAGCTTCTCTGAGCTCAGAGATGCGCAAGTAATGATTAAAAGACATTTGCACTGGGGGTTGGGGGGGGGGGGGAGAGGGGACTGGGGTTTTCCACGACTAATTCACTCCGAGTCAGGAGCCCCATATGAAGTGGCTACCACTGGTAATAAATAAATTCTGAATCCCATCCCAACTCTAAAATTGTCTCATTTCTTCACCTCACTCCTTCTCAAAGGGACGAGGAAGGCTATTCTAATCGCTCTGTGCATTTATAAGTGTGTCTGCATGCAGATATACATTAATATAGAAGTTAATTTACAGATCTACCGTAATCAAAATACCTCATGAGGCTATGCATTGTTAACTGCTCAGTCTTGTTGCCCTGCGCACGGAGCGCAAGGCAGGTTAAGCAATTGGTTCGCTCCGTCTGTCTTTCAGTCGATTTGTATGATCGGGGAACTGCTTAAGCTAAGTCGAATTTTATATTTTGAGCACTGTGGAACATGATTCGGAACACAAACTTGCCGTTTAGCAGTACTTTGGGTCAAGATTTGGCAGATTGTATGGAATGTCGTCCTGAGTACGCATGCGCGCGGCGAGGTAAAGCAACCGCTTCTGTCTGTCTGGCAGTTAAACAAAACTGAAAATAATTTAAAATAGGAAACTTACTGTTTTTAGCGACGTCATAAAGGACACACACACCAGGCACGAATAGCTAATTTAACATGTTGAATAACGTGGTGTAAAAGACCGTGCACCAATGGTAGTAAACTTCTGATTCAACGGTTTGGAAATATTTATTTTATTTAAGTTGAATCATATATTTGAATAGTCTGGAACACAAATCGCCTTGTTTGCACTTCCAAAAACGTTCAGTTTACCAGTACTTGGTGTTAACCTCGTACAGTTCAGTACGTAACATAGCAGTACAAAACGTTACGCCATCTCGACCGAGGGCGGAGTAACAGCAAGATTCAGACAAAACGACGGCGTCCAACGATGCAACCACAGAGCTAATTTCATCCAAAAAAGACATTTTGTTTCATGCATCTTTTTCTCAAAGATCGTTCCAAAATCGCCAGTTTCTCCGAGAAGAGTTTGCAGAAGGTTCAGCTCTGGGCTGTTCTGTTTAATCTCAATGTATCGGCTTCGTTTGGTTGCCATCGCTCCTGATATTCAAGGTTTACGAACAAAGCTAATATAGATCGTGCTCAGAAGTACAAAGCAATAGTTCAAAAGACTCTTCCCGTGTCCTTTTTCTAAGACTCTGTGAGGGAAGGCGTTCTATGAACTCTGTCGTTTGTTTCACGTGATCCACAATTTTGTCAATGGCATTCACATCCTTAAATGTTTTGTCCCATTATCCATTACTCCTTCCATAAAACCATGGACTGTGACCTTTTCTCTTATTTAATTGTGGGGTGTGATGAAGAGACTCATTGTTTGGCCATTTGACCTTTTCGATGAACCTGTATTGATATTTTCACATGTTCCAGCATCTATCTATTTTGCTGGCGTTGACATACGGAATATTTTATCTTTTCCACTGTTATACTTATTTCCTCATTAAACTGCAACACGCTTCATAATGATTATTTCACAATGATTGTCACTTTCACAGCGATTCGATATGGATTATTTTTCATTGTGTGATGTACAGCACATAATGTATAATTGTTACACTGAATGCTTCGCATCTTTGACATGACGTGACCAGCTTACTTAGGACTACGAGACGAAGGCTGCCCTCAACGCGGTCATTTTTGTTCTGTTGAATTCAATTTGAGGACATTGTACTCCAGGACAAATGTTCAATTTCTTCTCTCCATCTGATCTTTTGTCTAATTCTGCTTCATCCAGGGCCTTCTCTGGGTTGCCTGTTGGTAATTCCTCTTGTCCACCGATTTGTCTGTTCTTCTTGCGACACGTGCAGCCCAATTCCATTTTTTTTCTTCTTTATTGTGACCAGAATGTTGAGGGATTTTGGTTTCTGTCTCATCTATTCGTTTCTACTCTTGCTGCTTTTGGTTATGCCAAGACGGTGTCCACCACCATTGTTTATCTAGCTATCTGTCCATCATGCCATCTCCTCCAAAACGGTTGAGCAGAAATTCATCAAACTTGGTCGTTATGATCTCCACGTCGCACGGAGGTATGAGAGCACTACATTTTTTTTTACCTCTGCCCTGTGGGCCCTGGGGTGGGGTCAAAAGGTCAAATATCAAAATATGCAATTACGGGCACATTTCAAAACATTTTTAATGGAACTTTGTATATGCAATCAACATTGGGAGATGCATGAAATATGTAACCATTTTTTGGATTTGACCCCTGGTTTGTGCACCATGGGGTGGGGATTTACGGTCACAGGGGACAAAAATCAACTTTTTACAATTTTTTTTGCCATTTTTCACCTTTAATTTAGGTAGGAAGCATGGAGATTTGTGACTGCATACCCAGCGACTTTGCCTTAGTTTTAATTGTCAAAAGCTCATGGAGGAGCTTGTACGTGTGGTATTCAGAATATTCACAAAATGAGCACAATAGTCCATGAAATGCCAAAGTTTTAAAATTACTTTTCAAAATAGTCAGTCCTCGCTTAACGTTGTAGTTACCTTCTTGAAAAGTGTGACTTTAACTGAAACAACTTTAATCGAATCTAATTTCCCCATAATAATTAATGTAAATAGGGGGGAGGGGTGCGTTAGGTTCTGGCTAAAAAATTTTTATCACCAGACAAAAGCCATTGTTTACATATGGAGTATAAGTTTAAAATAATTTTAAACAAACAATTGAATATCATCATCTCTAGTTGTGTTTTTCTCCTCATCTCTGGTTGCTTCAGATATTCATTGGTTAGCCCTTCTCCGTGTGATTGCAGAAGCTATGTCACGTCGGCTTCTTCCGCATCATCAAAACCCGCTTTATTGGCCAAGTGGAGGATAACTTTCTTCAGAAGGGGCCAACATCTTTAAATCCTTTCAAGTCATCGACACATTCAGACCATAACTTCCTCCGCACACCATTCATGCACACCTGAGTAACTTCAGCCCAGGACCCACAGAAAAAGGGATTTGAATTTGGTGTCACAATATTATCATGTGGTAGGTAATTTACAGGAACACATGATGTGTGTGTGTGTGTGTGTGTGTGTGTGTGTGTGTGTGTGTGTGTGTGTGTGTGTGTGTGTGTGTGTGTATATATATATATATATATATATATATATATATATATATATATATATATATATATATATATATATATATATATATATATATATATATATATATATATAACCGGGCGTAGTGGCGTGCGCCTGTAATCCGGCTACTCGGAGGCTCGGGTTGGAGGATCGCTTGAGGACGGGAGCTCTGCACTGGGCCGTGCTATGAGAGGGTGTAGGGCAGCCCGGAATCATGGCGAAACCCAATCCATATCCCTGTGTCGTAAGAGGCGACCAGGGTTGCGTCAGGAAGGGCATCCGGCGTAAAACCTGTGCCAAATCAGTATGCGGATCATAACGGATGATCCGCTGTGGCGACCCCTAACGGGAGCAGCCGAAAGACGAACAACAACAACATATATATATATATATATATATATATATATATATATATATATATATATATATATATATATATATATATATATATATATATATACATATGAAGGTTAAACACAAATAGAAGTTATTTAGTATTTAAATTACTGCAGATGCGTGATGGGAGTCAGGTGTTCTAGTAGATTGGAGGTTGGGAGGTCAGTGGATGGAACCTTCCTTATTGAAGACATGTAGAGTTGTGTTGTAGTTTATAATTAGCATATTGTGGAATATTCTGAAATATTACATCGCACAACCTCACCTCCCCTTCCCCAGATAGCAGAGTTTTTGACTTTGACATATTTTTTGGAAACCGAGATGCTGACGAATTCTTGTTGATCCATGTTCACAGTGCAGTATTAATGGATAGTTCAGCAGAATCTCTCTCATGCCTAACTATTCCACATCACACGAGAGTTCACTCCAACTATTTTTGCCTGTGTGACCTTCGAATGACCCTGGCACCAGAATTTCATTGTCCAGACTTTCTTGACCCAAATTATACCTCAAACCTGTTGTTTGTGGTTGTGTGTGATATGGCATCATCATCAAATGGTGCTCCAAGTCACCAATGATTTTTAGCAAATGTAACTTCCTTCTTAGTGAAAAACAGAAATTTATCACTGTCTCTTCAGGGCACCATTGCCCGCCATCATGGTTCTAGTACACGTTGAGACGACTCGAGGCATTTCTGCATGACGGCAATCTCATGGATATGGAGTGGGGTTTTATTTTTTGCCAAGTTGAGAGATAATGTGTTCCCACCACCCCGATCCTTAAAAAGTAACTTTCTCATGACCTCATAGGTATGCATTCCTTTTAATTGATGCCAGGTTTTATAATAATTGGATTCCTACTGTTGTCTCAAAAATGTGTTTGGCAGCAAAATGAATGGACATGATTTTTAAGACCTAAATGGCTACACTTGAATACCTGTTTTCCATGTCCTCACCCCGGTTCCTTTCAATTGATAATGTAAAAGTTGCCTTTTCTCCGATGCGTAACTCCAATTCCTGTAGACATAATCCATGCATCAGTAAGTTGAAGGATTCACGCATAAAGCCACAGTTGTTCGAACGTTAATAAAAGATTTGGTTCAAAGCATTTGCTGCACTGCAACAGGACTGTATAATTGCTATGAGCATAACCATAACTCAAGATTATAACAAGCCAGATGATGTGCAACGCTCATTGTAGGTCTTGCCTCTAAAAACGATCACTCCCCATTGATGTTGAAGATGTAGTGGCTCAATGCATTCCCCTTCACATGCGTGGAGTGCCGTTGTGGACCGACAGGCATGTACGGGCAGGGATCATAGCTCACCGTGTTGTATCGCCGGTATCGGTGTCACTCGCATTCCGTGGGTCCGGACGCTGCCAAAATGGCCACGTCAACACGAAAAGCCGTGGATTCTCCAAAGGGAGTGTTTATGTTGCCTGCACACAGGGTTCTTTTTGACTTGGGATTTCTGGCCAGCTAATGATGGCAATCAGTCTCTCATGGCCACGTTTGAAGTGCACCAAACGAGGCAGTGTACACTCCCCTATCTGGTACTTGAACAGCCATGTGGGAGATAAGAGGTATGTAGGCCTTTTCTTTTTTTTTTTCCTGGCATTTTCCCCGATTTATTCCTTGACAGTTCACGATTGTTGGAGCATAATGGACAAAAACCGATATCCATAATTGACGCTTCTTTCCATCCAGCAATTATTTGAAGGCTATGTGGATGATTCTCAACTGCAATGGCAGCTCAGTTTTTCCATCCTTGCATCTGGGTTATCTAATCTGAATTTTACACCCAAGACCATAATGTTCAACAGCAGATTATGAAGTATGTCATCCTTCCAATATGCTGATGTTAAGCTGGCTGTACTATCTGCCTGTGCTTGCTGGTAGACATGAAAGATGCTCCAGTATTTTGAAAGTTTTAGACCTTTGGTCTGGGAGCATTAGCCAAGGCCTTATGGCTGCCTCCCACTTTGCAACGTTTCTCATCCTACGTTGCGTTCTCTGAGTCATATGTCAAGTGATGCTGAGAGCAGTTCAGTAGCTGCAACAGCAGTCACAAAAATGTCTGTAATGTCAAGTTCAGTGACCTTTATGCTGATAGTGATATTGGTGTGGCATTTCGGGAGGCTCTCATTCAGTGGATCGCCATACCTTGTGTCCATACTCATGTATAATATTCTCACATACAGGTATAAGCTTCATTCTTGTCTGCCAGTAATGTCCACAATATTTTAAGTTAGCCGATCAGATGATCTGTTTTTGGATTCCTCCACCCATATATTGACAAATCCACAATTGCCTGACCAAATACGCAGCTCTGCGGATCGTCTTCTCCCAAGATCAACTGTCGGCACCATCAAAACCTTTATTTGAAAGCATGTTCATGTGATCTGCGTTTATAAATAACCATTTCCTTTTGCTTTCAGGATAAATCCTGGATCAAAGTTTGTTCATCCGTATGCAGTAGGCCCTGACCTTCAGGGATGCTATTTGATTGATAAGAGCATCCCGTGTGAATTTTATCTGAATAGTACATGCAATGAACGATATTTCTCACACGGCCATAAACCATGATTTCCTAGGATATCCTCTCAAAAATATCCCATTTCTCATGAGAACTGATGGAAATGTTATGAACATTTCTGTGATGAACATCAGATTTCATGATAAACATTTCTGTGGATTATTAGGCTTTTTCTTCAAATTATTCTGTAGCATAGCAGCTTTGCCAAAATAAGGGACAACGACAATACAAAGTACTTTTTGTTTAGTTACTCCTTGGTACTTATTATTGAGCAGCGGTGATTTATTTATTTATTTTACACATACTTTTAAAGCCAAATTGAAAGAAAAATGTGGACTTTTTTTAAATACAAAAGTGCAGACCATTTTTATTGCGATGATTAGCAAGTGCACAAAGTCTCACTATCGGAAATACAGAGTCACTTTAATTTCATGTACTTCCTAGGAGAGCGAAACTTTTTTCTGAGTTTTCTGTATTGCAAAAAAAACCTCCTTGTTAAGCCTAAGCCGCCATGCTCCGGTTTCCCCTTCCTTTCCAGCCCACCATGCTTAGCAAGCCGCCCGTTTCCAGATCAAAGGTGACCAGGGCACTTAACCAACGACAGACCCCAACCTTACTCTCGGACATTTCCCAAATCGCTTTTCATCTGTGCGGGGGGCCAGGAGCTGGCTGTGGCTGAGGTGGTTTCTAATCAGCTTCAAACGCGAAAAATGCTGCCCATTATGTGGCTGGAGAGGGCTTGTGGTGTTGGTGGTAGCGGGGGTAGGGAGAGAGAGTTGAGTGGGGAGTAGGGGGGGAGGTGGATGGAGGTTTAATGGTCGGTGAGTAGGAAGGGCAGGAACAGAGAGTGGGTTCATAACCTGCCTTGCGTGAAAAGTATACCACGTGATGGTTCCAGCCGTGGGCGGACTGCGGTGGTTGCTTGGAAAGAATTTTATAAAAACCTTGGGATAACTTTGGGTGCATGCTGGGCTGGAAATCAACCCGTTGATTCACATAGCTCACTCTGATTGTGTCAAAGGGGAACAGCAAGAAGGCAGAAGGAACTCTGGTCGTTGAAGTTGAGGAGAGAGAGAGAAGAGAGGGGGGGGGGGGGAAATGAGACGCAAGTCATGGTTTATCCTGCGGCTGTCCAGCCGAGATTTTCGCCACGTGCTTGGAAGCTGATTTCCACGGTCCCACTGGGAGCACAAGCACGTTACCCTTGCCTACCACTTGGATTTTCACTCCAAACCTTCCTTCCATATTTCCTGCATCGATACACTACCCTTCCTGAAATCCTAACTCCTACTATTTGGTAAAAAAAATTGGTTTATGACAAATTATTTGACTTTCCAACCTCTTTTTGTCTCTTCAAAGCTTTGCTTCATTCATCAAACATGTCCCATTTTCATTCCATCCTCTCTTCATCTTCCTTCAGCAGCAGACCATCACTCACTGTTCTCATTGATTCAACTATGCAGCTCGCGTCCTGAAACTTCCGAACCACAAATACAGTCACCAGACTCTCCTCTTACAAGAATCTTGACCTTTCTACTCACCCCTGCTTTCTTTTCCTATCACCATAACCCATTCCTTACATTCTCTGAACTTTGCTGTCTTGTCGTGACCTGAAATTACCCAGTTCAAATTCTCACACTGCAATGCCCCCACCACAGCAGTGCAATGCTGTCCGAGCGGACTTAGAGAGATGATTAGCCACAGGTTTGCGTTTTCATCAAAGACATTCGAAATTTCCATGATAACAATCTGTCATGTCGATATAATGTGCTTATTAAGGTTCATGTCATGATAATATCGTGAGAAGTAGGTTGTTGGTGTAAAATTGATGCGTTTTACCATTACTTTCGGCTAAGTGCGAGGAAATCTTCTCTGGAGAGTAATTTGAAGAGTTCAAAAGGTATTTTTTTTTTTTTAAATATTAACAGTAGGTCATTATAAAGTTCAAATGCAATGTGATAACCAGCTATCCATGTCATGTTTAAACACCTGTGGTGCTACCTTTTTACACCACCAGTGGAGAGAGACGGTGATCCTACACCGGGACACAAGCACAACAGATTTCTGCGTTTTGACCTGTCCCGTGTTCCGGGAGGAGAGGCAGTCACAGCCGCAGAGCTGCGTATCTTTAAAGAACACACGGCGCGGAGCTACCACAATGAGACATTCCGCATTTCGGTGGCGCAGGTCTTACGAGATGAGCCTTCACGGTGAGTCTTTGCCTCGTGCCCCATGATAAACCCATCATATTTTGTTTTACTTCCCGTGATCATAACCTCTTGTTACTACATAAACACTACTGATCCAAGCTTATAAATCTGTGGGACATTATGTTTTTTGTTTAGTTATAGTAATATGATTTGGCATTTTGGATTGCTTCAATCCCATCACATACAATATATACATATATACATGTATGTAAGGGGTGGACGGGATCGGCAGAGTGCTCGTCACACTCCACATGTTTTGATATGTATTAGCAAATGCCATCCGTCGCTTCACTGAGGGGGATAATAAAGGGTGCGGGGAGGAAGCGAGACAGGAGGGAGAGTGAAGAGGTGTGTCAGAGTGAGTAGGCATGGGGGAAGGGAAGATAGGGTGAGAGGAAGGGAAGGCAGACGTGCGGGGGAGTGTTAATTATGGTTCATACTGTCTCATCAAAATGAGTCTGCATAGAATAACAGTAAAGATAATGGAAAAAAAAATGTTTGAAATCCATTTTCTACCTGCCATATTATAAACACGGCCCAGAGACAAAGACCGCCCGGACACGTCCGGAGACAAAATCCGCCGGACTCATCTGGCGCCAAGCTGTCTGGACACAAACACCTCTTGGACACGTCCAGAGATAAACAACTCCTGGACATATCCAGAGAAAAACATCCGCCAGACACGTTCAGAGACAAAAAACCCCAGACAAGTCCAGAGACAACAACCTCCCGGACACGGCCAGAGACAAATTCCCATCCAGACATAAATACCACCCGGACATGTCTAGAGTCAAACACTGCCCGGACGCATCCGGAACCAAGCTGTCAAGAGACAAACTCCTGTCCGGACGTAAACACCACCCGTACACGTCCAGAGACAAACACCGTCCAGACGCGTCTGGAGGCAAGCTGCCATCCAGACATAAACACCGCCCTGACAAGTCCAGAGACAAACTCCCATCCAGACACATGCGGAAATAATTACCATCCAGATATGTCCAGGGACAAACCCCATCTGGACATGTCCAGAAACAAACACTGTTCAGACATAACCACTGTCCAGATATGGAGAGAGAGGGAGAGGAGGGAGAGGAGGGAGAGAGGGGCATGGGGGTTGCTGCACTGAATTGGGAGGGGGTAGAGCAAGGATGAGACAAAGAGAGAGAGAGGGGTGGGGATGGGGGAGTTAGCAGAGAACACATGTTATGCTTAATGCTTGAACAACACACACACACACACACACACACACACACACACACACACACACACACACACACACACACACACACACACACACACACACACACACACACACACACACACATTCGTGCATGACCGATATCGGCAATTTTTCTGAAATCGTCATGTTGGAGTCAGTGTGATTACCGACTCCAGTACGTACTGTATACAACCCAAAAACCTTGAGTAGCTTTCACCAAAAAACAACGTTGCATTTATATACACTTTTCAGGGATATGTTCACAAATATTAATCTTTATAAACAACTGCGTCTAACGGGTGGAAAAAATATTTAGCTCGCTAATTTAGAAAACATGTTAATATGCCAAACGGCTCAGAAATCAGGTGTGATTTCACAACTCGCTCAGAATGATGGAGCATGAACCACTCGCTCAGGATGACGGAGCATAAACCACTCACTCAGGATGACGGAGCAGGCACCACTCACTCAGGATGACGGAGCATGCACCACTCACTCAGGATGACGGAGCATGCACCACTCACTCAGGATGACGGAGCATGCACCACTCGATCAGGATGATGGAGAACGAACCACTCGCACAGGATGACGGAGCACGAACCACTCGCTCAGGATGACGGAGCACAAACCACTCACTCAGGATGACAGAGCACTAACCGCTCGCTCAGGATGATGGAGCACGAACAACTCACTCAGGATGACGGAGCACGAACCACTCGCGCCGGATGACGGAGCACGAACCACTCGCTCAGGATGACTGAGCTCGACGCACTCGCTCAGAATGACGGAGCACGAAGCACTCGCTCAGGATGATGGAGCACAAAGCAGTCGCTTAGGATGACGGAGCACAAAGCACTCGCTCAGGATGACGGAGCACAAAGCACTCACTCAAGATGACGGAGCACGAAGCACTCGCTCAAGATGACTGAGCACGAAGCACTCGATCAGGATGACGGAGCGCATAGCACTCGCTCAGGATGACGGAGCGCGAAGCACTCGCTCAGGATGACGGAGCACGAAGCACTCGCTCAGGATGATAGAGAACGAACCACTCATTCAGCATGATGGAGCACGAACCGCTCGCTCAGGATGATGGAGCACGAAGCACTCGCTGTGAATGACATGGTGTGGCAAAAGTGTCTGCAGTGAGTGAACAATTCACTCAGAATAATGTAGCGTGGTACCTCTATTGACTACAGGGCGCTTGGCAAGTGGCTTTAGCACTCAAGCAAGCACTCCAATGAAATGGTTGATAAGGAATGGCTGGCCAGGCTGTGGCTGCATACCATATATTTAATGTAGAACAACCCTGGAGACATCGCAAAGTATTAAATCGCCCGTGAAATAAACATTGCAGATTTTCCGCCATGTTCCTTTCTCATCTGTGCACACATCTCGTGGTACAACGTTCGTAGTCTGTGCAAATGTTATAACGTAATTTTAAAACGTCCGTTTTTCAGCAGATTTGCTTTGACTCCCTGCAGAGCGCCTCGCGAAACCTCTGAAAATATAGACACAGATTTGGTAGATGCTATGGATAGGCAGTCCCTCGGAGGACAGGGCTCAAGGTCCAGCAGTGAATGCACTAAATCATATAGCTCAATGAAGCTCGTTAATTTTGGCACGTTCCTAAATTTTTTGTTCACTCAATATAATTCTCCAAGCAGTAGAAAAAGATAAGTTTAATGCTTTGGAAATTTCACATTTTCTTGTGTATATATGGAGAAGGAAGGAACATTGCCTCATTGCCTTGCTTGCTTAAAGTAAATATTGGTTTAGTTATGAGACTCGTTATTTTTTAAAATCATCAGATTTCACTCCAGCTATCGACATATTTAGTCCGTTCGAACCAAAATAATATTTAGATGATTATACTTATAAATTGTAAAAATTTAAGAGATTTGTAAATCGTATCATAGAATGCATGAAATCACTCCAAGCTCCGAATTTGAAAACTATAGTAGTGATGTACCCAGCGATTCATAGCTATGATGAACAGGCATTCGATATAATATGAGTGAGGAAAGTGGAAAAAGAAACTATCGTTAAGAAATCGTTGCAGCCTGTTCCAAGTCAAGGCATGGTTGAGCAGGCCAAAAAACACATTACACATTGTGTAAGCATACGGACCATGCTTACACATTGTCTCGGGTCGCTCACCTCCATTTGATTTTTCATTTGTTCATATTTTAATTTCCGGATGCTTTTTGACAGTTCTGTGAATTTTACCGGTGCATTGGCTTTGATGTTCGTCGGCACGCAAAATTACCATGCTTCCCCATTACCTTGGGTCACTCATCTGCATTTTTTCCATTTATTTATTTTCATTTATTTATATTTTCATTTACGGATGTTTTCCGATGTTTCTGTGATTTTTCCCGGTGTTTGGGTTTTGATGTCCATCAGCATGCAAAATTACAGCTTTCTACGTCACCTGGAAGGTGCCGATCGTTAATATCAGTCAGTGAGTCAGTGGTTAGAATGAGCATTATATATTGGATATAGTTTGCAATTATTTTTTCAAAATTCATCCCAAAAACTATATTCTTGTTAAAGGGAGTCTACATTAGTAGGTTTGGTCTCTTGTAATTTTTGTCTCTCCTAAAATGACAAAATGTTCAGGCATTGTAACCTTTACATGTAAAATAAACCAAAATCCTAAAATTACTCAACTCTTACTTATGCACTAAATGATCAGCTACTTGAACCCCCTACATGTTGAATGAGTCAGTATTTCTCTCCCGGCCCCTCCGTGTAACCTCTGACCATTACAGAGATTTGGATGTCTTCCCGTTGGACCAGCGTGTGGTTTGGGCCTCCGAAGAGGGCTGGCTTGTCTTCGATATCACAGCCACGGCAAACCTCTGGTTACTGAGTCCCAAGCAGAACCTCGGCCTTCAGCTGTTTGTAGAAACAGACTCTGGTAAACGAAGACATTATTTGTGCCGATTATCAATGCAACAAGTCTGATGTGCTGAGAATAAGAATCCTTTATTGTCTAAGGTTACATATATTTTAAGAGGATAGAAAAACAGGGATGTAATTTTGTACTTGTGTACCATTGTTTAAATATTGGCTTGATTGCATTCACTAAACGTCATCTTCGTGTTTATGCATTTTGCTATATCAGTTATTGGTTGTTACTCACTGTATGTTCAAATCTGATAAACTACCAAAAGGATAGTGTGCATTCACCGTTCATTACATCCTCGAACATATGAGTGAGCAGTCGAAGTAGATGTTGTTCCAGCCATTCTCGACGCATCCTTATATAAGAAGACTCGTCGAGTCACTACGCTCTAAAACCACCAATGAAAAATGTGCACAAGGTCACGTGCTTTCTCAGGATGAAACAGACAGCACTTTTTTTTCTTTACGTTAAATGGAATGAAGTTTTCTATAATTACACAAAAACGATGCTTTATTGGGTTTATGCGAAATGATTGAAAAGTATCCCAAGAGGATCACCCGTACCTTAATTCCATCTCAAAGCTAAAATTGGGATTGTGAAGTGTTTCCTTTGAAGGTAAGTCATGCCAATTAGGTGGGATATAAGAGTTGGTTTTTTGATGACCGAGCGTTCCTTCCTGTCCTTTGGCAACCTGCGCCATCGGTTGTTAATCTCTGCTAAGAGATTTCGGAATTCCTTCAGATAATTTGGACGAGCTACCCGTGTTCAAACTCTTCGCAGCCACTGTTGGCGGCCTGTGGATGGGACTTAGTAAAAGCCTCGGATATATGAATTTGCTTCATAATGTAATCTGTTCAATGTATTTATTGGAATATTCTAATGATATTGCTCATATCCTTGGGTAGCCTTTGATGCGATGGAATATTTTATTGAAATAGTCGAAAGCTTTTAAACCAAATCAACTCAAAACCTGCTCCAGGTTGGTGAGTTGTAAATAGTCAATTGGTTTCCTTGTTAATCCGTTGTGCGTTTTACAATTCTCTGTCCCTAGGTGGTGAGTGAGAGGTTAGGGTTAGGGTTAGGTTTGTTAGTGAAAGCCACAGGCTAATTTTTTGCAGTAAAAGTGTAAACAGTATCTTTCTTATTTTTTGAAAAAGGGACTTAATATTCTTTCCGACAATTGTGTGCACACATCATTTAGGTTCCAGAACTTGCTTCCTGGCATATCCTCATGGATTTGCAAATGAATATTTACAGAAGGGTATATCCTTGGATGTCTGAACTGGGTACCTTATAAGTTATAATATGGTTACATATGAGACTTATCGCTAATCAAAAAAAAGCTAAGATCACACGAGCTGAACAGAAAGTGAAGTTTTTTCCCCCGTAAGGGTATGGAGGCAATGATTGCTTATGTCTCGATTGATTATATATATTATCATTTTACTTCCTTCTTTCTCAGCTGGTTCATCTCTACTTATTCCTTTAGTGTCATAACTGTTGTTGAGGCCTTCCTTATGTTGAGCAGAAGAATTCTCACCATCCACAAGAGAAAATAAATATTAATGGGGCATCTTAAGATCACTGCTTCATATTCGTGCACATAGGTCCTTGTTTCCTCGAAAAACATTAACCTCATATTGCATTTCCATTTTACTTTATTTGTGCATTCGAAACGAGGCCTTGTGAAAATGGTTTTCCTTGAACGCATGTTTTTCTATGTTTGATTTGCTTTCATTTGTTTACATGTGCCGTGTGTGTATTACACTTGGTTTACATCCACTCTGTGCCGCTTGTGCCCCAAGAGGCTCCCAGGCAGGCCTGGTGCCAGTTATTTTTGCCCCGCAGAGGCCTGGCCTGCCAAAGAAAACACCAAGTTGGGTAGGAAAGAGAGTTGCCATCTGTGGAAGGACCTTACAGGCTTGATAAGCATGGTGCAGCCAAGAACCCTAGAGCAGTGCAGGTTTTCTTCCTTGGAGGACACATCCATTGTCCACGTGTAGCAGTCAACATGATCCCAGAGGCCCCACAATGATAACTTCTGCTTCATGTATGTTTTCAGCGATGTAATTTCTTCTGCTTTTTGCACCTAATAATTTTTTTTTCTTCCAAAATGAACTTCCTTTGTGTTTATTAATGCAAGTCATAAAGTAAGAGGAAATGAAACAAGACTCATGGAAAGATTTGAAGATAACACGACTTGATATATTTGGAGAAGATGAAGTCAACATCATCATTACATCTGACCGCGAAAGCAACCTGGCAAATGAAGTCATGTGCAATGTCAATTTGATTCCAAAACCTGATTTGTATGAAGAGTTTTCAAACAGGATGTATGAAGAAATTTCAATTTGCCATCTCAAAAGGAACAGAGATAAACCAAGGGAAAAGGTAGTTTAAAGTATAAATACATTTCGCTTAATTAGAATAGAGGCCAAAGCTATGAATAAGACACACCGCAGATGGCCATACATGGTTAAAAAAGCAGATTACGCACTGCTTTTGGACTAGGCCACAGACAAATCACGCCACTGGAGACATGGCTGTGTTGAACGATGTAAAAGACTTGACCGAAGACAAAGCAGTAGCATGCTTAAGACCAGGCCACATGTTTTCTGGAAGCTTCTGTACGATTAGCCTGAAGGATAGTGAAAGAGGCTGCTTTTTGCATGAAGCAGGATGTCAGCGATGGTTTGGAATGGTTGACTATTTGTGTTAACTACGGAATTAAATTATATCCTTTTAAAGGCTTTCCAAAAAGCCAAAATAGGACGGATTGAGTAGGTTTTCTCATGTATATTAACTGGCTTGTGACATGTAATGCAAAAATGCACATTTTAATTTGTTCAAATTGCACCAAAATAACGGTTTAAATACCGTGCTCGCGAATAAGGTACATAGCTTTCAACCAAGTAACATCAGCAGGATGTCACCTTTCAGTTGGTGTAAAAATTACAGCTCATCGAAATCTTTGCCAAGGTGTGAACTATTATTGGGGGGGGGGGGGGAATAAATAATTAAAATGTATGATTGTAAAGTCGGGAAAAGTACAATCTTGTAAATATTTTCAAGTGTTTGTGTGTTTGTATGTTACTCTTTCACGGCTGAACTGTACCACCTAATGGCCCCAATTTTTGGTTGTCGGTACTTCAGAATCTGGGCAAGGTTTTGAGCTACCACCTGTTGGCCTTGAATGTCGTTTTGAGGCCACCAAAGGCCGCTATAAAGTGTACATTGGGATGTGGGATCAGGAAGTGTTGCCACCGGCCCACAGGCAAAAGGTTAACACCATGAGGGCAATAACTCCATATCTTTTGAATGCACAACATGTGCTGGACCAAACAGTTCCCCCCACCCATGTAGCGCCCCCTAGTTATTTAATATAATCAAGTATCTTCTACTCATGCATTCTCCTTTTAAAAAACTAAATTGTTAGGATTAGGTTTCCCATTTTATTCAATCGAAATTTCTAAAGTACAGTATTTTTTATGATTTATCAAATTAGAATGGTACGTGTGAAAGGGGCTTTTGCACACAGGGAGAGAGCATTTGGCACTTTGCACCCCCTTAATTTGATCTAGCCTGGTGTTGGCTTAGTGGTTAAGGTGGCTGGCTTGGGAGCTTCGGGTCCTGAATTTGAGCTCCCTGTTCCGTTGAATCAACACCAGGTGGGGTTGACTCAGCCTGTCATCCTTCTGAGGTTGGTGAAATGAGTACCAGTGTACTGGGGTACTAACCATTCAGGGTAACCTGTGTCAGAGTGGTGACCTGTCCATGACTGTGCTCCTTGCTAACGAAACTGCCTCAGCAGCCCTACGTGCCTTTATGGCAGTGGTCCCCAACCTTTTGATCCCACAGGCTGCATTTACTATTCCCAAGGATGTTGGGAGCCAGAAAAAAATTGATGCATTTTATTGAGAAACTTGATACTGTCACACAACGTTTGTGTTGAGAAATCGATACAATGTTTGGGGTTTATTGGAGTATTGTTTTTTTTAATTAATAAATTTTATATGTATTCGATCGATCGATTGTTCACGCACTGTAATTCTGAACAAATTTCCGTTCAGGGTGTAATTAATTTTAAATACTGCCGCAAGATGCCGGAAGGTAAAATCAAATTGATTTGATTCCTCCCAGCGGTAAGCGGCAGTGGCATTGTGTAAACCCCTTTAAAATTGCAACATGGAAATGTGTTTTGATTGGAAAGTCCTCACGGGTCACAGTATAGGGCTCTGCGGGCCGCAGGTTGGGGACCAATGCTTTATGGCATGAAAGGAATGGTGTATGTATATATATATATATATATATATATATATATATATATATATATATATATATATATATATATATATATGTACTTGATCTATTCATTTATTTTCAATGAACAAACCTCATTCATTCCAAAAGCTTAATGTAACTTCACATTCACTTAACACTTTATCATTCCTTTACTTATCCGATTTAATATATATCCGGCATCAGTACACCCTGGCACTATAACGGGAGGTAGCATACTTGCCTTCGAGCTAGTTAGCCTGGAATTGCTTGTTCAGGGCATCGGGTAGGGAGGGGATAGAATTTAACTACAAACCGTTACTCTGGTGTTGATAGGCAGGCCATTGTATCAAAGAGTAAGCAATACTTCTGGAGCGGATATAAAGCCCCCACCAACCCACTCCTGTTACTCGCAGGTCACTATGCTTCCTTCCTTCTTCTCCCTCTCCTTTCCCTCATCGTCCATTCCCTTGCTTGTTGTGTTCTCCTGTTGTCCCACTACCACTCCATGAGTGCATTGCCTTTCTATCCCGCATAACCTCGTTCTTCCATCAGCCAGCTTTGAAATCTTTGACCACTTCCTTTTGGAGGTTAAAGACTCCACGGCTCATTTCAAAATAGTGTCCGCCATTGGGTGGGTGTCAGTACCTTGGCCAAATTCAAAATCCCTGCACTGCTTTTGCCAGCTCGGTATTGCATGGCACGAACGTTCTCGGATTCAAAACTGGAAAATTCTCAGATATGAAGCCGTCTGGCATTATTTCTCAGATATGAATCACTTGCAACTTGATGGCTCACATAAGGTGGAAGATATATAAATGGACAGAAAACCTCAAGATGGCCAACTCTTTCTGAGAGTCATCAAAGGATATTTAATGGCCACAACCTAAGTTTGGACATGACAGCCTGCTTTGTTTCCTGCCCAAAAGGACATTGTATTTTGAGAGGAGCACCCTCTTTGCACCAGGATAACAGTTGTACTGTATTCAAATTTGACTCCGCAGGAGACAAAGATAGCACATGGTGTGCTCATCAAGCGGATACCAGAGCAGCACTGAAAGTCTAAATGAGTATCATTTTGGTTAAAATGAGAGTCTGAACCTTTTTCCTCACTCAAGCTAAATGGTTGTTGTTTCTTTGCATTTTTCCCCAATTAATTTCATGTATGAGAACTGAGCTGGCAGGATGATCTTGAGGTATGCACGTTAGTCTCTGACCTGTCCAGCCTGGGTTTGAATCCTGAACCAGCTATACACTGTCATCCTGGTGTTTCATCAATGTGTGTGCCTGGTGGATGTTAAAGATCCCATGGTGTCCTTTGCAAAGCTTTCGGTGAGCTATTGCAGGCACCATGAACAAATTAAACTCCTGACCAAGATTGTAGCTCAGTAACTGCTTCGGTAGCATCAACACTGCATACATGATGATGATGATGATGATGATATGAGAACTAATTCTTTAGAGTACTGGAGTCCAACCATGCAGAAACATGCCTACTTTACTCCCTGTCACACCACATCAAGGTTTTAACTTGAGTTGACAGTACTCAAAACAAATTTACTGGACGAAAATGAGTCCATAAAATTTTTCTTCTCAGTTTTTTCCCCTGTTCATGAAAAAAGAAGAAACAGATATTTCAAACAGCAATCATCCATGTCGTTTCCAGACAGCGTCACACATTTGAGGCAGGGGAGGGTGAGATGCCAGAAATTGAGTTTTTATTGGCTCTGAATTTTCTTTTCAGGGGAAAAACTTTTTATTCCCTTTCATAATAATAATGGAGGCCCATACTTTTGACCAAACTTCAGGGCATTCATGATGAGTCGAGACACTTGAAAGTAGCTGGAACCAATCCCGGATTGATAGTCACTCCATCACAGGATGAAGGTGATACCAAGTTGAAGGTGGTAGGAATTTGTAATTTGTTCAGGGTGCTGGTGATAACTCGTCTACTTTTCATGAAAGACACCGTGGGATCTTTAACATCCACAAAGAACCAGCGTTTGCGGATGGGTACTCCGGCTTAACGTCCTCCCGATGGACGGTGCACACATATTGATGTACCGTCTTGCAAATGAAATACCAGGGTGACCACATCTGAAATTTCTAGTCTCCGGATCTAGATCCACATCTTCACCCAAATCGAATCAATTTGTCCTTGACGCACACCCTACCAGTTCACCAAGTTTCGTCCGAATCTTTCCATAACTTTTGAGATATCCTGTTCACAGACAGACAGTGGTGAAAACATATTCTCCATCCATTTCCGGTGGTGGAGGTAATCTTCAATTGGCAAGAGTGTATGGTGTATCTGCAATCGCCTGAATTTTGCTTGAGATAAACTAATATAATTATCTCGTAATATCATTGGTGAATATTCCATTTGTTATCCGTAGAGTGTGTGTTTGTGTTGAATGTGTACACAAGATTGTCTTTGCTCTCACATACAATTTCCCACATCTTCACCCCCCCCCCCTTCCCCACACCATATTATTGTTCTCCATACCATCGTTTCTCTGCATTTGTTTTTCTTCCCATGATTGATTATTTTGTAAAATGAATATATATTTTAACCTTTTATTGGCTCATAGTAAGAACTGCATTCTTTGAACTCGGTTTTCTTTCTGAAATATATATCTCTCTCTCTCTCTCTCTCTCTCTCTCTCTCTCTCTCTCTCTCTCTCTCTCTCTCTCTCTCTCTCTCTCTCTCTCTCTCTCTCTCTCTCTCTCTCTCTCTCTCTCTCTCTCTCTCTCTCTCTCTCTCTCTCTCTCTCTCTCTCTCTCTCTCTCTCTCTCTCTCTCTCTCTCTCTCTCTCTCTCTCTCTCTCTCTCTCTCTCTCTCTCTCTCTCTCTCTCTCTCTCTCTCTCTCTCTCTCTCTCTCTCTCTCTCTCTCTCTCTCTCTCTCTCTCTCTCTCTCTCTCTCTCTCTCTCTCTCTCTCTCTCTCTCTCTCTCTCTCTCTCTCTCTCTCTCTCTCTCTCTCTCTCTCTCTCTCTCTCTCTCTCTCTCTCTCTCTCTCTCTCTCTCTCTCTCTCTCTCTCTCTCTCTCTCTCTCTCTCTCTCTCTCTCTCTCTCTCTCTCTCTCTCTCTCTCTCTCTCTCTCTCTCTCTCTCTCTCTCTCTCTCTCTCTCTCTCTCTCTCTCTCTCTCTCTCTCTCTCTCTCTCTCTCTCTCTCTCTCTCTCCCTCTCCAAAAGGGCCGTATCGTAAACTGCGCCCCTCCCTTTCCACCATCTACTTTCAAAACAATCCTCTTGAGGAAGTTCTATCATTCAAACTCCTGAGTCTCATTATCAGCCATGATTTTTCTTGGGCAAATCATCTCTCTCTGCGTCTCTGCGTCTCTCTCTCTCTGCATCTCTGCGTCTCTCTCTCTCTCTCTCTCTCTCTCTCTCTCTCTCTCTCTCTCTCTCTCTCTCTCTCTCTCTCTCTCTCTCTCTCTGACAATGAGGTAGTGGGGCAACAATTGGGCACAACGAGCAAGTGAATGGGGGAGAGAGACAGAGAGCGAAAGAGACAGAGACAGAGACAGAGAGAGAGAGAGAGAGAGAGAGAGAGAGAGAGAGAGAGAGAGAGAGAGAGAGAGAGAGAGAGAGAGAGAGAGAGAGAGAGAGAGAGAGAGAGAGACACAGAATGACAGAGACAGAGAATGACAGAGACAGAGAATAACAGAGACGGAGAAACAAGATTGAGTACATCTGACTTTCCAAGGGAAGACTTTGATCGCTGGAGGATGGCCAGTTTGTGGCTGGCTTTTGAGTCCAGCTTTGCTACGTGGTTGGCCCAGGAGAGGTCAATGCTGATGATGAGGCCCATTAGTTCAAGATACTGAACCTCTTCCAGTGGCTGAACATGGAAATAGATAGGTGGGTTAGTTTGTTTGATGATCCTTCTGTAGTGACAGGATGAGACATTAAGATTTTCCCTGATTGAAGAACACGTTTCATTTAACAGACCAGCATCTAATCAATTCCAAATCAACAGAGTGACATAGCTACAGTCTGCCAAGCCATAGGATGGGGTACTATATTGCACAATTTGGTGTCATCTGCAAAAAGGAAGAGAGGGTTTCCAGAGCACAAGAGAGGTCATTTATATAGATGAGGAACAAGACTGGGCCAAGACCACCTTGAGGAACTCCAGCCTGCGATGGGAGAAGGAAAGAGAGTTCCTTGATAGCACCATGTTCCCTGTGTGAGTCGTGTTGGTCAGAAATCCAGGAATGAAGGCAATCTTGTATGCCACAGATCGAGAGCTCAGCAAGCAAAGCAGGATGCCAGACTTTGTTGAAAGCCCAAGATACGTCCAAGGGAGACAGTCCTGACGTCTTGATTGAGATACACAGCCTCAACCCATTGCTGAGAGAGAAGCAGCAGTTTGTCCAGAGTTGAGTGACCAAGATGGAATCCAAACTGATTATATCAGAGATCAAGCTGTTTGACAACAGGAAAGATTTAACATCAGCAGCAATGATGGTTTCCACGACTTAACTAGTAACTGGAAGTAAGGTCATTGGTCTATAGTTTATAGGATCTGTTTTTGCACCCTTATCGATGGGATGATGTTTGCTGACTCCCAGGACAAATGAGAAGGACAGACTGAATTGAGCAGACAAAGGAGAAGAATGGCAGAGCAGGATTTTAGAACATGGGCACTGATGTCATCTGGGCCCACTGCCCAAGCTAGATCAAAGCTGGACAGAACTTTCTCTACCTTCTCACGTGAGAAGGCCACAGTCCAGTCGACAGTGGGTACAAGGGAGACAGAGTGGGATGGGTTGGGTACATGAGATTTGGAGATAAACACAGAGTTCAGACATTCTACCTTAAATCTTGGGCAAAGTTTGCAGTAATGCCATTTGAAATGAAGGAAGGGATGGAGGGGACCATGCACTTTAGACAGACTTGCCGAGATACCACCATGACTTAGAGGAAGTAGTCTGCTTGGAGAGTTCAGCCTTGAGATTTGCAAGATGGTATTTTCTGGCTTGCCTCAGGATGAACACACATTTGTTGCGAGCTTAACAGAATGAACTGAAGACACTCTCGGTCAGGTTAGCTTTCCATGTTGAGAAAGCAGGCTGATTGATTGACTCTCCACAGGAATCAGTGTTGTAAACGACAGCCGAGGCGGGATGGAATAAACCGGTGTAACACCTTTTTTTAATGATCTCTTTGCAGGAATTTACTCTCCTTTTTTTTCCTTCCCCAATCATTATTTCATGCCTTCACACAAATCACTTGCCCCCTCCCCCCTCCCATTCCCCTCCAGGTCAGAGCCTTGGCCCACGGCAAGCCGGTCTTGTGGGTCGGCAAGGCATGCAGGCCCAGAGACCTTTTGTCGTGGCTTTCTTCAGAGCCAGCCAACTGCGTCTGCGCTCTGCTCGTTCAGCTGTACACCGCCAACGACGCAGGCAGCGTCCTCGCTCACATCCGGGCCGAAGGAGGAAGTCCCCCAATGGACGCAGACCTCCCAGTAAGCACGTGAGGGAAATTAATCTAAATCCTGTACTGAGTGGTGAGCCTCAAAGTCACTATTATGATTCATTATTTGACACTCAATGGGCATTAAAAAAAAATTTTATACATTGTCGAGGCTCGTATGAGAGCTAACACACAATGCACAACAAGGGGGTGGTGGGGGGGGGCAGGAAACGAGAGGGGCGGGTGAGGGAAGGACAAAACAGTGGGGAACAGAGACATTAGGAGATCTGTGGAAGGGAAAAGGATGGGGTGGAGTACACGGGATATACAAGATGGACACTACAGGGACTTTCAGGACGTTACACGACAGGGAACTTTTGGGAAAGAAGGCAGGGAATTTGAAGGAGATTAATTTGGGTTGGATTAACGGGGGTAGAAAAGATTGTGGTTTTGGATGGGGGAAGATAAGAGGTGGTGGTGAACAGTTGTTTTGAAGACCTGGAGGGAAGAATGGAATCGAAGAGAGTGTGGGAGTTTGTTCCAAAGGTGGGGGAAAAAAAGAGGACTGAAAGAGTGAAGGTGAGCAGTCATTCGTGTCTTGTGTCAAAAAATATACCGAAGAGTCCAAAATTTTAACCACAGGGTGTCTTTCTTCAATGATTACAGCTTGGCACTTGTGTCTAGTTCTTAAACCACCCTCGTTTTGGATAATTCTTGACAACAATGTCCTGAGTTGCACCTTTCCTTCTCCTTTTCCATTCTGTGGTTTTCACAACTTTTATCAACATGGACCCACTCAACCAAAACTTGTTCTCTGATCGTTTGGGCCTTCTGTTGTGTGCAATCATCCATCACAAGCTTTGTATCTGTGTGAGACCACACATTTCATACTGTTGCTCTCGGCAACTTTTCAGAAGTGACCTATGACATCATGGAGGAGCTTGTACAATTAATATCACATGTCACATAAATTGGAGGACATTAGTAAACAAAATGGGGATTTGACACTGGGATCTAAACTTATTTTCCCACTAACATGAGGGATGTGTTTTGATGGGAACACAAAAGAGTCATTGCTAATATTGTGAGGCCATCATTTTTTGTTGGATCTGCTCTCATACAATGTGAAACTCACAAATCAAAAATGCAATGGTGAATGAATAAAGTTTTTTTTTTTAAGTGTTTTTCCTACCTATTCATAACCTACATGATCTGGTATTTAAATTCCTGGTTCTCACAGAAAACTCGACATTTCTTCATATATTGTGAAAGAATGAAACTCTGCAATTTATTACCCATTGGCCAATGACTGTGAGCCACCAAACAAAGGCACACTTTTTGTGGTAGTAACAAGGGAGCCTTTTCTACTTTTAATTAGAAGCTGCAAACAGCCATCCTTGTGCATTAGAAACCTTAATAATGGAGGTGTGTGTATGTGTGTGTGTGTGTGTGTGTGTGTGTGTGTGTGTGTGTGTGTGTGTGTGTGTGTGTGTGTGTGTGTGTGTGTGTGTATGTGTGTGTGTGTGTGTGTGTGTGTGTGTGTGTGTCTACAACAATTTCTGTCATAACCCCATGGGTGTGAATCGAAAAGTGGCGTTAAGCAATTGGTTTACTTTGTCTGTCTGTGTGTCTGTCCACAAACATCAGTTTATGATCAAGGAACAACTTGATTTAAATTGAATGTTATATTTTGAGCACGAATCGGACAAAACGAACCTGAAGTTTAGCCTACTTTGGCTACGAATTTGTCCTGATTGCACGTGCGCAGAGAAGAGTAAAATAATTTTCTTTATCTGTCTCCCTGTCTGGCAGTTAAACAAAGTTGAAAATTATTCCAAACAGGAAACTTACTGATTTAAAAGGATGCCATAAAGGACACAGACAACAGGCACGAAGAACTAATGTAACGTGTTAAATAAGATGGTGTAAAAGACGCTGTTGAATATCAACGGTGGTAACCATCAGTTTTCTTTTTTCTAACAACCTTTAAAATCTTTATTTTATTTCCATTGAATTATATATGCTTCTTGGTGTTGGCATAATGGTTAAGGTGGCTGACTTAAGATCCTAGGGTCCTGCGTTCAAATCCTGCTTGGCTGTTTAATTCCAGGTGGGGTTGACTCAGCCTGTCATCCTTCAGAGGTTGGCAATATGAGTACCAGCTTGCTGGGATGATTGAGCCATTCGAGTATCCTGCGTCGGAGTGGCGACCGGTCCAGGATTGTGCCCAATAGCAAAGGAGACCGCTTTGGCAGCACTGATGCTCTGCACAGAGTATGGTCCCAATGGATGGATTGAATTATATATGTGAACACTGTAGAACACAAATTGCCTTATTGGCATTTTCAAAAACTTTATGTTTAGCAGTACTTGACCAATCATCTTGACCAATCAAATTTGCTGTTTGCTGACCTTGCCCACATCAGTTTTTCTCAAGACTGTGCTGGGTAAGGTGTTCTATGAACTCTCCTGTTCTGATTCTGTGCATTTTCTTTTTTATTTTAGTTCACATTGGTTCATTAGACATCTGTTCAGTTAACACAGTGCCTGATACTTTCAAGAACTTTTCATTTCGCTGACACACAAGCCAGAGATATTTAGTTTTTGACATTTGCAAAGGAGTGTGAGGTGGTGGGTTGGCCGGCTTAACGCTTCCAAAGGGTGCTGCACTGATCCTATATGGCACCGGGATGCTGATTACATGGAATTTGACCCACTCGAGATCAAACTATGTCAAGCATGCGTGTAGAGCACGCCACCTTTTATGTGTGCCTTTGAAATACAAGCTTTTAAGAAAGTCTTCCAAACATGAATATGTTAAAATATAAAGAAAAGAATTGATGAAAGGTCTTGATGGAGCAACCATTCATTGCCTTCAATAATTAATTGCTGAAAACTTTGAATCAATTTTTTACTAAAATATTGTGACCTTCCATGTCGATTGTAGCCCTTGCCTTTCTGCCAAACTCACAGTATTTACAAAACTCTCCTCTGATTCCTCATTGTATCTGATAGAAATATGACAAGTATCTTTTGAGATCTCATGAGAATCTTTGGAAAAGGACACTTTTTGCTGGACGTGTGCTGGGATAAAAATCAAAAAGCCTAAATTCAAGCGAATAATATTGTGAGTGTATGAATGAAAGAACTAGACTCCATGGTGGAATGGTTAGAGCATCCACTCTGAGTCTGGGAGCTCCGTGGGTGAAACCCCAGCCGAGTCATACCAAGGACTTAAAAAAATGGTACGTGCTGCTTTCTCGTTTGATGCTCAGCATTTAAAAGGATAGAGCACGGACAAACAATGCTGGGAAAGCAATGGCAAACCACCCAGTATAACCGTTGCCAAGAAACCGCTTTGCCTGCAGCAACACTCCGTCGGGTATGGTACATCAAATCAAATTGATGTATAAAAGGCCTTAGATTTGAGATCAGCTTGTCTGTTTTGATGAATTGAGATAGAGAGATGTAGTGGAGACAAAAGTTGATGGTAAAATGTAATTTATGACGCTAAACGTTTATCTTCGACTCAGTCTATGTGTATATATCATCAGGGAAGGGCATTGATAAATGATTGTCTGATGTGCCATGTCGTGCAACCCCTGGAGTTCAACGCTGTGTCAGAGTCCTCCTGAGGCAACGATGGCTCATTTTCCCACCATTGTTATCTTGTTGTTTTTTTTTTTTTAGGCTGGATCCTGTGCCTTAACCACCACTGGGTGCATGATAAGCAAAGGCTTAGGCTTATAAATCATTGCAGGTGATGTCTTTGATGGATAATCTGCATTTAGCAATCTTCTATCCTGTAGCTGTTAGTCTTCTACACCTAGACCTCATTTAGTCCTCCGTTAATGCATTGATCCAGATCACTACTCATTACAGAGAATTTGAAGGTACGACCAACTAGTATAACTGCCCAGGAGACGTCACACATGTCCAACTTGGTGGCCAAAACACCAAATCTGAGCATTTGTCCACTGGGCACTTATCTAAGACTGTCTTCAGTTTTGAAAAGGGATTTTTCAAATGGCAACCAGTGAATTGTGTGCATTATTTTTTTAATATTACATCAGGTGTCAATCAAAAATTTACTGTACAAAGACATCCCCAACAATAGAGCAACTGCAGACCTCTTAATAATTTATGATGCAAGTAAAGAGAAAAAAAACACTCAAATAATCACACACACACACACACACACACACACACACACACACACACACACACACACACCTGTCAATAGTCAGATTCACATACTGAACACCTGACACACAATGCCTACATTGTACCGGATAAAGACTACTCAGTGGTTACAAAAAGATGGACTTGCCTGCCGGGCAACTATATTGGTTGGCAGTGCCTTCAGCTTTGAATGTGCGATTCTCATGAAATTTCGTCGAAATCTGAAAACCTCATTAGATCTTCGGGGATTTTTGTTGAAATGGATATCAGCTAAACTACAAAGCGAGGAAGATAACTATTTTTGAAAAAGTATGAGAAGTGATCAAAAGGTTTGTAGATCAAAACGTTGTAATACAGATATGTTTTAGGTACTTTGTTTTCATTGTCTCTTTTCTGCCCAATAATAATTCCAATACCGTTTATCTCTCAAATATTTAATCGATTTCATGGAGACAAAAGTTTTCATACTGTTTGCTTGTATTACTTTTCCAATGATTAAAAGTTTGAATCAAAACTTCAATGGCTAACATATCTCTTCCTTTTCCTATCGATGTTGTCTCACTCAGGTTACAACAGCAGTGAGATGAAGCAGGCATGCAAGATCCGCCAGATGTACGTGAGCTTTCAGAATTTGAGTTGGCAGGTTGGTACACTTGTAACGCACTCATTCAAACGTTACCATGGACCTCTTGTAAAATCACAAAGTCTTTATAACATCACTGTCACAACTGTCCAATTTCAAAACTGGCATTAAGCTGGCTATCTCCCATTCACGCACTTTTGAGTAATAACAGATTATCTGCAACACAAGTAACCACCGTGCTGGGAAATATGAAGGCCATTCAACAAGTTCTACAGATGAGACATAGTGGGGTACAAAAGTCTGAGTCAAATTGAAAATCCATTAAGTTAAACATAACAAAATAAATTGTTAAAAGATGAAACCAAAAGCACTTTCTCATGAATTCCATGAATTCTTAAGGATATAGTGATTATAATTATAATACGAAAAAAAATCAAATCTGTGTTTGCAAATATTAAATAATCAGGGAGACCACTTTTGACTTGAAGTGTCTCAACTGTATTTGGAATTTATTAATGAATGTAACGAATGGATTATGTTTGAGGCAATTGTTTTCCAACAATTTTTTAATGCACTTCAGAGTACAACCACACTGCTCACATTAAAATATATATATATATATATATATATATATATATATATATATATATATATATATATATATATATATATATATATATATATATATATATACGTATATAAATATTGTTACGATTGTGGGGGTAGATGGAGGAATTTAATAGGGAATTAAGCATTGAATAGAGTAGTTTAGTCCATGGATGTGTAGGAGGCATCTCAATGTAATTAAGGAGGGAAACTTTGAGATTAAGTGTTATGTGTCACCACACAAGGGGTGGTGCGGTGTTAGGCCTCAGTCACATTTGCTCTACGGCGAGGATAAGGCGGCCGTACGCCCTCTGAATTGACAGAAACGTGCGGCGGCCGCAGAGAAACTGAGGTGGCCTCAGGGTGGCCCTACGCCGTTTGGCTATATTTTACAGGCCGTAGGGTCGCCGTGGAATGAAATCACGGAGTTATAACTTTTTTCATTTCTACGCTCACCGTAGCAATTAGACAAGCCAAGCTATGACGTAGATGTGTTCCACGTCGACCGTACATAGGGCGTGCCGTGGGCTTGCGTTTTCCGTGCGGCTGCCGTAAGCTCTTCTCAATGAAAAATGAATTTTCCCAACCCCCAAAAAATTACGGCTGCCGCACTATTTACACGGTCGCCGTACGGTGGCCTTGCAGTCTGTGTGACTACCTGCGGGCAAGGCAGGGTTGACGCATGGTTCCCCTACACCCGCCGTGCACCTACATACGGCCTCCGTGGCAGTCTGCGTCAACCATGCATCCACCGTGTGCTACCGCTAGAGATCAGAGTATAGTTGTTTGCCTATACACAGTGGTGCCCCCAGAATCCGAATTTAATTCGTTCCTGGAGGCTGTTCGGATTGCAAAAAGTTCGGATTCAAAAAATATTTTCCCAATAAGAAATAATGGAAAGTGAATTAATCTGTTCGTGGACCAAAAGAAAACCCACTTTCAAGACACTTTAAACTGAAATTCCCCATGTTTAAGGTAAAATAGGATGAGTAAATGACCTTCGGTGGCGGTGTATTGTATGTAAACTGGTACAATCACCAATCCAAAGGTCCACACTGGCTCATGCTCCGGCCTGGGTTCCGATCGTTCACGCACTCTGCGAGAGCGCTGCCCCCAGTGCAGCTCATCAAACATGATGTCCCCAGAACCACAATCACTTTCATCAAACGCATCGGGCTGACGTAATCATGGATATTAAAAATTACAACCGGTTTTGCTGTGAAATTCAATCCTTGCCCGACAGTCCGTCACACCACGTGATCAGATTGCTTTTTTTGTTAATAATTAAAACACAAGATGATTTAAAAAAAATGAAGGTGAAAACACGAGGTAAGGCCTAAGTCATATTTGGCTCGGCGCCCGGAGGGTCTACAAAATGTATGGACACTCGCACGCAGCCGCACGGAAAACGCAAGCCCACCGTACGTCCTATGTACAGTCGACGTGGAACACATCTACGTCATAGCTTGGCTTTGTCAAATTGCTACGGTGAGCGTAGAAATGAAAAAAGTTATAACTCCGCAGTTATAATTCCACGGCGCCCCTATGGCCTGTAAAATATAGCCAAACGGCGTAGGGCCTCCCTGAGGCCACCTCAGTTTCTCTGCGTCCGCCGCACGTTTCTGTCAATTCAGAGGGCGTACGGCCGCATTATCCTCGCCGTAGAGCAAATGTGACTGAGTACTTCCACCGACGAACTGAATGAACAAAGCGCGAAGATGCGGGTCGAACAGTTGGGGGAGACACGTGAACAAACATGAACACTACGTTTTGTTCGGTTTTTTTTTTAAATGTATTGGGTTTTTTGGGCCAAACTTTCTCGAAAAAAATTGTTCGGATTCCAATTTGTTCAAAGAGCTTGGCCGTTCGGATTCTGGGGGATCACGGTATATTATAGTTATAGTATATTCAATTATATATACTGGTATATTTTTATTTCAGTAAAAAAAGGACTGGTATATATACCCACTCGTTACCGTCCGTCTGGCCGCACGTTCGCCTTAGGCCCCCCTGCGGTCGCCTTGCGGGCACCTCGTGGTCTCCTTGCGTCTGCCTTGAAAATTATATTGCCGCCGCAGGGACGCCCTAAGGTCACTGTGCGACATCAAATCAAAGAGCGTACGGCACCCCCACGTTTTCGGTCTCCACAATTTATAAACACGCTGTGCGGCTACCCAGAAAATAAAAACACATGTGACTGCTACATTGTGTGACCGTGGAAATACTGTGGCCGCCGTAGAATTGCTAGTGGCCGCAGATTTTGGAGACCCCACGGCCGCCGTGGCAAATGTGACCTAGGCCTAAATCAGCTCGGGTTTAAGAATATGCTTCCCCAGTATGTAATTGCCCCCCTGTGACTTTTCCCTATGTTTTTTTTTTATAACCAAAACCATGATGAGAAACAAGCAAGCATGCCGAGCAGGCAGCAGCCTCGCCTCCAAGGGTGACAGCGAGCGAAGTCACACCCTCGAGGCTGATGATTGATGGGCGTAACGTCTGAAGCTAGCCGAGTAGGCAAAAGCCCCGCTTTCCCGGGTTTCGTGCGAGCAGGCCACGCCCTGGGGGCGGAGGATTGTTCGGCATGACGTCGAAGAGGAAGGGTTGGTTGATTCCAATAAGGAAAAAAAGGGCAGGAGGAGAGGAAAAAGGAAAAAAGTTGCAGGAAAAAAGGGCGAGAGGAGAGTGGAGTTCAGGGAGAGCGCATGCATGAGGCAGAGTTGATTTTGGAAGAGAGGTTGAGTGCAGAGTGAAGGATGCACGCGGTCGAGAAAGAACATAGATGATGGCCTGTAAGAACAGGGCTTTATGGCTGGCTTTCCTTCGACGCACAAAGACGGCACAATTCTTGCATTCGTGTTGAGGCGATTTGGCTCGCGTGGTGAAGCAAGATGCTGGCCTTGGCTCTTGGTTGGATTATGAGGAACAGACCCTGAGCCTCATGTATGTCAAATAGTGGGTCGGTGAGGACGGTCGACGCACGGAGCAGTTACATGGGTCTCTGAGCCTTGGTGTTGAGTGCCGCTTGTGGCTTGCCTGGCTTGCATCTGTCCTGCTATGAGAGAAGCGGCTTGGCACCATTTTGTGCGCATCTACACGTGCTGGTGGAAGCACCTCAATTCCAAGTTCCATAAAGATCAGCTCTATGTCAAGCCAAGCACAAGAATAAAGGAAGGGTTTTCTTTGTATTTTGTTTTCCCTTTGTCTGTAATTAAGTCCTTGTGAAAAGGTGCCTCGACTTGGACGTTTATTTAATTCACGTTATTATCAATACCTTTTGGTTATCGTCCTTTGTAAATATTTGTCTATTTTCATTTAATGTGTTCATTTTAAGTAACTGCATCCATGTATTTGTTGTGGGGTTCGAGTATAAACCCCCTGTGCATCCATTTCGTGTGTGTGTGTGTGTGTGTGTGTGTGTGTGTGTGTGTGTGTGTGTGTGTGTGTGTGTGTGTGTGTGTGTGTGTGTGTGTGTGTGTGTGTGTGTGTGTGTGTGTGTCGTTGATTGATATCTGCATCTGTGGGTTTCAGAATGTGGAATGGAGTCCTTCCAGGGTTGGCTCAAAGTATCCACCTTCATTTCAGTAAGGGGTCACAATTCATGGACCAAGCTGTGACGTTTTCTGTTTTCAAAGTTTTGTGACAAGGGTTCCCTTCAGGATTGTTACTGAGCCCAGGACGGCTTCCAACTTTAGTTTGTTTGTCGTGATATTCCCAGGGATTGTTTTTAATATCTCTGTGAGGTTCTTCTTCATCATTCCCATGAGCTTATTCATCATCACAGGTACAACTTTGGCCTTCTTCAGCTTCCAGGATATTTTCACTTTGTGCTTGAGGTCTTGATATTTGGTCATTTTCTTGATTCGTTGGTCCAAAATCACTGGTATTAACACTTCAATTAGCAATGCCTTCTTCTCTTTTTTATATACAGTGGTACCTCTACTTACGAATGTCTCTACATACGAATGTTTCAGGTTACGAAGTGCCTGAACGGGAAAATATTGCCTCTAGTTACGAAGGCGTTTCAGGATACGAAGTCAAAAATACAGTACAGTACGCGCTGCTTTTCGCTGCTCCCAGAGTTTCCCGAACGTAAACAAACTTGTAGCTGCTCTGCCATTGGCTATCGCCTAAAATCTGCCTGGCAACCCTTTGCGTATGCGTGTATCCCAGCATGCTCTTCGTGTCCCCGTCCCGCTCTGTAAATATAGTTATACTGTATACAGTCTATGGTCCCGCTACGAAGTGCTCGGACAGTGTTACAGTACAGTACGCGTGTGGATTACAGTAACTTTTATTCACAATGGACCCCAAGAAAGCAATGAAGAAAAGTGGACAAGGAGAAAAGAAGAAGAAGAGTTTTTCTGGCCATACAAACAAAGCAAGAGATAATAGAAAGGTATGAAAAGGGGATGCGTTTGATTGATCTCGCAAAAGAATATGGCCGTAATATATCTACGATCGGCACGATAATAAAACAAAAGGAAGCCCTAAAAGCTACGGCTCCTTCCAAAGGCCTCTCTGTCATTTCCAAGAGGAGGTCGGCAGTGAACGATGAGATGGAGAGGTTGTTACTCGTGTGGATAAAGGAGAGAGATCGCTGGTGACACAGTGACAGAGGCCATAATTTGCGCAAAGGCAACCGCCATCTTTACTGACCTCGTGAAGGAGGATACAGGCGAGGGGAATTCGGCGCAAGGACTACACCAGGAGTTTAAGGCATCGCGTGGGTGGTTCGAGAAGTTTAAAAGGAGGACTGGACTTCACTCTGTTCTTCGCCATGGCGAAATTATTTCGCTGGGAAAGGGCATGGGTCTTGAGGTGGATGACGAGGACATCAACGAGCTGATTCAGGAGCACAACGAGGAGCTTTCGACGAAGGAGCTGCAGGAATTGGAGGTGATGCAACACACCGCGGTGCAGGAGGAGTTCAAAGAGGACGAGGAGGAGGAGGAGGAGGAGGCAGCCATTATTCCATCAGCCCAAATCAAAGACATTTTTGGAAAATTCCATGAAGTCTCGGAATTTGTTGAAAAGAATCACCCGGAAAAAGTGTTCACAAGTCGGGCTATCGCACACTATGACGATGTCTGCCTCGCGCATTTCCGACGGATTGTTAAAAGCCGGCAAAAGCAGACGTCATTGGATCAATTCTTCACGAAACGCGAGGCAATAAACACAGCTGATAAGGACCAGTAAACAAAGAGGCCAAAAAGTAACGAGAATAGCAGTTAAAAGGTAAATGAATATTTTTATTATTTCCTTTATTCTTTGTTTTTTACATTATGTGCCTCTCGTTTTATGTTTATTGTGCGGTAATCTAATTTTAACATGTATTTGTTTCATGTTCTGATGCATTTTTATGATTTATTAAAAAAAAATGTCCGAATTTTGCGGGGCTTGGAACGGATTAGCGCATTTACATTCAAAAGGCGTCTCTACTTACGAAGGTTTCAGGTTACGAAACTACTCCCAGAACGAATTAAATTTGTAAGTAGAGGTACTACTGTACCTAAAGGCCCGGTCACACCTTGACGTTTTAGCCAGCGATGGCAACATATTAAAATTTATGTAAAACGCTGGTTTACGTTGAACTTTTGATGTTTTTTTTTTTAAAGATTCGGACGTATTCATAGCGACTTGGTCTTATGTATAACGCATTGGTAACGGACACAGAACGTTTCATTGTGTTATAGATAAGTTATACCAACGAATGCTGAACCTGTTGTCGGCCTACACAACCTATGCCCAACGATAGTCTAACTTAGGCATAGCGCGTTGCACGCATCGCTGACGATGTCGTGACATAGCCTATTAAAAGGCTGACGCACAACGATTCGAATCATAACTGCCGTAGAAATGGAAGTGTCAACATCGGAGTCACACCTTGGCGATCTTGGCGAAAAATGTGTCTAAAACGTTGGGGCACGTCAAATATGGTATGAGTAAGTTTGGTATACGTGAGTATACGCTAAAGTACGCTATCATACGTCGTAGTAAGTAGAGTACGTCAAGGAATTTTAAACATGTTCAAAATTTTATGACATACTTGGCGTATGACACACGTTCCGCATGCGATGGGGATAAGTTGTACACACGATATGCGGACGCTTACACACGTCCACAAAGGCTACTTATAAGCTACTCATAAGTCGAAACACGTCGCGGTAATGTCTTTTTTACGCGATACTTATTTCTAACTTATGTTTGACGTGCTTTGAACCAATTCTTTACGTAGTCCCAACACACATTGACGTATGTAGACGTATTCCAATGACGTCTTCCGGTCGACAAAAAAAATAAATGAACGTGTTTCTAACTTACAACTGCCATATAAAGACGTGTTCCCAGCGATTTTGGGAATTGGTATATAAAAATGGTGTTCATAAAAGGGGAACTCAACAGTGTTTTCGAGTCCTTTTTGAGTCGATGTCCATGTCAGCAGTAACAGTATCAGTATCAGTATTAGTAGTAGTTTGTTCATGTTGGCAGTAGTAGGTGAGTGTGAGGGGGAGGGTGTGGGTTATGATGGATCCTCCTTGCGTCCGCGTGTCCACGGGTAGGAGACATCTTTGCACCATTGTTCGAAGTTCTTCGCGGCTAATTTTTTATGGGGCTTTTTCAACAATGAGCTATGGCTTGTTTTTACAATTTAGGTCTATTCATAACGGGTTGGACAAATGCACAATGAACTAATAATGTGCATAGAGCGCTTCGATAACTTATAGATACGGTATACCAACGAATAATTATCGTGTAGCCGGCGTTCACAAACTATGCCCAGCGATAGCCTAACTTATCCATATCGTGCGGCAGTTTATCTTTGCCGGTGACGTAGGGTTTGCTATTCATAGGCTGCCACTCAACGATTTAAATGGCTGCATCTCCACTATTGAAAGTAGATGCTTGCGCTCAACAATTGGATTTTTTTTTACACTCAACGACTTTTAAACGGTACCACTCAGCTATTTTCATTGTTTACAATGAACGATTTAAATTGCTGTCACTCGCCTTTGTTTTTTGACACTGGGGTTTGGAAATTTGAAGCGTTTCTTCTGAACGTGTTAAAACGCTCAAACTCGACTATTTTAAATAGACGCTGCCGATGGACAATTGGAATCATAGCCAAGCTAGACATCGAAGTGTGAACATCCTCGTCATGCCGAAGAAAAGTTTGAAGAATGCTGCAAATAAGTGTCCTGGCCGTGGCCGTGGACGCTGACGCAAGGACGATCCATTATACTGTTACGTTTGAGGGGGGGGTATGCATTCAAAGGGTAATTAGGATGTTTAATTAGGTATGCCATGCTGTTCGAGTTTACCAGGATCTCGATGAAATAAGTAGCAATTCAGTGGTGATAAGTTGTCTAGTAAATGTTCATTTCTTCAAGAGGGGAAATGATAATTGTCACGTAATTAGATAGGGACACGGGATAGGGTAAGTGTGTCTGCGTAAACCCCTTTTGGTATTCTCTGGAGACTGGCCGTGACGTCACAGGACAGTGCAGCGGATGGCTCTGCCCCGTGATCACGATTGGCGGAAAGCGATGGCGGTGGGCCAATAAACGGCTCGATTGGAAGTGACGAGGACAGGAGGATAAAAAGGTTCTGTTCGGGGTCGAAAAGGAAGAGGAAGAAGATTACAACCAAAAGATCGTGTTTTTTTTGGTGGGGAGGCTGTTGCGGGGGGAGCATCCTTGTTGTTGTGCTGATTCGATCGTGTTCTTGATCGTGTCTTGGAGCCTTGCTGAGCCTCGTGCCTCACCTTGGTTGGCTCTGGGGTTCTGCTGACGCGGAGTACGGGGTCGAACGGCGGGCGGACCTGCCTCCCTCTCCTGCTCGCAACTTGGCGCCACAACTGGTTCCCTGGCGGCTGTGAGCGGACTTGGGCCAAGACCAGGAGGTCGACAGCACCACGGTTTCTCCTGCCCCCCTGACGAGAGCAAGGCCAGCTCGTCCGACGCCGATCCAGGGACAGTTGCGTCCACACCACGGTCCAGCCTGACCACCAGAAATAGCTACGTTTTGTGTGTGTGTGTGTGTGTGTGTGTGTGTGTGTGTGTGTGTGTGTGTGTGTGTGTGTGTGTGTGTGTGTGTGTGTGTGTGTGTGTGTGTGTGTGTGTGTGTGTGCTTGGCGCCTTAGAGGGATTGAGAACTGTATATTCATTGGAATTGTCTGTGTTTTTCCCCACGCCCGATTCCACACCATCCCGTCGAATCGCCCCGGATCCCTCTTCTTGCCGAGTCTTGTTATTTCTGGTAATAATAAAAACAAATAAACATCATCAACTCAGTGAAAAGTGACTCGTGCCACCTTCCTCGTCCCGTTTGCGGTAGAGCGATTAGAACCGCCATGTTTGGGTTATAAATAAATAAACCGCCTCCATCGTTTCGGCTCATTCTACGTTGGCGGGACTGTTCAAGTCCCGTGGACGTCACATTGGTGTCAGGGTGTTGGTTGTTCGAACCCCTCTAAATTATATACCAGGATTAAAATCTTGCCACGAATTGGAGTATAAAATTACTACAGAAAAGCGCGTGAGCGCGGGAAAATTTTGGCGGGATTTTTCAAATTTAAATTAATTGGCGGCAAACGGGACTTCTGCACCATGGCGGATGTGCAGATGTTTGAGGAGGAAGGCCACGTGTCTGGCAGCGAGTCGGGGGAAGAAGGGAGAGACGGGGGTAGGGTTGGAACCTCCCCCATTCCGAGCGTGGACCGTGCTTCATCGCCCGTAACGGAGCCGGCAACGCCGGAAACCGGCACGATGACGATCTGGACAATGTTGGAACGTTTAATGAGTGCAATTACAGCACAGGGGGCAAAAATGACGGCACAGGGGGCACAAATGGCAGAAATGACGGCACAGGGGGCACAAATGGCAGAAATGACGGCACAAATGGAAAATCAATTCGTGACACAGAGGGCAGAAATGACGGCACAAATGGAAAATCAATTCGTGACACAAAGGGCAGAAATGACAGATCAATTGGGGGTAATGGGGGTACAGTTGGGTGCACGGATTGATTTAATGAGGGATGAATTGGGGGAAAAGATGGAGAAAATGAAAACTGAGATGCAGGAGTGTGTGGATGTTAAATTGGGAGAAATACAAAGTAAATTCGAGGATAGATTGGAGGAAACAAAGGTAGAAATTACATTGGAGGGGGAAAATATACGAAAAAAATTGGTAGATGAAATTGATGCAACGAACATTTGGGTTGATAAAGTGGATGAAAGCCTGGAACGTCATCGTGCCTGTGTGGATGCTCGTATGCAGCTGCAAGTTGAAGAGTGGGGAGAGCTGAGGAAGCAAGGGATGAATTTGGCGGAGGAGGTAAAAGGATTGGAGGCTCGTTTGGACGAACAAGATAAAATTATGAGCCAAGATGAAGTGTTGGATAAAGGCCTGGTAGAGCCGTCTTTTGTAAGTAGAGTGTCCGGGTTGGTTGAGGAGCAGCTACAAACTCGTGACGGAGCCTTGGAGGAGGTTGTGTGGGCCCAGAAGATCCTGCGGGAAGAGGTGAATCGGTCCATTCAACGTTTGGAACAGGAGGCAAAATTGACCCATGAGACCCTCACCACTAAACATCTTTGGCCACAGTGGGCTCCGAAATTGGATACGCAGCCACAAGGGTGTTTGCTCCCTGGGCTGGATTCGGACAAGGGAGAAACTGAGAAGCAGGCCACCGTAAAAGTGATCCCCCTGGTAAATTTTGACGGGTCAGGGAGCGTTGAAGCTTTTCTGACGCAATTTGAGTGCATTTCCCGACTAAACGGGTGGAATGAGCGGGAACGTACAGGGAATTTGGTGGCAACGTTGCGGGGACCAGCCGCAGATGTGTTAAACGTGATCGCGGAGGGGATGTTGACCAGCTCCCACATTTGCGAGGCGTTGAGCCGTCGGTTTGGGTTCGCGGCAAACTGTGATCTGGTGCGGGCTCAGCTCCAGCACCGCAGATTAAAGCCGGGTGAGACAGTGCAGGAGCTGGCACAGGACATTTACCAATCAGTCAGGATCGCGTATCGGGACCTTACAGTGGAGGCGTGGGACAGACTGGCACTCGACAAATTTTTAGCTGCTCTTCCTGACCCTGAGGTCCGAGCGCTAGTGGAGCTACAGGATCCACCCACCGTGCATCGAGCGGCCGAGTGCGCGGCCAGGCTGGTCTCGTGGAGTCGGCCGGGTCGGGTTCCAGAGAGGCCATCGGTGACGATCCGACAGGCGGAGATCCAGGATCAGGGAGGGGGGCTGGGAGAAATTGGCATTACCCAAATGTTTCAGGAAATTTGCCAGAAACTGTCAAGTTTGATAAGGGGTAATTCGGTAGTTGATGCGCCAAAGCGGCGGGGTCCAGCCCAGCCAAAAGAGCAATTCGATTATGGCTGAGGGGGTCCGGAACCGGAAGAGACATTTCACCGATACTCACGGGGGCCTTTTATGGGGAGTTGTTTCCGGTGCGGGCGACGAGGACACATGCAACGATATTGCCGGTACCCGGCGATGGAGGGACCCTCCAATAGACTTTTAGACTTGGAGAGGGTGAATCCTCCTGCTGAACCGCCAGGTCTATCCGAGATGCCCTTTCATAGGTCGGGTCCGGAGATCACTGTCGGGGGTCGGGGAGACTAGATTGGGCTGAGCATATACGGCCATGCTCGGCTGCTGAGATTGTGGCGAAGTGCCCTCCTTTGGTGGAAAAAAATGAATTGTGGGAAAATTGACATGGGTTTGTAAGTTCTGCTGGGTTTTAGAGTGACAATCGGGACAGTGGGTAATTGGTAACAAAGCGGGCACAAGTGGCTGTCCAATGGCTGGTGCGTGGATCGGGTGAGAAGTGCTGTGTGAGTTGTTTTAAGTTAAGAAGTGAAATGTATGGTGCACACATTGATTTTTTATTGGACATGGTGTGGTAACAGGGAAGGTCATGGTCGGTGAAGTGTCAGAAAAGCAGGTGTCACATGTAAGGCCGATGGGGTGGGGGAGTCATGTGGGTTTTGTGGGTGGGGATGATGTGCTTGTCCACAGGGATTGCTGAAGCTCACGGTGAGCGTGAATTGCGACCCCCTTCAAGGAGATTCACCACCTGGTGGCTAATGGTGACAGTGTCTGGAGGCAACTGGGAGAGGGTCTGGTTGGGTGACCAAGACGGGTAGGACCTTGGCGACCCAGGAAGGCCAGAGGAGCCAGTGAGACCCCTTCCAGAGTGTTGTACGGGATTAGAGCTGATGGCTACCAGGGGGGAGGGAATCAAAGGGAGCGGGGTGGAGAAACGTCCGGGTTGGACTAAAGCTTACCTGTGGGCATGGTTGCACCTGAGATGCCCCCATCATCTTGTGGTAACCCACCCCACGGCCACGACGGGATTCAGCCTGCATGATTAAAATGAGGACCATGACCTAGAAATGTGATGATGACCATGGTGTGAGTGTTGTGAAGATGTGAGTCCCACCCGATCCCGCACAACTTGACAGGTGCAGCAAGGGCATGATGTCCGCATAATTTTGGGGCAAGCAAATTTGAAAATTGGTTCCCCAGGTAACGCTGGGTCTATTAGCATCCACTGGGGGAGGCGGTCAAGTGTAAATATCCTGTGAATAGTGTCGTTAAGGCTTAGAGTAGGAATGTAAAGTATAAGTGTTGTGTTTTTGTGGAACCTTTTGTTTCCCTCCCCAGATCACTGGAAGAGTGCTGGGCAAGAGCGATGATCCGGAGGATGGAGTGCAACTTCGCTCAGTGCTCTCATGTGATAAAATAAATAAATAAATAAATAAATAAAAAACGAATGATTGTTTAGGCGAGGATAAGGCCATAAGGGGGTAGTACATTAAGCAGGATAGGTAAGTTAGCTGCGACTCGCTGCCCATTGCCCCTCCTACTTTATTTCTTTAGGTTAATTAGGTGTGAGTCAGTAAGTGTTAAGGCTGGTATGGTAGCGCCTGTGATATACCTTGCAGGAGCTGCGGTACCAGAGGAGGGGGCAGTGTTACGTTTGAGGGGGGGTATGCATTCAAAGGGTAATTAGGATGTTTAATTAGGTATGCCATGCTGTTCGAGTTTACCAGGATCTCGATGTAATAAGTAGCAATTCAGTGGTGATAAGTTGTCTAGTAAATGTTCATTTCTTCAAGGGGGGAAATGATAATTGTCACGTAATTAGATAGGGACACGGGATAGGGTAAGTGTGTCTGCGTAAACCCCTTTTGGTATTCTCTGGAGACTGGCCGTGACGTCACAGGACAGTGCAGCGGATGGCTCCGCCCCGTGATCACGATTGGCGGAAGGCGATGGCGGTGGGCCAATAAACGGCTCGATTGGAAGTGACGAGGACAGGAGGATAAAAAGGTTCTGTTCGGGGTCGAAAAGGAAGAGGAAGAAGATTACAACCAAAAGATCGTGGTTTTTTTGGTGGGGAGGCTGTTGCGGGGGGAGCATCCTTGTTGTTGTGCTGATTCGATCGTGTTCTTAATCGTGTCTTGGAGCCTTGCTGAGCCTCGTGCCTCACCTTGGTTGGCTCTGGGGTTCTGCTGACTCGGAGTACGGGGTCGAACGGCGGGCGGACCTGCCTCCCTCTCCTGCTCGCAACTTGGCGCCAGAACTGGTTCCCTGGCGGCTGTGAGCGGACTTGGGCCAAGACCAGGAGGTCGACAGCACCACGGTTTCTCCTGCCCCCCTGACAAGAGCAAGGCCAGCTCGTCCGACGCAGATCCAGCGACAGTTGCGTCCACACCACGGTCCAGCCTGACCACCAGAAATAGCTACGTTTGTGTGTGTGTGTGTGTGTGTGTGTGTGTGTGTGTGTGTGTGTGTGTGTGTGTGTGTGTGTGTGTGTGCTTGGCGCCTTAGAGGGATTGAGAACTGTATATTCATTGGAATTGTCTGTGTTTTTCCCCATGCCCGATCCCACACCATCCCGTCGAATCGCCCCGGATCCCTCTTCTTGCCGAGTCTTGTTATTTCTGGTAATAATAAAAACAAATAAACATCATCAACTCAGTGAAAAGTGACTCGTGCCACCTTCCTCGTCCCGTTTGCGGTAGAGCGATTAGAACCGCCATGTTTGGGTTATAAATAAATAAACCGCCTCCATCGTTTCGGCTCATTCTACGTTGGCGGGACTGTTCAAGTCCTGTGGACGTCACAATACCGACGTCTTTCAGCCTATGAGTAACTTAAAAGTAACGTCTGTCGACGTGTGGCAACGATCGCGTAACGTGCCAACAACACGTTAATCATAGGTTAGAAATAAGTTTCGGGTACGCTAAACATTACCTCGGCGTGTCTCAACTTATGATTAACTTACAATAGCATGTGTTGACGTCTGTCAACGATCGCAGACCGTGCATACAACTTGTGGCCAGCGTAGCGGAACGTGTGAGTCATACGCCGGCATACGTCATGAAATTTCAAGCATGCAAAAATTTGAGGACAACCGAAAAATACAACGTTTAAAGCCAGCGTACTACGACGTATGGCAGTGTTTTTCAGCGTGCTCTCAATGTTATCAAAACTTATCCATAACGTATTCAACGTGTGCCAGCGTTTTAGAAAAAAATTTCAAAAATCGGCATACGTTGGCTAAAACGCCAAGGTGTGACTGGGCCTTAAGTATTATATGTGGTCGCAATGTTTTGTTTTCGATGTTCATGCCTGATGAGATCATAAGGTCGTATGTGAACGGTACTTCAGTGTTTTCAGTGATTTCTTTTGGTTCATTTTCCCACAAAACTTCTGGAACTGGAATATCGAAAGTTTTTGCAGATGTGCCAGCGGATTACTTTACAAACACTGTTGTGTCGTTGTGTGTACAGCTGTTCTGACACGTTTTTGTTTTTCTGTGTTCGGACATCAAGCGTCACATATCATTCTCTTTGTTAACCCCACCTCCACTCCTCACCTGTCTTTTATTTTTTTTTCTTCCTCTCCCCCACCCTTTTCTCTCACTCTGTCCCCTCCTCGCTCCCCTCTCCTCATAAAATGCAGAACTCTCCTCCCACACCTGTCACTCTCTCGCTGTGTGTGTGTGTCTCTTTCACGCACCCTCCCTCCCGCAGTGAATCAAAACGTTTGGTGAGGTGTCACTCTCCCCACCTCCCCCCTAAATTGCCTTTCCTCATCCTCTCTGCCTCCCCTTCCCACTCTCACCCTACACCTTCTCTCTCTCTCTCTCTCTCTCTCTCTCTCTCTCTCTCTCTCTCTCTCTCTCTCTCTCTCTCTCTCTCTCTCTCTCTCTCTCTCTCTCTCTCTCTCTCCCTTTTATCCCCCCACCCCTCCCACTTTATTGACCCTTCAGTGAAGCGACGGGTGGTATTTGCTGGTATGTACATGTGAGCAAGTGAACGATGTCGAACCACTAACAACACCTTTTGTGATGTAATAAATAAAGAGCGTTTATCCATGTTGTTTGTATTCCTGATAGAGTGGTATCCAGGGTCAGGCCATTGGCACAACCTTCCTCCTCCCCCCCCCCCCGCCCCACTTGTGGGGTGATCGACTTCCGATTTTCAACATTACATGTGCCATAGTGCGAGTGGTTTACTGACCCCTGCTGCAGACCTGGGGATTAATAACCATGGCTATACATACATTTGCCACACCTCCCCCACTATATCATACCCTCCCCAGGCTGCTCCTTAAGGGAGCAGGTGTTTCCAGTAACTACAATAAATGAAGGAATACAAATAAATATCTTCAATACCATGATAAATCTCTGTTTGAAATCGTGGTTTGAGAAAGATTGGGATTGAGTGAAGTGGACTCACTCTCACTCTTATTTCCCATTATACATTATAGCTGAAGGTTCGACCAATATTTGTATCTCTCATATAAATACAGTATATGCAAGTCAGAAAGGAAGTTTATAGATGTTTTTAAAAGATGTGGAGATAGCTCACATTGCCAGAAAGTAAGGAAACAAGGTCTGGCTTATTTGCGACGACTTATATTTGTGATTAAATACACCATTTGTCGATAACAATGCCTACATAAGCAGCATGTGAGGCATCCTGACATGTTAATTTAACAAAACTTGGTGGTGTAATGGTTGGAGCGTCTGCTCTGAGTTTGGGAGGTCAGGAGGTTGAACCCAAGCTGAGTCATACCAAAGTCATTTAGAATGATGCGTGCTACTTCCTTGCTTGACGCTCAGCATTTAAAAAGGATATAGCATGGACAAATAACCGTAGGTTGGCAATCATATTGCAGGCTTTTATGGACCTAATGGTTTCCTCCTGTGTTTAAGTTGTTTGTAAGAAAACTCATACAATGTTTTATTTTTTTATTTCTTTTGAAAAACTCACAACTGCCTTGCTGTTGCTGTGTGATTCCAATTCACAACTACGGTATTCATTACAAGTTAAACAACAAATATTTGTTCAAAATGATGGAGGCGTTATTAGCGGCCAATGGCGTCCTGAATTTTGTCATTATGCAATGATCCCAACCAATTGTTTCGTTACTCTTTGGCATTGTGAGTCATCCCTCAATCTTTTTCAAACAAATTTAATCAGCAATTTTTTTTAGTTTCTGTTATTTTGTGAACTGTACATGCATTGTATTTATTTATTTATTTATTCTGACGAGGCATATATGGTTTGTCGAACAACAATTCAGCCGTGGCTGAGAGAGATCAAACTCATTTATTCCAGATACGTGAAACACCTTACAACCTATACCTACAGAAAACAGACTTTTTGGAACGGCAGCCACATTTTCCATCCAATCATCATATAATTTTTTTTTTAATGTATCCATGGGTAGCCACTCCAATGTTGAAAGTTTTGTTTCAATCGCTCAAGCGGTTGCAGAGAAAACAAATAAAAAAGCAAATAAAGGCGAAAAAATGATGGCTGAGGAAAAAAGAAGAGAGGGCCTCGGCCGATGTTCCACAACATGGTCAAGGATGGTCATGGACGCCTATTACTAGTGGTTACAATAATTATCTGTATATGTTTTGTAATGTTATGGGATGGGGGGGGGGGCATGTGTTAGATTATTGTTTCTTGTTTGTGGAACTTTTTGAACACTCACATACTGTATATATAAAACTCAGATCAACCATATGGAGCTTTAAAGTGCCCCAATACATGGTTTGGACCATGTGTTTCTACTCTGCCCAATGTCCTTCATGTCACAATCTTGTCCTTTAGTAAGATTAATCTGTCCCGTTATTTTCCATCGGCCATCCCTGATGTAAAAATGAATACAAGTTACATGTTATCCAATTCCCATCTTTTAATTATACACCACATGCCTTCATTAACTGCAGCATGTTTTATATTGACCACGTGACCGATCACACAGATAAAATGCAAACTTTTCAGCAATCATCTTTACATAAACAACTTGCTTTTCCAATTACCCAGCAATTTTGAACACGCTCTTACAGCTTTTACACACTCACTTGCAAACATCCCTTTGCTTGTTTTGCTCCACTTGACGTTGTTGGTCCTTAAAGGAGGAATGACTTTTTAGATTTGTTTCCACGTCTGGGGCTGCATGAGTACAAGCTGTGGTGGAGTGCAGGAATGCTAATGGCCCATTAGAGACAATTCCATGGAGGGGCGTTGTTCAAACCTCTTTCCACAGGCTTGCTTTTCTGGCACCCCATCTATGAAGATTGCATTGGCTTCATAAACTTGTTTTTACTAATATACTTTACAATCTCATGGGCAAGCTGTGTCACTGATTGATATGGAGTATGAATGTAATTTAATTCATTCATTTACTTTTGAAATTGATGTGATGTGACCATTGTTAATATGTACAAGCTTTAGTTACCTTTTCCCAACTCTTTAGCTGACCTTGTTTTCGGCATTAACAGCTGTTTTCCTGTCTTGTTACTCTGCAAGTAGGATGGGAAGCTTCCACCTTAGTCCCCAAATTTCAAATTTATCTCCTATGGGAAACACAACATGTGATGGATGATGTAACTACTGAGATGTTTAGAAACAGTTCTTAACTACAGGGGCACTCGGTAGAACGCACAACTCCGCCACACAATGCCTGATCCAGAACATATCGGGGCCAATCATTTTTTGAAATATCATGCCATATATTGTTTTTGGCTCCATCTCTCATTGGTGAAGAATCACTTAAAAATTAAAAACTTCTCGTATCTGGATCAGGATCTTCACCGAAATTGAATCAATTTGTCCTTTTCACACATCCAACCTGTCCAAAACTTTTTGAGATATTGTGCTATATATATATATATATATATATATATATATATATATATATATATATATATATATATATATATATATATATATATATATATATATATAGATGTAGCCCTATCTCTCAATGGTGAAGAATCACTTTAAAAATTATAGTAGTTGGATCCGAATGTACATCTTCACCAAAATCTAATTAGTTCATCATTGTCACACACCCAACCTGCCCACCAAATTTCATTCAAATACATCCACAACTTTTGAGATATCCTGCACACAAACAAACAAGAAAAAGATGTCATGCAGAGTACGATATTTGCAAAATCCACCTCCTCTCCAAAGATTGCCATGGATACATCAAATTGTCCATTTCATTAAGATTAAAATTGACAATATTAATCAAGGCTCAGCTGAATCGGATGAAAATTGACTATTTTTCAGATTGAAATTGATGATTTTAGAAGTTTGACCTTAAGATGACCTTTGACCTTTTGATCTCACAAATAGTTGGTTTCCAAATTCAGTGATGCACTATGCAATTGTTGCTTAATCTTCAGGTTAATTGGATGAAAAGTGACGATCTTTCAGCTGAAATTTGATGATTTTAGAAGTTTGACCTTGAGTTGACCTTTGACATCAAGTAGTTGTTTTCCCAATTCAGTGATGCAATTTGCAAATCCTGTTCAACTTTCAAGTCAACCAGATGAAAAATGACGATTTTAGAAATCTGACCTGAAGATGACCTTTGACCTCAATCAATAGGCTTCTCAGTTAAGACTACCTCTACAACTTGGTAAAGTTTCATGACGATCGATTTAGAATCGTGAAATGTTGGCGATTGACAAACAAACAAACAGAAAGAATAACAAAATCGACTGACCAATACTGTATCCTTGAAAAATGTCTGATTTTGTAAGTAACAAACAGACAGAGGTGAAAACATAACCTCCTTCAACTTTCGGTGGCAGAGGTAACAATGCAAAATGTTGAACCTATGCCTGACTCCACATGGAAATGACAGTTTCATTAGGGGACCAACACATCGGCCTACTTTTTTGTGAAAGCTGCCGTGAGATCATTATTTTCTTCTTTGCAGTCAGGTAAATTCAGTTGAATCTATTCTCTGTAGGATAAATGAGGATAGCATGCACCATGATAAATGAGGATATGACTGCACATATTGGTCGTTTTCTTTGTATCAGAAATCAAACCCAGTAACAATGAGAACGAACATTTAGAAAGGGAAGAAAAGGGAATAAAAACAAGGATGATAGAAGGAATAACAGAGGTTAGGATAGTGTGGGAACAGTGGGGAGAAATGGATAGAGATTTTGGAGGAAGGGAAGTGGAATTTATGGCGTACTGGGTTGGAAGGGGCGGGGGGGGGGGTGGGAGAGAATTCCCACCATATGAGTGGGGGTGGGGTGTTGGGGGAGCATTTCCACCATATCTGCATACGTTACAAATAGATGTCACAGTGTTGCTACATCATGTGTACTTGGACTTTTCTTGCTGAAAGGCCCATTCCGATGCGTGTGAACCATGCATGTGTTTATGATCCTACTCTCCACACAACCTTTAGGACTGGATCATTGCTCCTGAGGGCTATTCGGCCTACTATTGCGATGGAGAGTGTACGTTTCCACTTGGTGCCCACATGAATGCTACGAACCATGCCATTGTGCAGACACTGGTTAGTCTTCCTGCTGTTTCTCAAATTCTGAATGCATGTCTGCAGTGAGGTTTGTCTCAAAGCCTTGAATATAAAACGCTTTCATGTTGCATCACCAAATGCCTTTTTTGTCCTGTTTGGGTTTCAGGTGTAGTCAGTACTTTCTTACTACACCTTACAAAGGTGTAGTTAGTCTCTGCAGGTGTAGTAAGTACTTTCTGCTGCTTTGCGGCACAAGGTTGTAAGATACCATTTAATGAATCAGGTATGCTCTAAGAATAACCAAGAACACTCCACAACACCCGCACATGGTAAAGTGGTAGTTGAACCATTTTCTTTCAGTGAATATTTGATTACTGTCGAAATCTTTCAGTTTAATAATGACCACTTTTTGTTACGTCATTTGTGACCATTTTTGACTTTATTGGCAACAAGGTCGTAAAAGTGTATCGATTTTTTGTTTGAAAACTTGATACTTTCTCACAAACTTTCTCAAAACCTTAATATAAACTTTTAGTAAACTTTCTCAGAAACTTTCTGAAAACCCGTTGTTAATTTTGACTGTTGATGACATCATCAGATACATCAGATGTATGATATCATCATTATCCCTCTACCAATGTATCATTTCAATCATGTTTTTGTCATTAAGTAGGCGATTAAATTTATCTCAGAATTAAAAACTATTTTATTCACATAAAAGACAAAAGTGGAATGTTTGAAAGATTAGGTCGTCATGCTTTTTTAAAGCAGTTCGTTTGAGTTTACACCTGTTTACGATATCTGACATACAGGCATCAGTGTATGGCACTGCAGAGGCACATCTACCCCGTTTGACTGTATCACAGCAGGAGACTCGTTTTTCTCTTCACCTAGGACAGTGTTTCTTAACCTATTTAGTATTGTTTCTCCCTTTGAAATTGCCGAATAATGATATCCCCCCCACCACATTATCAACATTAAATTAATAAAAAAACTAAAATTTATTCAAAAAAATTATTCCAATAAATATTTTCATAAAAATATTGATACACAATTTATTGCATAACATTAAGTCTTATATTATTTTAACATTAGCATTCCTAAAATCTGTCGCGTTGACTGTCGTAGTACGATATTTTCTTTTATAGTGTCGCCAAATAAGCACGTTTATTTTCAATGAATTTTTGTTCCGCTAATTTTTCATCGCTTGGGAAGCGTATTTGGACGACGTATTCAACGCAATAAATAGTTTGAAAATTGTTCAACCCAAAAAACAATTTCCCCCCTGAAATCTTAAAATTTCCTCCCAGGTTAAGAATTACTGACCTAGGACATAGACAGCTGGGACATCCACATGCATGTTTTACTTAAGCTGTATTGTTTCGTCAATTGTGAAACTGTGGTAGGGGTCTCATATTTTTTTAAATATGCACAGAGGGAGCAGGAAGTTCAATGGGAGATGTGGTGAGGATGTGAAACATTTTGGCACTTTTGCACACATCTATTACTAAAAGGAGCAGCGTCCGTCTATCTGTCCATCCACGTTTTATTCTAAAGGGTTCCTTCTGTTGTAGAATAATAATAGATGGAACAATTGCAAAGCTAATAATCTATTTACCTGGAACAAAATTTTGCGTCCGTTCATTCATAAAGATACCCGTTTTTAAAAAAAAAAAAACTCCTCTTTCTGGAATGAAGAAGAAGAAAAAAGACGAAGCGGGATTTGGAATTTCATGTAGCGGTTCCAACAGTTCCATTTTTATTATTCTATAACAGCAGGAACTCTCGATAGTAAAGCATGATGTATGATGCATGAAGGATACGGAAGGAGCACACAAAATGAAACATGGTAACATACTTCTCAATGCAATAGAAAAATATATAATATGACACAGAAGGAGCACACAAACAACAAGCCACAGCCACGATGACAGCAGCAACAACTATGTATTATAAAAATAAAAATAAATCCTTTTTTCATGTTTCATTTCATTTTATATTCTTATTGAAATTCACAGATAAACATGCAACATGTTTGTAAAGTAGAACCCGCTGTCTTTTGATCAAACCCATCAGCAAAGCGATAGGTAGGCGCAGCAACAGTAATAAACAAGCAAGTCCCTCGTTTCAAAGCCTCTTGGATCAACATGGCTGCACATCACTCACTAAAAATGCCATTTCTGAAGGGACTTAAGCTGTGTTGTTCTCCGAACCCTGTGTTTCCAGGTACATATGAGGAAGCCTCACAAAGTCCCGAAACCTTGCTGTGCTCCAACAAAACTGAATGCCATTTCCATCCTCTACTTTGACAACAACTCCAACGTAATCCTGAAGAAATACCGCAACATGGTTGTCCGTTCCTGTGGATGCCATTAGGCATCCTTAAACCATCGTCAAAGTCCACTTCCTCCGAGTATCTAACTTTTCATTACCCCCTTCACTTCGACTCTCCCACCCAACCTCTCCTGCCAACTCACTCCTTCCTAATCCTTTTATTAATACTTTCTCAGTGAAACTTAAAAAATCTTTTGACCGTTTCATTCCCTTTTTGATGCTGAAATTCCCACTCTGCTCGGCACCTCGACTTTACATGTTGAAGTCCAGCGCCGCCACTGATGAGGCTTATTTTTTGTTTATGTGAAGGGACCAGGCTCCGGATAAGCAAGAAAACCTGAACTATAATCACTTTTCCATCCGTCCAGCAACATTACGCCCGAGCTGCCAATATGGCGACTTGCTTCGATGACCACGTGACAAGTGTCTCGTTTATTTATGTATGCCTACTTTCTCAGCAGCCTCTTCTAATCACGGCCGTGGCCAGGAAGCGAGGAACAAGATAATGCTTGTTGGACCGTAAACTGAGAGATTTTTCTCCACAGCTGTGATTCTCAATCAAATTGAAGTGATGTTTGTTTTGGAATTCTTTGTAGAAAAAAAATGTGTAAATGAAGGATGGTACTTTCTTATCTTTGCTATTCTGAGGTGACATTCTAAGTTTGTTGATATTAT
>NC_140965.1:23510515-23580515 GCF_056783735.1 Eptatretus burgeri | reverse complement strand
CTGGTATCGGAGAACGGAAAACGGGCTCTCCTGTCTCCAATTAAATTCACGGGAATCGGTCCAGGGGTGAGAGGAGCGACCCCCGATTCCCTCCAAATTACGAGCGATTCAAATTAACCCTTAAAGAGAAGCAAGATGGCGTCTCAAGGCGAGCGGGTGCCGGGTGGATTAGGTATGTGTAATAGTAATGTAGAATCCATGGCTCAGGATGAAATCCCCGTGCAGGAAATGTTGGTTGTACAGGAAAACGAACTCGCCCAACTGAACCCAGAGCCCGAAATAGGTGCGGCAGCGGCCGCGGTGTATGACACCTCCCCTCCCCCTCTCCACCAAAACCTCCCGATTCTTGCCGAAACGGCTCAGCTGAGTGCATCCGACATGGCCCAGCTATACGCCATGCTGGCGGCAATGAACAAGCAAATGGAAACGAATGCGCATGAAATTATAAACGAAATAAAGAGCATAAACGAAAAGATGGATACAAATACAAATGAAATGAAAAACGAAATGAAAGGAATGAACAAGCAAATGAAGGAAGAAACGGAAAAGCTGCGGGGTGAGACGAAGAACATGGGCCGATGCCTGAAGGCGGGCATGAAGGCCGTTAGCAGGGAACTCAAAATGGCGACTCCACGTGAGGGAGCGAACGAGCTGGGAGGGGGTGCAACGGCTGACAGGCCCGCGGTGGAGGCGGGTGAAAAAATAATTCGGGGGGCGTGTTGGGCGAGGGTCGTGACGATGACCGAAAGGGAAAAATTAAATGGGGAGACCAAAACGTGTGAGACGAGACACGAGGTGACGACAAAGGAAATAATAATAGTTGAGACAAGGGAGGTAAAGAGTGAAGAGGTGACTGAGTTGGCAGAGACACGGGAGATAGGAACGATAGAGGGAAGACTGCACGATGAAGACGGGGTAAGTGACGCACACACACACACACGGAGGTAGTGGAGGACAATAGGGGTGAGCTGGTGGACTGGGTGGAGACCCAGTGCGAGCAGCTGGATGGCCTCCTCCAGGAACGAGGGGAGGGAGTATGCCCCCTTGAGGCGAGTCACGACAAGGTGGGTTCGGTCGTGCTTTGCGAGGTTGAGGGGACGAGTGCAGTGGACAGGTGCACGGAGAGCTTAGGGGGTATAGAGGCCCCGGAGACCCTTGTGGGGACACGAATCCCCAGTGTGGTTGTCCCTGTGTGTGTGGTGCAAGGCGTGAGTGCGTCCCCGTGTGTGGAAGCGACCCCGTGTGTAAGTGGTGTGGTGGCGATGGTGCCGGAGTACGTGCTTCCCAGCACGCCGTGTGTGGATGAGGCACCGCGGTTGAGTGCCCCCGCGTGTGTGAGTGAGGGACGGTGTGTGGATGAGGCACCGCGGGTGAGTGCCCCCGCGTGTGTGGGTGAGGCACCGTGTGTGAGTGAGGCCGTGTGTGTGGATGAAACGGCCAGTGTGAGTGAACCACCGCGGGTGAGTGCCCCCGCGTGTGTGAGTGAGGCACCGCGGGAGAGTGCCCCCGCGCGAGTGAATGGAGCACCACGTGTGAGTGGTATGGGTTATGCAAGGGAGACCATGTGTGTGAGAGAGCGGTATGTGAGGGAGATGTCGGTTGGCATGCGGGAGCACGCAGCCGCGTCTCCCGGTGTGAATGTAATGGAATGGAGTGTGAGCGTCGGAACACGCAGGTGTGCGTGGGTCGAATGGCGACGACGGCGACATGGGAGGAAAGAAAGCCGAGTAGCGGCTGTAGTTGTTTCGGGGACCGTGCCGGGTTCACCCAGCAGTGAGCACGCGGTCCGTGCTGTGCAACGCACGAGACCCCCACGTGCTCGCTTGCGAGAGTGAAGTCCCGGTCCGGAAACGCACGCGGTGGATTTGCCGATCCCGCGGACGGACAAAGTTTAGGCAGGATTTCGGATTTGGACTGGACGGGTTCTCCACGCGATCGTGTGTGTTAAGCTCCAACGGGCAAAGCACATGTGTTCGCGTGGGGAACCCCTCGAGACGTGGGGCTTGTGTTTTTTTTTATGCGCACGGTGACGTCATGGCTGCACGTGGGGTTGGAATCCGGCAGGAGGGGTATCCCTGCCGGATGGTACCGTCCAAGGAGGGACGAGGAACACGTGCAGCTGCATGACGTCAAGGGCAGGTGCAAAGTGCGCGAGTTGCCGCGCTGGTGCTGCGCATGGAAAAAAAAAAAAAAAAAAAGCAAGCCTCACTTTCGGGTGCACAGGATTCCTGGGCAAGGGGTGGAAGACCCCCTTACTTGGGCACAGGATGGAAACTAGTTAGGGGGAAGGGTTAGCATAGCTCGACCGGCTCCATGGGGCAGGGGTAAGTCCTCATGGGGCCCGTGGAATGGATTAGTTAGAGGGATGACAGCGAGATTTAGGTTGGGAAATTGATTAATGGGATTATTTGGAGACAGTGACAGACTTGTGAATGTGTAGAGGGGACGTAGTTTAGCTACGTAGTGTTAAATGGAACGTGCTGTAGTTTAAGGGACGACGTGGGAGCACGAGTTAGTTAGGGGATGCAGTTAGGAGGATGGCGGAGTTCAGCGGTGAGTGTGTTGAAGAGTTGTTGGTGAGTTATGAGGTGGAGACATGTTGAGTGAGTGAGGCCAGCGGGTCTGTGTGTGTGGAGTGAATGGGGAATGCATGGTGCGATGAGTGATTGGGGGGAGGAGTGACTCCCGCCCAAGGGACCCCGGGGTCAGTGTAGATTGAGTTAGGGGGTTAGTCAAATTGAAAAATGGAGGTCGTTTTGTTGTTGGTGTGAATGTAGGCTCGAAACCCGTTTGGAGGGGTGCAGGAGCCCTGTTGACAGGCTGGGAGCGTGGCTGCGAAAAGTGAGTATCGCTGAGTGGGTACCCCGGGCACCAGGCTAGTCGGCCGTGGTAGGCCAAGGGCCCATGGGGGGCCGGGATAGCGTAGTGGGCACGGGTGCGCCTGCTTGGTGCGGGGGCCCGGGGCGCCATTAGCCGCGTGGGCAGTGTTGTGGGCACGGGTGACCCTCGGAAAGGGGCCTGGGAAGCCAGCCTGCCACGTGTGCGTTTCAGGGGAGGTGCCATGGGGGGCACTCCCCAGTGTTAGGGAGCTGGTAGGCTCGGAGGCAGTGTAGTGCCCGGGGGTGCCATCGTCGGAGATTCGGCAGAGGGTCGTGCCTGCCAAAGGGAGCCACGTGTCCCAGCCATGAGACCGTGTGAGGGCACGGAGAGAAAATTGGGGGGCGAGGCCCGAAATTGTGAGGACACCAACACAGGTGACGGGAATCTGGGTTGTTAGAACCAATAGTTTAAGCGAGAGGCGCTTGTTGAAAGCCCCGGGGTAGTTTAGCAGTTAAATGGATAGGGTAGAATAGGAAGTGTACCCCTCCGCACCATCCATCCCCTCGCTCTCGTTGTGGGCCGCTGGACCCACTTTGGGTTAGATCGCTGAAGTCTGGGGAGGCCATTCTGAGGCTTCGTTGGGCCTCGACACAGGACGCTAGCTCTCCCTTATTCCCCTCCGGGAAGGGAACGTAGGGGTTGGGAGTAGGCTAGGTGACAGGATAGGTTAGCCGAACAAAGACGATAAAGGGGGTTAGGGGACGATTTATAGTGGGGAAGTAAAAAAATAAAAAAATAAAAAAAAAGTAAGTTGGGGCTAAATTGGGGTTTGACAAATTAAGGGAGTGGGTATGTACAGTGACAGGCAAAGGCGATAGGTGGGAGGGAGACAGGTAGGTAGGTCCGAGCCCGCCTTCCAAGTGGCCAGCACCACCGCACTCCCTCCACCAACCTCCACTGAACGGCAAAAGCTGACCAGCTTCATCTGCTGGCTGTGTTGCTGCAAGGCCTGTGCCGGCCCACTTCATCTGCCGGCTGGCTGTTTTTCTTCAAGGCCTGTGCCGGCCCACTTCATCGGCAGCTGTTGTGTGCTGCAAGGCCTGTGCCGGCTGGATCGTCTGCAGCTGCTGTGCTGCAAGGCCTGTGCCATCGGCTGGCCGTGTTTTGCTTCAAGGCCTGTGCCGGCCACTTCATCTGCTGGCTGTTTTTCTTCAAGGCCTGTGCCGGCCAGTTCATCTGCCGGCTGTGTTTGCCTGCAGCGGCCTTCTTCTGCCGGGCTGTGTTTGCCTGCTGCCTTTGCCATGCCATGCCCACTGCCCACGTTCACCAGCCCCGTTCAATTTTTGCTTTGCCCCCCCCCCCCCTGTTCATTTCCATGTGCGCCAGGATCCGCAAGGCAACAGTTTGCAAGCTGCGAGAACTGCCCGTTGGCAGCTACAACACGGGCCTGCAGTGGCGGCCCGTGCACCGTGTTTGTGTTCATCTATCCATCCGTTGTGTTCCTTGCGTGTGCCACTTGAGCTGGCACGGAGGCTACGTTTGTGCAGCCCATGCACCGTTGTGGTTCACTGCGTTCAGTTCAAACCATTCATCCATCCATTCGTTGTGCTCATTGCGTGTGCCACTTGAGCTGGCACGGAGACTGCGTTGTGCAGCCCATGCACCGTTGTGGTTCACTGCGTTCAGTTCAAAAGGGAAGGCCTTGGACTGCGTGTGAGCAGCCGGCCACGTTCCCTGTCACCTGCATTGTGTTGAGCCAGAGACTGCATGCGAGCAGCCTGGCTCCCTGCAAACTGCTTTCTTTTTGCAGAGTTCAGTGATCCTGGGCCATGGTTTAGTGTAAAATTTGTAAGTTAAGGTTAAGATGTACTGTAAATATGAGTGCGCCCCCGGCATGTTTGTCTTAGCGCCGGCAATTTTATTTAAGTCGTCCGTGTGAGTGAGTTTATTTAGGTAGTTACTCAGCCCTTAGGTTATTTATTTTGGGGACACGAATACCATGAATGTCGCACTCAGGGATCCGTAGGTAAAATGTACTAGGGGAAAACTACACATGATGGCACATGAAAATTTGACGACTCGGGACGAGTCTGTAAAAAGGGGAGGGGGTAGTGTTGTGGTTGACCAAATTCGCAAACCACCATTCAGGTCCCTTAGGTGAGATACCTCGGTAAGTATATGTGTAGTTAGGCCCAAACCCGTTGTCTAGAGGGAATAAATGCCATTCATGAGGGCTGCAACTCTTCAGGATAGCCGTTTTTCTTTTACTATCTTTATTTTGGACCAGCCGCCATTATTAGCACCACCAACCACGTCTCAACAGCCATCACAACAACAAGCACCAACCACAACGCCGCTTCACCACAACCGCCACGACCTTTACCGTCACAACTCGCCACCATCACATCACCGTCATCTCGCGCCACTCGTGGGCACCGATGCTGGACTCGTGTAGGGCGCGCACCGAGCAGCGTGTTCAAAAGCATCGCGGACTTTCCGCAGAAAAACGGATCAAAAACGACTCACGCCCACTTTTATTCCGTCCAATCGGTGAGCGAGGGGCGATTTGGCCCCGCCTCCAGGGCGTTGGAGGGCGGTCGCTATATGCAAATTCATGGATCAAAAAGCATTCACGCCCACTTTTCCTCGGGCCAATGGGGAGCGAGGTGAAAGGTCGGAGGCAGAGGGTCAAAGATGAAAGAGCGAAGCCACGGGGCTTATAAAAACGACTGCGTTCGTCGGAGGAGTTCAGTAGGAGGAGAGGAGGAGTTCGCAGTTGGAGTTCGCAGTTGACAGTTCGCAGTTGGGAGTGCGCGGAGTCGGAGTGAAGAGGACGGAGCTGTGGAGAGGCGGCGGCGGTGAAGGCGGACGAGGGGGTGCTCGCGTCGGATTCGGGGAACTGCGGAGAGAAAGGCCGGCGGCGCGACCGAGGTCGTGGTGGAGACGCTCGTCGCGGGACCCGAGATTTTGTGAAATCCTCCTTTCCCCGAGCATCAGCAACCCCCTCCTGTTTCCCCCCGCGCTGAGATAGTGCGACAAAGGGGGCCCCCTTCCCACCCCCTACCAGACACTGTCCGCGAGGCCCGCGGAGTTGAGGCACCACCGCCGCTCCGCGTCTCATCATCAGACGGGTGGGCCCGACACGGTCTCGGCCCCAGGCCCGCCTACCCCCTCATCCTGGAGGGTGGTTCTCTTTTCTTTTGCTTTGGGAATATGTGTTGTCGGCGCCGTCTGTGAAGTAAAATTGTATAAGTGTTGCCGAGTGCCCGGTAGTCGGATAGATCTGCATTGTTGCATTTGCTTTTTGTCTTCTTCTTTTACATGTGCTTTTGGTGGAATTGTATATGTGTGCTTTCCGTTCATCGCGAAATAAATGTGCTTATTGTTGAACTGTTTTCCCGCTTCGCTTCGTCATTTCTTTCATTGAATCCCCATCTTGCTTCACGTAAAGGGTTGGTCGTGGGCTAAGACGCCCGATAATTAATCGAACCGTCGAGGCCGACGAATAACACCGCTCGGTTATCCCGATAGTACGGAACGGGTCGCTTAAGTGGCCCGTGTCCGAAGTCGACCTGCGGCGAGGTGCGATCGCCCGGTCTACCCTCCGTGTGGGTACTTAGGTAGGTCGAATTTGGCGAGCAACCCTATCCCACGCGGGGGCCGATTGGCTCGATCGCGGTGAGACCGAAAGGTCCACCCGTGACTGGTTCCCGGCGTTAGTCCGAGAGGGTCACGACTGGATTGTCCGTCCGGTGGGCGACGTGCCGCGATTCGAGTTACGTGGCCGTCCGCACGCCGGCAGGCGCGAATCCGCAACAATATATATATATATATATATATATATATATATATATATATATATATATATATATATATATATACATATACATACGTGTGTGTAGATGTGTGTATATGTATATATATATATATATATATATATATATATATATATATATATATATATATATATATATATATATATATATATATATATATATATATATATATATTGTAACGGATCTGGAAACCATTTGCATTCAACATACAGGTCCCAAAAGTCAGTTATCTCGTTAAGTATGTGTGTAGTTAGAACCCCTCCTTTTGGTCTAGTCTAGTGGGATGACAGGCTGTGCGTTGTGTTGGTTTAGGTAGGTTATATCTTCAAACCTCATATCCTCCAACACCACATCCAGTGGACCATTCAGCCTGCTGAGTGGGCGCTTCGCTCGCCCAAAACGAAACCCAGGAAGAACGGGCCCAGGAGGGCATGCCGTGGAACCCTGTCCAATCAAGGCGGACACTGGCGCGTGCTTCACGGAGGTCCGCCCTGTACGAAGGCATTCTTTTTTCCCTCTCGTATTTAAGAGAGGGGTGCGTCTGAGGAAGGAGGAGGGGTGCGAGGGCTTTGTGGAGTAGTGAAAGGAGGAGTTCTGTGGCCGAAAGTTCTTGTGTGGTTACGAGCAGTGGTAATGAGCAGCGGTTGTGAGGGACCAGTTTGTTCACGGTGGCTGAAGAACCAGTTTGTTCACGGTGGCTGTTGCGAGGAGTCCTTGGCTGGCTTTGACTCCGACTATTCGCCACACGAGCTCTGCCACGAGCCACGAGTCGCACACGCGCGACTGGGACCAAGCCGACGACCTTTGGCAGGTGGCACACTATAGAGCACGCTTTCCCTCCAACGACCAGGTACCCAAAGGACTCTGACCCCCAGCTCGTCTCTCTCTCATCGGCTGGAGGGTCCAATAAAGAACTCTGGGTTTATTTTCTTTTTGTGTGTGTGTGTGTCTGCGTGTGGGCCCGTCTTTAAGTAGAACTGTGTAAGTGCTTGTATCCTTGTAAATATTCCTTGCATATTCGCGTTAAGTTTTGCCTGTGTCTTTTTACTGTTAATAAACCTAGATAAGAAATGTTCCCAGTCCATTTCTGTCCCTTCTTACATTGGTCCAGCATGGTCCGGGTCTGAGTATAAGCGGGGTTTCATCCCCGGTAATCGGTCTATCATAGCTGGGACGTCCTGGGCAGGCCCTGCTCGACTGCAATGAGCCGAAAAGGTAGGTGGCAAAGCGGTAGTCGGGAGTGTGAATTTGCTGCTGCCGGTAGGGTACTTCCGGTTCGACCAGGCGTTCCGAGGGCGTGGATCCCCGGTAAACGAGATTGCGTGGATACTTAAGGTACTTTGGCTCAAGACAAATAACCCTATGCCACGCGATCGAGATATTGTCGACCACGGTCGGTTCTGCGACCCGTGGCTCACGGAATTATCCGGTTGTTGCTGGCCGGGAACCCGGTGGCGAGAACGACCACGAGGTGGGGGAGGTTCTTTTTTTTTCTTCACACCAAAACTGATGCTAACTACGTTCCCCTAACTAGCTCGTGCTCCCCGTCGTCCCTTACTCAAATGCATGTTCCTTTTAATTCTATCGCGAAGCTACGTCCCCACTACACGTTCCATGTCTGTCCTTGTCTCCAATCCATTCGAAATTCTAACCTAAATTCTCCCTAACTGATCCCACCAGGCCCCATGGAGGACTGCTCATACCCCATGAGGCCGGTCTATCTAACGCTAAACCCTTCCCATAACTAATGCTCCTTTGCCCCAGACGAGGAAGTTCGCTACATCCTGGCCAGGCATCGTGTACTCGTGACAAGGTTCGGCCATCTTTGCGTCGCCAGAGCGGCGGTTTACAATCCGCTCGTCCCTTCCGTTTGGGCGAGACATGAGGCCTTAACGTCGCCCCGTAAATCGCATTATCTGCTCGTTTTCGGGCCACCCCCATGTGAGCCATCCCCCGTGCGCTACTCACCCGATCTTCGTGCTGTGCGATCCCTGCCGATGACGTCACTCGCACACGGACCACTCTGTGCGGCTTGCCATGCCTACAGGCCTGGCGGTGTCGTCCCCGGGACTCGCTCCATGCGTTCCGTGAATTCCACTCGCGGCGCGCAGCACGTCGGCCTCCGTACACGTGCTCACATGGGGATTCGTGCTTTTCAAATTCACTCGACCCAATTCGCCTCCATTTTAGCCGTCCACGACCCGTCTTGTTCCAGGCGCCGAGCGTTTTAACGCCGGCTTCCCAGAATGCAATCGTCCGCGTTTGGGCGGTTTGCAAAATACGGAACGGATCTCGCATGCAGCGTCCCGCGGAGCCGGCGCGGTTTCCGAAATAAGTCCGTCCGTTACACGACCCACGACTCCCGTCTGGGATGGTCCGTGTCCCATTTCCACACGTGCACTCACACCTACCATGTTATTTGCACCACTCGCACGTTCCGACACACACTCTGGGACAATCATACTGGGTGATTGGGTTAACACAAGAGATCCCGGGGTCTCTGCCCCCCCAAACCTGGCATGTACCCTTTCGCATCATGCAACGACTCCACCTCGGACGGTCTTACCGGACTCACCTCGTAATGGTCTGCCTCGAGAGAGCATATTGTGATGTCGTGGTAGGGGTGCTTAGAAGGCAGACACGAGCGGAGGAACAGTCAAGCCTGGCTTTGTTGCACCAGCGGGAGTGCGGGCGTACTTTGCCCACAGCTCTCCTTTAAAATTCTGTCCCTTCTTATCATTTTAACAAATCGTCCGGGGTTACAACGCCGGCTGGTTCGGCACAATTCTCGGGTTACGCGTCTCGAACCACAATTCAAAATACACCTGTACCTTGCCAGCTGGGGGAATAGACCCCGGTTACAGACTGGTTTTGTCAGAGACCGAGCGGAGTCTACCAGTCTGTAACCATTTTCGTTTTTATATCCAAATCGAGCAGATCGTTCCTCGGCACAAATTAATTCAAAGCAGCAACTTCATACGAATCAGCCAGATTTATTAGGGACACATCGGGGAAACACGACACAAGCAAATCATTCATGACAATGTTATAATCAATCTATAACCCGTTCTTAACTCGAGAGCTACGGATTAAGGGTTTCGAAGGGGATCCTAACAAAATAAACCTTAAACGACATGCAGACAAAACATGGAAAGCATGCAGACAAGACACAGAGTACTTGGTGATGTTTCATGGATGAGAGGAAAGTGTCAAAAGCACGAATGTGGCTCGTGACAAGCCGATGTCGATGTCGATATACACACACACACACACACACACACACACACACACACACACACACACACACACATACATATATATATATATATATATATATATATATATATATATATATATATGTGTGTGTGTGTGTGTGTGTGTGTGTGTGTATATACATATATGTATATATGTGTGTATACACATTCATATATGTATGTGTATATATATATATATATATATATATATATATATATATATATATATATATATATATATATATGTATATATATATATATATAGTGATTTATATAACTAACTATAACTACAAGTCCAAATATGTCAAATGTTGAAGAAGAAACTGTTGTTTACATTCCAATGGATTACTATGCAATGCTATACATGCACCCGAGAAACAATTTGATGAGTCTTTTGCTGACAAATCATGCCGTAATGGGGACACCATTTGTTTTGTCCTTACTGTATATAAAGTTATTGGGGGTTTTTCCATTTATAAATTCCAAAAGGAAGTTCAACCCAAGCAGATGTTTTAAAGTACTATGCTGTACCATACTAATGAGCTCGAATAATTGCAAAATATATCTGTAACAATGGCATTTTCTCTGCTTGTGGCATTTGGAACTGTTGCCCGTAAAGCTTCATTCACGCTGCGAGACAGTTGAGCACAATGTGATGATGACATCACGGTGTTGCTGTCGGTCAGATAACTGAGTATTATGATCTTTATTCCCAACCACAAACTGTCCTTCCAACGGTGCTGTCGTCATTCAGTCAGGCAATAGGCAATCGGTTCATGTGGCAGACGATGCTTGTTGGTCACAAAATTGTGCAGCAATAGCTGTAATGTAACATGATTTGTCTTGTCATTACTATACACAGTTAAGGGGGTCTGACGATGCACAATGGCCTGCAAAAGTGTCCACCCTCCTCCAAAGTTTTTACATTTTGAAGCCGCCTGAGCTTATTTCATGAAGCTTTCAAATCAAACTTAATCTATAGTCTTCACAAACTACTCCAAAGTGATAAAGCTATAAAATGTGAATAAATTAGATTAAGGGAGAAAAATCAGATGATTCTCAGTTGCATAAATATTCAAACCCCTTGCCAAATTAACCCAACATCACTTCAGGAGCAAATTATTTGTTTGAAAGGTTACAAAATAAGTGTAATAGGTTTCACCTGAATGTAATCAATGGTTTAACTTAAAAATTAAGCTCCCCACTTATCTGAGGAGTTTTAAGGTGCAACTTACTTGGTCAACCAACAAGGCAAACACGACGAAGACCAAGGAACTTTGCAAAAAAGTCAGACATAAAGTGGTGGAGAAGTACTGTTCAGAAGAGGGTTATAAGAACATTTCAAAGTCACTCATTATCCCTTTGATCACAGTGAAATCCATCATTAAAAAGTGGAAGATGTATCATACCACCCAGACTCTACCCTATCAGGTCGCCCATCCAAACTCAGCAGCTGGGCAAGCAGGAAACTAGTTTGGGATGTCACCGTCAATCCAACATTGACTATGAAAGATCTACAAGGCTCTATGTCCGAAATGGGGGTTAATGTTCATCAATCAACAATATCCTGTTCCATTCACATAGCTGGCCTCTATGGGACAGGTGGCAAGAAAGAAGCCATTACTGAAAAAGACGCACCTAAAAGTTTGCATGGAGTTGGTGAAAAAGCATCTTAATGATACTGTAGGCACACGGAGAAACGTTTTGTGGTCAGACAAGACAACAATTGAACATTTGGTCGAAATTGAAAGCATTACGTCTGGCATAAGCCAAACACTGCACATCACTCAGTCAACACCATCCTTACTGTAAAGCATGGTGGTGGCAGCATCATGTTTGGGGCTGCTTTTCATTAGCAGGGACTGGAAAACTTATCAGGTTAAAAGGGACAATGGATGGTGCAAAGTACTGGAGAATCTTTGATGAAAACCTGTTTGAATCAGCCATGAATCTGAAACCGGGTGGGAGATTCACATTTCAGCAGGACAATGATCCGAAGCACAAAGCAAAAGCCACACTGGAGTGGCTGATTGAGAAGAAAATAAATGTTCTTGAGTGGCCCATTCAAAGTCCTGGCATTAACCCAAATGAACATTTATGGTGACACTTGAGGATTGCAGTCCATCGACGATCCTCATCAAACTTGGCAGAATGAGAGACATTTTCACGTGAAGAATGGACAAAGATTTCACTCATTGTGCAAAGCTGATAGAGACCGACCCAAAAAGACTCGTAACAGTCATTGCTGCAAAAGGTGCTTCCATCAAATGCTGACCTTAGGGGCTGAATACTTTTGCAACCAGTGAATTTTGATTTGTTCATGGTTTTTGCAGGTATTCCTGACATGTAAACTCCTTCAACTAGAACAATGTTTAGTTTGAGCTCTTCAGTTACCACATAGAAAAGTTGATTTGGAAAAAATTGTTTCGACATCATTCATAGTTCATCTAAATGTGGCATTATTGGTAGAGGGTGAATACTTTTGCAGGCCACTGTATACATCTAATAAAGCTCTTTCTAACCACTGACTGACTAACTCACTGACTTATATTAAAGATCGGTACCTTATGGGTGACGTAGAAAGCTGAACTTTTGTGTGTCGATGGACATCGAAGCTGGTACACCAGAAAAAAAAATCCCAGAATCGTCAGGAAACATCCATTAAGGAAAATATAAATAAATGAAATAAACAAATAATAAATTAATGAATGAAAAAAAAATGCAGGTGAGCGACCCAAGACAATGGGGAAGCACAGTAATTTTGCGTGCCGACGGACATTGAAGCTGATGCACCAGGAAAAAATCACAGAACCATCAGAAAGCATCCGTAAATGAAAATATAAATAAATGAAAACAATAAATGAAATTAAAAAAAAGAAGAATTAAATAAATGAAAAAAAATCAAATGCAGGTGATTTACCCGAGACAATGTGTAAGCACACCCCGCTAGTTTACATATACATATACACGCACAAGTTGGGTCACCCGATCAAGATCAGTCTCATGCTGTCGAGCAATGTTTTCTGTCTACATTCTTATGACAATTCTTTACACGTTCCTCCTCAGTGTCATTTATGCGAGCAGTATTCATTTATTACATGATTGTTTTTGCATCTGTCGACATTATAACTGTCGAACCTTTGTCTATTAATCCAATCTGCAGACAGAATCCAGATAATTAAAAGCAATTGTTTTGATTCCTGACAAACAATTCACCTTCAAACGTGACGTGACATGACACATGTAATCCAAGCTCCGCTCCTCTCCACACTGATCAGCCAGATATTTTTTTCTTGTTTTAACATCAATTTGATGAAGAACTGCAATTTTTTTTTTTTTGACATTGATATAGCAACGGTTACAATAATGTGGTGGAACAAATGTTGGGGCAATTGATGCAGGGGAATGGAATTGCATAAAAATCAAACAAAAAGCTTCACACACAACCAAGTCTTATGTGTGTGTGTGTGTGTGTGTGTGTGTGTGTGTGTGTGTGTGTGTGTGTGTGTGTGTGTGTGTGTGTGTGTGTGTGTGTGTGTGTTGTTCGTTTTTTTTTTTCTTTTTCAGGAGGGGACATGAAGTTTGTTATTGTAAAGATCATTTAATAAATAATGCAGACATCAAAATGTTTCCCAAAGCAAGCATAATAGACTAACTGCTCTTTTCCTGTGTTTGAGTCAGCGCTTCAAAGGCCAGAAATGTCGGACCACCTTTCAGTGCGGGTCGACTCCCCTTCCCCAAATGTAGGGTCATTATTGCTCACTCGTTTTTTTTTTTATGTACAATGGTCGTACTGTGCCCGGCGCACTGTTCATTTCTCGAGCCAAAGGTTTAGTTTCCCGGGGCTGAAAATATCAGCTCTCTGAGCGCGAAAAGGACCTGCCTTCACTCCTTTTAGTTTCACTCCCCTGGGACTCGAGCTATGATAATTACTGCCTTCCTGATTAAATTCTCCCCCTCCTCATTTCCAGCACTCCCTCTCCCTTCTCTCCCTCAAGAGTAATCATTCTTTGGCTGACACACCAAGTACCAGGACCCCAAGAGCTCCTTATAATAATTTCTGAATATGGAGCATTTCATTTCGTTGTTTGTTCATGAAGCATATTTCATTCTCTATATGATGATATTCTTTGTCGAGTTTTGAAGATTTAAACAAAGCCAGTTGGCAGCACACTGCACAGTAGCCTCGATATTGATTTGAATATTGGACATGTAAATGATTGTATACTGTACATCATGGCCAGAAACTAAACCTGAGATGAAAAGGTGTGACATTGGTTCTTTCGATCTTCATAATTGTCCTTTATAGGACGTCACGCGGAGGTGAAACTTCTCTACCCTGCAGGCCAGATAGTCTTTTGTAACCAGTCCTTGGTTACTTGTAAGAAAATTAATATTTTAAATCAGAAAATATAAACAGATTCCACATTTTGTGCCACACACACGTCAATTATCAATTAAATATAAATGCATCAACATAATATGTTTAGCTTTGATAGTTTAAAACTTCCAGTTCCCTTTTTCAAAATACTCCTTTTGACTTGAGGGACCTGTGACCCATCTTTAACAGCAGTTTATTCAAAATTCATCACTATTATTATGCAGAAAACTATTTCAAAATCAAGGCTGTAGAAGTCATAACATTTTGGAGCGAAGTGCCAGCCTAAAATGTAAATATTTAAGTTCAATGAAGGTCTGAGTGTGGGCAGCTTCATTGATGGATGATTACCTATCGAGGGGGATTCTAATGGTGGGATCAAATAAGCCATTCATCACACCTTAACCACCTCATTGACTTCAATCCTTCAACCCTGCTTGCAATGAAACGATTTATGAAACAGACAGTAACATTGAACATTTGAGGTCCATGTCAGTTCCCCATTAACCTCTTTCCCATCACTCCCCCCAAATCCCCTCTCGAGTCGATAAGTTGATAGATTGGATTAATGTAGTGCTGATGTAGCAGAGGGCATGAAGGGTCTTTTTGCACAAAATTACTTTAAACCTTCAAAGTAGTTTTTATGTTATTTTGTGTTCTCATTTAACCAACAAAAACACTTTTGTTTGTAAAATGTTTCTATAATTCTTAAACAACTCTTCTCGCAGGTATCCATAGAGTAATGGTCAAGTCAGGTATGGGAGCATGTGCCAGAGCAGCGTGCCGCTGTGTCCACTTTCTGCCGGTACTCCAGAGGCCTCCGTCTGACCATCCCCCAGGCAGATGCCTGGCCCATCCCCATCTCCTTGAGATGCCGATCAACCTGCCCCAACCACTGGTGAGCAGGATCAGCATCAGGAAAACGAGACACACGTCCATACAGCCACAGCTGATGCTCACAGACTATGCAGGTAACAAATCTCATTTGAGTCTCTCTCAGCAACCACTCGTTGGACACAAAGTCCGACCAGCGATAGCCAAGTCGTGTTGGAGCGCTCGAACTGGGGATCCCCGTTCCCGTCCACGGGCTCCGAGCTCCACAAGTGCGAGTCGGTAAAACCGCACAAGGCAGCCAGGTACCCGGCCAGACTCTGACCCTCAGCTCATCTTCCATCCCGAGCTGAAGGGCGGAATAAAGACCCACGAGGTCCATTTCTTTTTGGGTGTGTGTGTCTGTCTGTGGCCAATCCGAAAAGTAGAAATCATTTAAGCGATTGCCATTGTACATTTGCCTGCATCTATATTCGTGATTAAGACTGCTCCGTGTTTCCCTCCCTATTACCTTGTAAATAAATAACTTAAATGTTCCATTTCGTTGTCTGTGTTTTCTTTCATTGACCCAGCATGGTTAGGGCTTGAGAATTAGGGAGGCCGATTGTGCCGTAAATTGTCGTTTGGGCCGGCGTGGCTTTGGTAATCCCCGCTCGGTTACGCCGGCTCCGAGTCAGTAACAGTGACTCGGTTCGGCAAAGCCGGCCGAGGGTGTGGCTTCCCCGGTAGTGAGACCACGCAGCTCATTAGGTAAATTGGAATTAGACAAAAAGACCCCAACCGCGCGGTTTAAATATTGGTGTCCATGGTCCATTAAGCGACCCGTCGACTTCGGAGTTATGCGGAGTGACGACCTTCAATTTCGGTGTTCAGTGGGAGATGGCCCAACTGTTCCATCTCGCGGTTGTTCTCGCCACCGAACCTGGCATCACAACAATTGGTGTCAGGAGCACGATTCGGACCCCTCTGCCTCCATCGAGAAATTCACGGGACTCGGATCAGGGGTGTGCGAAGCAACCTCCCCATTCCCTCCAAATTAAGAGCATTCAAATTTATTTTCAGGACGAGCCATGGCGGACCAAGACGGGCTGGAGCAGATGGGTTCAGACCTAAGCTTAGGGGAATCCATGGTCCAGGACGACACCTCCATGCAAGAAGACACCCCCCCCCCCCGCGATTGGACCCAGAGGTTGTAATGGGCACGGAAGGGGCGGCGTATGACCCCCCCCCTCCGTCAAATTACGCCCCCCCCCGATCCCTTCCGGTTCCGCATACCATCATGGTGGATCGGCACCACCGAGTCCACTTGACGTGAGCCAGTTGTTAGAAATATTAACGCAAAGAATGGATGTGAATGTGCGAAGAATGGATGCAAACATGCAAGAAATGAAGGGGGATTTGAACGACAAAATGGATGAGATGAGAGATGATATGCAAACACAGAGAGGGGAAATGCAGAGCATGGGGAAGAACCTGCAGGTGGATCAGGAGGCAATGAGGGCGGAGCTGGAGGAGGTGAAAGGCGAAATGCGGACGATGGATCGCAAAATGGCAGATGAGATCGGCACGGTACGTGGGTAGATGACTGAGTTGAGGGGGAGTGATTGTTGGACGGGATGTGGACAGACTAGGGCAGGGGATGAAGGAGGCGAAAAAGGACAAGGGCAATGAAAGAGGGAAATGGAAAAAAAACACGACAGCGATGGAAGAGTTAAAAGACGGCCAGCAGGAAACAAGGGGGGAGTTGGAAGCTGTAAGGGAAGGATGCAAGCGGAGACATGAAGAAATGAAGGGAATGGTTAGAGAGATGGGACGGAAGGTCAAGACGGAGACGCGGGAAATGGGAGAACGACTAGAGAAACACATGGATGAGACGAAGGAAGAATTGGCAGAAACGCAAGGGGAAATAGAGCAGGTGAGGGACGATGTGAATAAAATAAAAGATGAGCAGGCACCGATGGAGTGGAAGGTAAAGGATATTAAGACAGAGCTGGTGGAATGTATGGAGACCCGATGCAAGAGGCAGGATGGCCTCCTTCAGGAACGGAGGGAGAGGATACGCTCCCTCAAGGCAGATCGTGGCCAGGTGGGTCCGGTGAGACCAAACGAGGTCGGATGGTTGCATGACATGAGGGGGTGCATGCCGAGTTTGGGGGGGGAGGCATAAACTTCAGGGTATCTTGGCCTAACACAGGCCCCCAGTATGATTGTGCCAGAGTGTATGTGGGATGCGAGCGGGATGGCATGGGTGAGTACACAAGACGGTGCGGGGCATGCACTGACCCAGACGGGGTTGACAAATTGTCCGGGAGAGTGGCTCGGGCCCCGCGGGGGTAAGGGCACCGCCGGAATCCGGAGGGTCCGGCCCTCCATTTGTCCCGGAACTCGGGAGGCCAGATGGTGCCGGTGGCTCCGTACGATGGAAAAACCGACCTGAGGGCGTATTTGGCCCAATTTGACCACGTGGCCAGAGGTAATGGCTGGAGCATGGAGGAGAGCGTGATCCACCTTGTCGCGGCGCTGTGCGGCACGGCGGCCGAGGTCCTGACCGCAATGCCCCCGGGAGGGATAACATTGGCAGGCCTCCGTTCAGCCCTAAACAACCGGTTTGGAGTGGAGCAGCAGAGCGAGCTTGCCAAAGCTCAGCTCAGTGGGCGTAAATGTCAGCCCCATGAAAATATGGGGGATTTGGCTTACGATATTCGCCGCGTGGTGGGGATCGCACACGCAAATATGGCGCCGCTCTACCAGGAAGATCTTGCCCTGGACTATTTTATCCAGGCTCTTGCGGGCACCGACACCAGGGCCCAGCTGACAACATTTCGCCCGGCAAACCTCCAGAAGACGGCCGACGCTGCCGCCCGATGGGAGGCAGTGAAGCTGCCGGCTAGAGGATCCGAGCGACATGCGATAGCTGTCCGGCAGGTGGGCACCGTGGAAAACCGTGCGCCTGGAGCCGGGGCTGGTCTTGACTCCCGAGTGGAGCTGGAGGGAATGGTCTGGGACATGGTCGCCCGCCGGTTAGCGGGGTCTAGGCCATGGCAGGCGGCTCACAGAAGGACATGTGATGGGCCATTGGCGGTTACCCTAATTCGAAATGGGGGGGGGGGATACAATGTGGAATATCAGAGGCATGCACCGTACCCGGTGAGGTGTTTTCACTGTGGTCAGGTGGGCCACCTGCAGCGGCAGTGTAGGGCCCCGTGCAGGGAAAGGCCCCGGCCCCCCAGACCACCAACTCCCCCCCCCCCCCCCCGTACAGACCAGAATAGCCACCCCCCAACACCACCCCCTGCCAGTCCCAGGGAAACTAACGAGTGCCGAGCATATATGGCCATGTTCAGCAGACCTAGATGGGGAAGAGCCATCAGAGCTGCGACAGTGTGTGGTCATTTATTGTGGCCAAATTGGCACTGGTAGTTTAACAATGAGGTGCAAAATTGCCGTCGTAGACGCCGTTTTGGACACAGGAGCAAGCGCCACGATCATCAGCTCTGTGGTCCTTAATTCGAGTGTGGACGGGTGGGATGAGATCCACCGTCTGCAAAATCATAGTTTTCAGTGAGCTACCCGGGCAACTGCCCCCATCATAGGGTGTGGTTTCGTGACCCTTAAATTGGACATGGTTAAAAGGAAAATAGAGGTTTGGGTGGTGGAGGTGTGCGACCCATGTCGAATAGGGTTGGATGTGTTGACCGCCAGTGGTTGTAAAATCGACCTGGGCCGAGGAGTCATGCAGTTGGGTGGTGAGGAGTTGCCGTTGGGAGGCATGAGCACGGATGAGAAGGTAGAGCTGGAGGCTCCCAACTCCGTGGTCATCCCCTCGGGTGCCGAGGCAGTAATTGCGGCATGGTGGCGGGCACACCCAACCTGGCAGGGCTTCTGCTGCCTGGCCGCACCACTGGCGGGGCAAACGACCCCGGGTTTAGTCGTGAGCCACACCCTGGTAAATAGCGACGGGCCTATCTTGTCCGTCAGGGTAATAAATGTAAGCACGGAACCATGCACTATTGGACAGGGCACAAAGGTGGCAGATTTCACCCCAGTGGTACGAGTCGCAGAGCTAAGGGACGATAACATCGAGTCGGACCGGCCCCAGAGCTGGTCTACAGAGTCTGTTAGGAATTGGCCCGATTCCATTTGCGAGATGGTAAATTGGAGTAGTGTAGATTTGGAGGACGCCCAGCGGGAGGCCTTACACAAACTGGTCGACCGACGCATAGAAATCTTCTCCTTGTCACCCGAGGATATTGGACGTACGGGTCTGGTGAAACATCAGATCCATACCAATGGGGTCCGGCCTGTCCGTCAGCCCACTCGACGGCTCCCTTGGAGCTGATGAACAGGTAGAAAAGATGCTCAATGCAGGTGTCATTGAGCCCTCGGGAAGTCCTTGGATGTCACCGGTTCTGCTGGTCAAAAAGAATGATGGGACGACGCATTTCTGCATGGACTATCGCCAGCTTAACAACGTGACACTCAATGACTCCTATCCCCTGCCTAGAATTGACGACACCCTCAACACCGTTTCAGGCTCTAAATGGTTTTCAACTTTGGACCTCAAGAGTGGGTATTGGCAGGTGGAGATGGATAAGACGGGGAAGGATAAAACGGCATTTTCTACAGCGAAGGGACTGTATCAGTTCACTGTGATGCCGTTTGGTTTGTGCAACGCCGCTGCCACCTTTGAGCGATTGATGGAGCGTGTGCTGGGCGGCATGCCATGGCAATCATGCCTGGTGGACCTGGATGACGTCCTGGTACACGCTAAAATATTTTCCCAGGCAATAACTAATTTGGACCAGGTGTTTGGGCACCTCAGGCAGGCAGGGTTGAAGTTGAGCCCAGGGAAATGTACTTTGTTCGCAAAGGAAGTGGCCTATCTCGGACATGTGATTGGCCGCGATGGGGTGAAAACCGACCCAGGGAAAATTACAGCGGTAGAGGAGTGGCCCGTACCTCGTAACGTCAAACAGGTATGGGTTTTTTTGGGGTCTCTGCTCCTACTGCCGGCGCTTTGTGGAAAAATTTGCGGACATAACCAGACCCCTTCACCGGCTTCCAGAGAAGGGGTAAATATTTAATTGCACAGGGGAATGCCATCAGGCCTTCCTCAAACTAAAGGGGTGTTTGACATCCGCACCCATTTTAGCATACCCCACCGATGGCGGGATGTATATCCTGGACACGGATGCAAGCCAGGAAGGATTGGGTGCAGTCTTGTCTCAGACACAGGGGGCGTGGAAAGAGTGATCGCGTATTACAGTCGGGCCATGAGTCGGCCCAAACGAAATTTTTGCGTCACTCGTAAGGAACTATTGGCCATGCTGTCTGCCATGAGCCATTTCCACCCGTACCTGTATGGGAGGAAATTTTTTGTTTGCACTGACTATTCCTCCTTGCAATGGCTCTTACGGTTCAAGGAACCAAAGGGCCAAATTGCAAGGTGGTCGGAAAAGTTACAGCAGTACGATTTTGATGTGGCCCATAGAGCCGGTAAGGTTCATGGGAATGCCGATGCGCTCTCTCGACGCCCCTGTCTAGGAGAAAACTGTAGATATTGCATGAGGCACGAGGAGAGGGACCAATTGGCGGACACCTCCCAGAAGCTCCTAGTCCGTGCAGCCCGGGTGGTAGGTCCAATTTTGCCACTAACCACGGATGAGGAATTCGGCGATTTGGCATGGAGCACGGCCCAGCGGGAGGATCCCGTGATATGGCCCGTGTATGAGTGGGTCCGGGTAGGTAAGAGACCCAGCGGGGAGGAGGTCACCCCATTTGGAGCGCAAACAAAGGCGTACTGGGCTCCGTGGAAAACTCTAGAAATGAGGGACAACATCTTGTACCGCAAATGGGTGGAGATCCCCTCAGAAAGAACTTCTTGGCTAGTGGTAGTCCCCGACCGGTTTAAAACCAAAATTTTGGAACAGGTGCACGGTACACTGGTGGCCATTTGGGCAGGACAAAAACAACATCTCGCATCCGCCGGCGGTTCTATTGGGTCAACATGGGGCACGATGTTCAGGACTGGTGTTGAGCATGCAACGCCTGTACTGCCAAAAAGGGACCGGCATGGAGGATGAGGGCCCCGCTTCAACTACATCAGGTTGGGGCCCCCCTTGACCGAGTGGCCATGGACATATTGGGACCACTGCCCCCCACTCGCCAAGGTAACCGATATATCCTTGTAATTATGGACTACTTCACTAAATGGCCAGAGGCCTATGCCCTTCCCAACCAAGAAGCCGGGGTTGTGGTACAGGCCTTCGTGGAAGGATTTGTATGTCGGCAAGGGATTCCGGAGGAGCTGCACACCAACCAGGGAGGAAATTTTGAAAGCGAATTGCTAAAAGAAGTGTGCAGTCTCCTATCAATTTGAAAGATCTGAACAACGCCCCTAAGGCCACAATCCGACGGGATGGTGGAGAGGTTCAATAGAACCATAATTCAACAATTGGCCCTCTTCACCAGCAATTGTCAGGATGACTGGGACGAACATCTCCCGTATTTGCTGATGGCCTATCGAACGAGTCAGCATGGAGCCACCGCCTATAGCCCGGCGCTGCTCATGGACGGACGAGAGCTGCGAGCCCCCGTCGATTTGCTGTGTGACCTGATGCCTGAGCGTCCTGACGGACCCCCAGGGAAGGGCTACGCATGTCAGTTGGAGGAAGGCATGGAAAGAGTCGATGCCTTCGCTCGCCGCCAACTCCAACAGGCGGGTGTGAAAATGAAGCGCAGGTACGACCACCGGAGCCAGGCGAGTGAGTACTCCCCGGGGACGAATATTTGGTTCTTCAATCCCCGAAGGAGGAAGGGCAGATGCCCGAAATTCACCTCGCCCTGGCAGGGCCTGGGGGTCATCCTGGCGCAAATTAGTGACGTGGTCATAAAAATTAAAATGGGACCACGGGCCTTTCCCCGTATCATCCACGCGGACCGCCTGAGACCCTATAAGGGCGAACTTACGCCCTCATGAATTGATAGGACCAGAGTAGCAGGAGCTAGGACCACCGCTCCCGCGGAGACGCAAGGCTCTTAGAGCCTTGCTACAAGTACACCATACCCCGGCCAGGATGTGGCAAGCATCCTCCCCCGGGCAAAGGAGCACTAGTTAGTGAGAAGGGTTTAGCGATAAATAGACCGGCCTCATGGGGCATGAGCAGTCCTCCATGGGGCTTGGTGGGTACGAGTTAGTGGGAAATTTAGTTTAGATTTACAAATGGATTCTGGGAGACATGGATGGATATGGAACGTGTAGTGGGGACGTAGCTTAGCAGTAGAGTTAAAAGGAAGGTGCATTTGAATAAGGGATGACGGGGGGCATGAGCTAGTTAGGGGGACATAGTTGTTTGAGTGTGGAGTGAATTGAAAAAAAAAAGGAGAAAGAAACATGATGAGTGAATGAGGGACAGCGGGCCCAAGTGCGAATGGAGTGAAAGTGGAATGCATGGTGCAAATAAATGATTGGGGAGGAGGAGAGAATCCCACCCAAGGGAACCCAGGGTCAGTGTAATGTTAGTTAGTGGGTTAGTTAAATTTACCAAAAGGCGGTCGCTTTGTTGTTGGTGTTGGAAGAAGACACGATACCTCTTTCAAGGGTGCAGGAGTCCATTGACCGGCTGGGAGCATGGCTGTTGAAAGGTGAGTACTGAGTAGAGGGCACCCCGGGCACGGAGAAGTCGACCAGAGTAGGCCATGGGTCCAAGCGACCGAGTTAGTAAAATGGGCAGGGGCGACCCTCAGAATGGGACCCGGAGCACCAGAAATGCCACGTGGGCATATACGGGGGAGTAGCCAGGAAGGAGACTCCCCACGTTCATATGGAGTAGTTAGGCTCAGAGACTGCCTCAGCTGCCCGGGGGTGCCGTAGTTCAAATTCAGCAGAAGGGAATCCCTGCCAATTGAGCCACGCTGCACAGCCACAAAATTGTGCAAGGGCACGAGAGAAAATTTGCGGGCCAGGCCCAAATAAATAACGAACACCAACACAGGCGACGGGAATCATGGTTTCTAGAACCAATAGTTTAAAGAGACAGGCGTGTTGAAAAGCCTCAGGGATAGTTTAACGTGTAACAAGTCTGAAGACGATGATGGTTCACGAGTGGTATTTGACGATGTAGGTTGTTTCAGAAGTCAAGGATGAGACAATGTGATAATGTTTGACCAAGTTATAAAAATGATCAACATGATGTGGTACAAGTGACAGGTTATTAGCTGCAAAATGTCGAAAACCCGGTTTCATTCAACAACTTTCAAAATTTTACCTTTGCATAACCTTTAAAGGTCACAAAACAATGTTGTGGACATTAAAATAAGGAAACAGGGTGATACGTGCTATAGCTTATTGGAGTTAGTTCGTCGAGGAACGTCGAAAACCCGGTTCGATTCCCACAACTTTGAAAACTTGACCTTTGTGAACTTTAAAGGTCAAAGGTCAAGGATTATGACCTTTGGTGCAAAACTTCCTCTGGAACATTCCAGGAACAATATAACGTCATATAGGCTATATGGCATTTCGCACTCCTTGGATTATTATCCATACTTTGATGAAATCAGCGTAAAAACAAACTTGAAGGGAGCGCCACGGGCAAGGTGTTCGAGATAGAGCAAAATGGTTTCAAGACTTTAGGTGGGGAATGACCTCAAGATTATGCATAAAAAATATTGTCATCCGAGCTCTCAAAGTTTTGGCAGTCATATGATTTTTATGTCAAAATTCGAAATTTTCTAAGTTCCTGACCTTGTGACCTTGACCTTGGGACAACAATGAAAAATCGAACTCCGTGGGGCTATGCAGGTGTCATTGGGCTAACCAAATACCGAAACCCCCTGCCAGATTTGACAAACCCCTCGGAGAAGATGGATTTTTATGTCAAAATTCGCAATTTTCTAAGTTCGTGACCCTGTGACCTTGACCTTGTGACGAAAATGAAAAATCGAGCTCCGTGAGGCTATGCAGGTGCCATTGGGTTAACCAAGTACCGAAACCCCTGCCAGATTCGACAAACCCCCGAGGATAAGATGCAAATTGAAATCGGCTACCCCCTAAAAACACAATTCGCAATTTTCTAAGTTTGTGACCTTGTAACCTTGACCTTGGGACGAAAATGAAAAATCGAGCTCTGTGGGGCTATGCAGGTGCCATTGGGCTAACCAAATACTGAAACCCCTGTCATATTCGACAAACCCCCAAGGAGAAGATGCAAATCGAAATCGGCTGCCCCCTAAAAACACATGTTTTTTGGGCGTGGCTCCGCCCATAATGGGCACACCACGTCCATTCTCAGGAAAACACAGCGAGATCATGATATAAACCTCCCACCAAAATTTAATCAGGATCGGATCAAAACCGACGGAGCTATGCTCAGGACAGACAGACGGACAGACAGACAGACAGACGGTCAGACAGACAGACACCGACAGACAGGCAGGCAGGCAGACACACAACAATAACGAATATAGTGGTCACTTATTTTTTTTGTGAAAATATTTTTTCGTGAACCAATTTTTTTTTAGTGAAAATATTTTTTCGTGAACCAATTAATGATAGGACAGATAGGAAATATGAACCTCTTCTTCTTCTTCTTCTTTCGGCTGCTCCCGTTAGGGGTCACCACAGCGGATCATCCGTATGATCCGCATAGTAATTTGGCACATGTTTTACGCCGGATGCCCTTCCTGACGCAACCCTGGTCGCCTCTTACGACACAGGGATATGGTACACCTATTCTAACCGGGGCATACACCGGCCCAGTACACTGGTACTCACTTTGCCGACCTCGGAAGGATGACAGGCTGAGTCAACCCCCTGGTGTATTAATTCAGTGGCCCAACGGGGCTTGAACTCAGGACCTTTTGGATCCCAAGCTGCTGCCCTCACCACTGCACCAACACCAGGCTTATAGGAAATATGAACCCCTTCGCACCATCCATCCCTTCGCTGCCAGTAGGCCACTGGACCCACCATGGTAAATTGCTGAAATATATGGAGGTTGTTCTGAGGCTCCATTGGGCCTCGAGACAGATCCACCTGTCTCTTCCTTATTCCCCTCAAGAAGGATCTTAGGGGTTAGGAGTAGGCAGGTAGGATAGGTTAGCCGGACAAGGACAGTAGGAGGGTTAGGGACACTTCAAATTATAAAAGACAAAAATAGAAAATAAAAGGGAAAAAAAAGGGGGGAAGTCTAAATTTTGTTGTTGCAAACTAAGGGAGCGGGTATGGACAAAGACAGGCAAAGGCGATAGGTTGGGGGGAGACAGTAGGGTAGGTCCGAGCCCATTTTCGGAGCGGTCGGCACCACCGCACTCCCTCCAGAACCTCACGGACCAGACCAGAGGCCGGCCAGCTTCATATGCCGGCCTGTTTGTGCTGCATCTGCTGGTCCGCATTTGCATTGCCATGCCTTGTTTGCCTGCCTTTGCCATGACTCCATGCCTGCCTAGCCCTTGTTTTCATTTCCTCCGTGTCAACCATCTCCACCATGTGCACCAGGATCATCTCCTCAAGTTTTGCAAGGACTGCCCTGCAGGCAGCCACACAACGGGGACTGCATTTGACCTGCAAAATGATTGACTTTGCTGTGCCTTTTTCCCACAGATCACAGGTCCTGGGCCATGGTAAGTGTAAATAGTAGGAAATGTATATAATCTTTAAAACCCACCTGTTTGTTTGTGTTAGCGCCGGCAATCTTATTTACGTTGTCTGAGTGAGTCTGATAGTTTAGTTACGCAGCGCACTAGGTTATTTCTTTTTGGGACATGTATTCAAATGTCGCACTCAGGGATCCGTAGGTAAAACATACCAGGGGACAAACCTACACAAATTTATGACTCGGGACGAGTCTATAAAGAGGGGGGGGGTAGTGTTACAAATTTGGAAACCATTCGCCTTCACACATACAGTTGACCCAAAGTTTAGTTATTTCGTTAAGTATATGTGGATCGTTAGAATCTCTCCCCTATGTCTAATGGGAATTTCATGTGCGCGCTGCGAGTTTCTTTCTAGTTATTCTTCTGCAGTAAATCCCCCTCCACTCCTTCAGCGCCAATACACACATGTTCGAGGCCACGGACATAGGCGGGGGTGAGATCACCTCAGGGCCGACTCCGCCCCAGCAAGATGGAATGTTCCCCTCGTCCAATCGGGGGTGAGATCACCTCAGAGCCGACCCCGCCCAGCCAGATGGAATGTTCCCCTCATCCAATCAGGGGTGAGATCACCTCAGAGCCGACCCCGCCCCAGCCAGATGGAATGTTCGCCTCGTCCAATGAGGGGAGGACACTGATCGCCCGACGCCCCCCGACCAATCCGGAGGCGAGTTACCTCAGAACGGATCTCTCCACCCGCCCGGGGGAGGGATAAGAAGGGTGGCGAGCTGTCTCAGCGGTGGTCTTTTTGGGGGTTCCTTGGTGGTCGGTGGTCGTGTTGGTACTCGTGGTGGTGGTGGTTGTGGCGGAGGTGTTTTGTGGTGCTCACGTCGTCGATTGTCGTTCGTGGCAGCCAGGATCGTGGGCTCGTTGGATTCTTGGTCATGGGTTCGAGTCCCACCATGGTGGGTTGTGTTGGAGTGCTCGAGCTGGGGATCCCCGTTCCCATCCACGGACTCCAAACTCCACAACTGCGAGTCAGTAAAACCGCACGAGGCGGCCAGGTACCTGGCCAGACTCGCCTTCCATCCCGAGCTGAAGGGCCCAATAAAGACCCAAGAGGTCCATTTCTTTTTGGGTGTGTGTGTCTGTCTGTAGCCAGTCTGATAAGTAGAAATTGTTTAAGTGATTGCCATTGTACATTTGCCGACATCTATATTCGTGATTAAGTCTGCTCTGTGTTTCCCTCCCAATTACCTTGTAAATAAATAACTGCTAAATGTTCTAGTTCGTTGTCTGTGTTTTCTTTCATTGACCCAGTATGGTTCGGGCTTGAGAATTAGGGAGGCCGATTGTGCCGTAAATTGTCATTTGGGCCGGCGTGGCTTTGGTAATCCCCGCTCGGTTACGCCGGCTCCGAGTCGGTAACAGCGACTCGGATTGGACAAAGCCGGTCGAGGGTGTGGCTTCCCCGGTAGCTAGACCACGCGGCTAAGTAGGTAAATTGGAATCAGACAAAAATACCCTAATCGCGCGGTCGAAATATTGGCGTCCACGGTCCATTAAGCGACCCGTCGACTTCGGAGTTATCCGGAGTGACGACCTTCAATTCCGGTGTTTGGTAGGAGACAGCCCAAGTGCTCCATCTCGCGGTCGTCCTCGCCACCGAACCCGGCACCACAACAATATATGTGTGGATATATGTATGTATATATATATAATATATATGTATGTATATATATATATATATATATATAATATATGTATGTATGTATATATATATATATAATATATGTATGTATATATATATATATATATATATATATATATATATATATATATATATATATATATATATATATATATATAATATATGTATATATATATATATATATAATATATGTATGTATATATATATATATATATATATATATATATATATATATATATTTATGTACTGTATATATATATATATATATATATATATATATATATATGTATATATATGAATATATGTGTCTATATTTGATGCTCGCTCGACTACCCTTATTCTGAGGTTTTTGGGTGGTTGCTAGACTACCGTTTTTCTCAGGTTTTCCCTCTGTCTGTATGTCTGTTGGGTGGTTGCTAGACTATCGTTATTCTCAGGTTTTCCGTCTGTCTGTATGTCTGTTGGGTAGTCGCTAGACTATCATTATTCTCAGGTTTTCCGTCTGTCTGTATGTCTGTTGGGTGGTCGCTAGACTATCGTTATTCTCAGGTTTTCCGTCTGTCTGTATGTATGTAATGGACAGATCTGGAGGCCAGAGGAGTCAACCGATTTTGATGTAACTTGACTGGTAGGTTTATACCAGGATCTAGTTGTATGCTTTTGGGCACCGTTGCTATGGACGCCACCGTTGCCTTGCAATGGGACTTTGAAATTTTTGAAAAAATCCGAAAAATATTTTTATATATTTTTTGTCGAAAATCAAAAATCGGCTTCCGCGCTTTTATGCACACTATAATCACCCTCTTTGTCAAAAAATTTCAGCCCGATCCGTCAAAAACTGTATGACTAGTATGCAATTATATTACTATATGCTTTCACCCCAACGTTCGCGTTGGGATTCCCTAACGTAGGGTTAGGGAATCGAATACAAATGATGAATGGACAGTTTCTCATCATGTTCGTATATGGAACAACGAACGGCAAAAATGCCATCTGATGTGTTCTCTTATCTACATATTTCAAATTCGCCTTAGTCTCGCGACTACCCATTCTCGCCTACCGGCTTGTGTATAGTATATATGTGTGTGTGTGTATATATATATATATATATATATATATATATATATATATATATATATATATATATATATATATATATATATATATATATATATATATATATATATATATATATATATATATGTAGTTTAGAAATTGTGTTATGGATTTAAATATTCAACATTGCACATTAATGGGATATCTGCTAGTCATCACTACATGGATACGATTGCATAATGGAGTTCTTTGTAATGAAGTTTGATTTTTCCCATGTCAGTTTTAAATGCTCTATTAAGACTTTACGGTGGAAGCATTACGAGTTGTCCATTACCTACAATTATAAAACCAGAGTCTTCTTCATCTGCCAACGATAATGTAGTCTGAGAGCTTTATTATGAATGCTGGATTGACCATGACAATATGAAATTACAGCTTTTGATTAACCACCAACCTTAAGCAGTCACATTATGGAAGGAATGACGCATCGATGAGGTTATTACTGAATGTTACACACAAACGAGGCATTACTCACAATAGCGTGAGAGGCAAATGACTCACCTGCTTAAGGTTATGTGCATCCCAGCAGCCATTCAGACAAATGAAATGATGTCAAAGAAATAATTACAACTCGACGTCAATGTCCATATTTGCTACTATTCCAACAATGATGCCTGCAGGAACATTTTAAACCAACAGATTAATAAGTAAAAAAACACCTCGAAGAAAATCTTGGATCTTTAAACATCGCATTTAGGGGGCAGTCAGTAAAAAGGAACATAATTTAAATGGGTCGTTTAACATCTGGCTGCAGGAAATGCCATTTCTTTTAAGCTTTTAACCTGGCTTTCTCCTGAAGAGCTACCTGATGTTTGCAAAATGCATTAACGGTAAAGAGTGAAAGAGGGGCATTGACAACACACTTGACATTTTGTTCGCTTCTTAATTGACTTTCAGAAGATTGACAAATAATTTACTCTTGACATTTCGTGTCCTATATTCATGAGGCTCAGTGTGATGCCAAATATCAACACCAAACTATCGAGAATGGTTACAGCAGCCAAGAGGTTGTCTCAGGGACACTATAATATAGGGGTGCTGACGCATCTGCCATTTTGGAACAGGAACTCATTTCACATCTGTTTCCTCTTCTAATCACTGTGCATTATTCACTTCTCCCTCTTCTTCCCCTCCCCCTTTTTCCTATCCATAGGCTGTATTATCAATTTTCAGCTTCAGCTTTCAAATACCCAAATCAGGCACAACAAGTAACGTTTGTGATGCACTGTCTACTAACAAAGTCTTTTGGGGTTTAGTGTACCCATTTCAGAAGTATTTTTAAGAATTATACCTGAACGCGTTCAGTAACAAACAAACGTTATTTTGCTTGTTTATGAATTATCAACAGATTGTGGAATAATTAAGTCCTGGTTCCATCATTTTGCATTGCCTTGTAATAATGCGGCAACAGTAAGATGTAAACTGTTTTTATTTTAATCTGTTGTTCATGACTGGTAGTGGATGTACGTGGGGCATTCAATTTTCCTTTATGAACTCGATAACCTCTCCCTATTCCTTGCTGGTTTCATTGTTTCTTCCCTTCCCCTCTCTCTTCTTTTCCTATTTGTACCCAATTGTTGATCTGCTACCCTCCTGTCAGTTCAACCTTGCCCTCCCATGGTCATTGCTTTTGGAGAAAGAAGAATAGCCCATGAGATGTCAAAGTAAAACGAGGTGCATTTACACTCATAAATAAAAACAAGAAGACAAGTTATCATAGAAGATACAGCCTCCAACCACACCTTAAATATATAAATATGGAGGAAGTGGAGATAAAGTGTACAAAAATAAAATTGAAGGTGTTGTGTTAGTAGTGGAGATGGTAAAGTGTATATAAATAATTCAAAGTTTGGTGTTGGTCGTGGAAAAGCTCGTGTTTATAAATAAATAAATAAATAATTCAAAGTTGGATGTTGGTAGTGGAGATGCTAAAGTGTATGTAAATAAATAATTAAAAGTTGGGTGTTGGTAGTGGAGATGCTAAAGTGTATGTAAATAAATAAATAATTCAAAGTTGGGTGTTGGTAGTGGAGATGCTAAAGTGTATGTAAATAAATAAATAATTCAAAGTTGGGTGTTGGTATTGGAGATGCCAAAGTGTATGTAAATAAATGAGCCTGGTGTTGGCTTAGTGGTGAGGGTGGCAGCTTCAGGCTTGGGATCCTAGGGTCCTGAGTTCAAGCCCCATTGGCCGCTGAATTAATACACCAGGAGGTTGACTCAGCCTGTCATTCTTCCGAGGTTGGTGAAATGAGTACCAGTGTACTGGTAGAGAGGCACTGCATCAGCGACACAGTCGTGCTTCCAAGAAATGATCGCTACCCCAGCAGCTAAGCTGCCATACGCAAGAAAAAGAAGATGTAAACAAATAAATAAATAAACAAGGAGCTGATGCTCTTGGTCCCTCACCTTTTGGGTGGTATGAGAAATAGATCTGTGTTTTATGAAAGGTATATCTTGAGTGTTTTTTGAAATATCAGGCACAGAAGCCAAGTTACTGAGATGGTTGCCATGGTAACAGAATTCAGTCAATCACCGCTGTGATCTAATCAGGTTGAGATAATATCATCAGGGATAGATATTTGAAATATGAAATATCACATACACAAAGGTGTTACGAATTTGGAAGCTAACTGCACACAACAGCCAGAGTCCTTATAGCTCAGTTATATCGGTAAGTGTGTGTTTCTAGTTCGGGTCCCGTCCCTAGTCTAATGGGAATTAAAGGTACGTGCGCTGTGGAGTTATTTTGGTAGATAGGATTTTTACATTTTACATCACCTACAACAACGACAACACTCTGCTCTCGGCATTCTCCTCGTGCTCGCTGGCATGCGGGCGTGTCTGGAATTCCATGCCCCAGGCGGTGTACGTTTCGGTGTGGATTTCGCACCATATATGGTCACAAAGCGTTTCGCTTCAGTTGCACGCCAAATAAGGGTATGCGTCGTTTTCCGCCCAATGGGCGACGAGCAGACCAGAGTCGGGGCGGTCCTTGGCAAGAAGGCGGAGCCGCGACACGCCGTCCACCCAATGGGAGCAGGCCACGGGAGCGGACGGGCCCCAAAAGAAAAGCGACAAAGAAGAAGAAACAATTGATTGCGTCGAGTCTGCTCGAGTGCGCGTCTCTGTCCGGGGCTGCGGCTGACTGCATCGCGCAGATCCAAGGCGTCTCGTCTGGCGCATTTCTGCGGGTGGTCGACCATCTCAACTTGGGAGGTCATCTCGTGTCGCCTGCCTGCGAGCCAGAGGAGCGTGCCAATGCCCGACTCTACTCTCCGTACCTGGTGCTTGGAGCGGCCTCGTGTTGCGGGTTCGAGTCCCGTTACCCCAAGATCGTCGAGAACCACACGAGGTGGACAGGTCCAAGCTAGCTTCTCTTCCCTCAGCCCGTCTTCCCTCCGAGCTGACGAGGTCCATCTCTTTCTGGGCATTTGTGTGTGCGTGTGTGTGTCCTTGGGCCCTCGTCTATAAGTAACAACTGTGTAAGTACTTTCTTTGCTCATTGTACATTGCATTTCTTATAGTCATGATAACTCTGCTCTTTGTGTGCTTCCCCTCCCAGATTATTATAAAATAAATACCCCTATTGTTGAATGTACAAGCTCATTTCTGTGCTTCTTTCATTGGCTTAGCACGGTGCATGTTGGGAAATTGGGAGACGGTAAATTGTGTATTTGGACCGACGGGTCTTGGTAACCATCCGCTCGGGTTACACACGGTTCGAGCACCATAACGGCTCGTCCCGCTCGAGCTCTGTCGAGGGTGTGAATTCCCCGGTAGCTTGCCGCGTGAGTTTTTAGGTATATTGAAGTTTGGCAATTAACCCTATCCCACCCGGTCGAATTATTGGCGATTCACGGTCCTGTAAGGGACACGTGCCTTTTCAGAGTTCTCCGAGAAGCACGATCTAGATTCCGGGTGTTCGGTGGAGCCGACTCTACTGCTCCACCTAGCGGTCGTGCTCGCTGCCGAGACCAGACCCCACAACAAAGCCAAGGTACATGGGCAGATGATCGGTGGGTCAGTCGCAGCTCATTTATTGTCCCCCATCTCCGATTGTCAGATGGGCACAGGACAATAATTCAAAGTTGTGTGTCAGTAGTGGAGATGGTGACGTGTATAAAAATGAATAATTTAATGTTGTGTTATAGATTCAAATATGAAAAAAATACATTCATAATTCAAAAATATTAGAAATACCGATACAGTACTGTCAGGCCACGCTATTCTCGGGGGATATGTTCCTGGAAAATGCCGCAAATGTTGAATCCGCGAATATTGGGTTATTGTTTCAATGGGAAAAAGGGGATAGATTCCTGGTGGTTTATGATTCATAAGGGAAAAATCCAAAATACCATTAAATACTGTGAATCTGCCAACAAAAAACCCCCCACAAAAATGCGAAGAAAATCCTGCAAATACTCCCACAAAAACATGAAAAAATGCAAATACCCCCAAGAAAAACTACGAAAACATGAAAAAAATATAGGAGGGATCCTCCGTGAATAGGAGGGTCCGACAGTGCTGTTTATTCAAATAAATAAGTCAAATCAAAATAAATACCAATTACTGCACCGTAGTCCCAAGAAGAAAGCCAGATATAACAACACACACACACACACACACACACACACACACACACACACACACACACACACACACACACACACACACACACACACACACACACACACACACACACACACACACACACACACACACACACACACACACACACACACACACACACACACACACACACACCTATATATATATATATAGTTGTGGTTGACGAAATTCGCAAACCACCATTCAGGTCCCGTAGGTGAGATATCTCTGTAAGTATATGTGTAGTTAGCCCAAACCCGTTGTTTAGAGGGAATAAATGTCATTCATTCGGGCTGCGACCCTTTTAGATAGCCGTTTTTCTTTTACTATCTTTATTTTGGACCAGCCGCCATTACTACCACCACAACCACCACCAACCACGTCTCAACAGCCATCACACAACAACCACCAACCGCAACGCCGCTTCACAACAACAACGCCAACAGCCACGACCTTTACCGTCATATCTCGCTCTCGCAACCATCGCATCACCGCCATTCCCGCGCCGCTTGTGGGCACCGATACTGGACTCGTACAGGGCGCGCACCAAGCAGCGGGTGCAAAAACACCAGCCTTTCCGAGAAATCGGATCAAGAATGATTCACGCCCACTTCTGTTCCGTCCTATCAGCGAGCGTGGGGCGATTTGGCCCTGCCTCCAGGCGCGTCGGAGTATAATCGCTATATGCAGATTCGCGGATCAAGAATGATTCACGCCCACTTTTCCTCTGTCCAATGGGGAGCGTAGCTCCGCCCCCGAGCCATTCCTGATCCAAAAATCTGCATATGGTTTCTCCTGTCGCACTATAAAGCGCCGAGCGAATCGGGGCAGTTGGAGGGAGTTGAGAAGAGGAGGCAGTTGGGAAGAGTTGTGCAGTTGGAGGCAGTTGGAGAAAGTTGAGCAGTTGGACGGAGTTGGGAAGAGTTGAAGAGTTGAGAAGAGGAAAGAATTGGAGAGTTGTGGCGGCGGCGAAAGCAGTCGAGAGAGTGTCTGTCGGGATCCTGAGAGGCTGGAGAAGCCAAGAATCTTTGTGGAGGTCTGCGCTCGTGTCAGAGTCGGGGAGCTGCGGAGAGGGGAGGCCGGTAACGCGACCAAGGTCGCAGTGGAGTCGCTCGTCGCGGGACCCAAGCCAGCCAGATATCCTCTTTCCCCCGAGCATCAACAACCCCCTCCTGTTTCCCCCCGCGCTGAGATAGTGTGAGAAGGGGGCCCCGTTCCCACCCCATTCCAGGCAGTGCCAGCGAGGCCCGCGGAGTCGGGGCGCCGCCGCCATTTTGCGGCTCATCACCAGACGGGTAGGCTCGACGCGGTCTCGGCCCCAGGCCCGTCTGCCCCCTTGTAGTTGAGGGTGGTCCCTTTTTCTTTTGCTTTGAGTATATGTGTTGTCGGCGCCGTCTGTGAAGTAAAACTGTATAAGTGTTGCCGTGTGCTCGGTAGTCGGTAGTAGATCTGCATTGTGTTTCTTTTGTTGCATTTGCTTTTTGTGCATAATTGTTGTGTTTCTTCTTTTGTTACATTTGCTTTTGGTGCATAATTGTTGTGATTGTATATGTGTGCTTTCCGTTTGCCGCGGAATAAATGTGCTTTATGTTGAACTGTTTCTCCCGTTTCGCTTCGTCTTTTCTCTAATTGAATCTCCATCTTACTTCACGTAAAGGGTTGGTCGTGGGCTAAATACGCCCAATAATTAATCGAACCGTCGAGGTTGACGATAACACCACTCGGTTATCCCGATAGTACGGAACGGGTCGCTTAAAGTGGCCCGTGTCCGAAGTCGACCTGCGGCGAGGTGCAATCGCCCAGTCTACCCTCCGTGTGGGTACTTAGGTAGGTCGAATTTGGTTGACCAAAAGTTGACCAAAGCTGGATCAAAAATCAAAGCTGATGTCTTTGATCGGCTTTGATATTTGAGGGTAGTGGCGTAGCGGCTGAAATCCGAATCATATCCAGGTTCCTCCTGATGACTCCATCTTTCCTCTTTACTTCTTTGGGTTCCTTCTTGGTCTTCCATTTCATTACATATTGTTGTGGTTCTCCACCACGCCGGCGTGCGAGCGACCGCTTTTAACTAATCGCAGCCGCGCGCCCACCGGACGTGGAAAACCTAGTCGCAGTTTTCGGATCAACGCCGAAATCCAGCTACGGGTGTGTTTTTAATCACACCGTAAATCAGCCAACAATTCTGTCCACGCGCGACAGGGTCCGATCGCCGAATTGTCGATTTACCTAAGTATGCGCGTAGACAGAAATGCCGGGGATCTACACCTCAACGGGACCTGCTTGGAAACGAACCCTTTAGCAGCTCGCTCCGTTTGCGATTTGCCGAGCGGTTGTATATCGCCAGGCCCCGCCGGATCCGATTACTTTATCGGCTATTAAAAGCCAGCTAATATTCTGTACGTAATAATGGCAGTCAATGACAGGAAAGGACGCAACGAACAGGTGAACATTTAAACAAGGACATTTATTTCACACACAGGCACGTATGCAATCAAGGCAACGAATGCAATGGGGGTAAGGGACAGGACATGAGCAAACAAAGACCTACAGCCGTTTGTCTATTTATTATGTACACAATTACTTAACAGTTCTACTTATGGACACGGCGCCACAACTTTCGTACTAAGAAAACCCCAGGAAAGGAAAGGGCAGAACTGGACCCGTAGGCCTTTAATGTTCGCGGAGCTGTGGAGACCGCAAGAGCTCCGAGAGGCCGTGCAGGTTACCTGCCACCCTCATGGTGACTTGCTGGGGGACCCTCGACATTTCGCCGTAAACACGGCAGCTCGGTTGGTCCAGGCCCCGCCGTGCGGCCTGGTGGATCGGGCCTAGCCGACAACGCCTCGGAGGAACGGACGGGCCTTGCTCTCTTTTACGAGTTGATGCTCTTTTAAAAGCCCGCCCGCTCCTCAGCGTTGCTCGGATCGTCTCGGGGCCGGCTGGCGACTTCTCTCCGGCTGTGTCCACTGACCCACGGTTCGGCACCGTACTGCCGGCTTGGCTGCGCTCCGGGCTTCGCTGCGCTCCGATGACCCCGACTGCCCTCCACTGGACTCGAACCTTGACAGACTGCTCGGCGAACCCAGACCGACTCCAGGCAAAACTCCAGGCAAGAACTGAGTCTCCAGGCAAGAACTCCAGGCAAAACCCCAGGCAAACTCCAGGCAAACTGAAACTCGGTGGTTCAGCCCCACCTTTTATGGGGTCCGTGGGTGAGGTTGATCCCCCACCTTCGACCTCTCACCCCCCGCTGGCTCCGCCCCTTTTGGTATTTTGATCCGATCTCGTCGCGAAATGCGGAGAGAGCGGACGTGGCAGAGATCATCTCCACCACGCAGACGTTATGGAAATTATCGGGTCCCACCTTAACAAGGAAGTCCCCGTGCCTGTCGGTGGATGGTGTTGTTCGTGGGGATTCGCCGTGGCTGGTGAAAAGATGGTGGCACAATGGAGATGAAAGTGAGGCGATGTTGTTCGTTTGTGGAGATTTTGTTGAGGAGATGGTGAGACGTCGTGGTTGGCGCTGTGGTGGGGATGGCGTGGTTGTTGAGATGCGGTTATGGTTGTTGAAGTAGTGGTTGTGGTTGTTGAGATGCGGTTGTTCCAAAATAAAGATAGCAAAAGAATAATGGCTGACTCAAAGATCACAGCCCGGTTACACGAATAAATCCCTTTAGACATCGGTGGGGAAATCTAACCTGAACACACACTTATCGACATAACTGATCTTCGGGGAACCTGAATGGTGTTCTGTGAATTTCCACAACCGTAACAATATATTACAACCATGATCACTCCTCCCTCACCATCTCTACAAAATAGACATTGTACTGCTTACAGCTGAATTCACATTATCACAATCTAGAGTTTGGTTCGGGTTCATAAAATTAGTTTAACAGCCCAGCCGCTTCTTGGTGTCAGTGCAGAATACTACTCCTAAAGCGTTCTCAGCATTTGAATGAGGCTGCCGGTTTAATCAGCAGATGAAACACATTTTACCCTGAAGATGTCTTTGTTGATGTAAAATAGGTGAAAGCGACAGTTTTAAATTCAGTGAAAAGAGTGGGTAAAGCAAAACCTCCAACTCCCAGGATTTCAATAAGCCATCGACATTGTTGTTTTGCAAACATCATTTTGCATTGAAAGGAGGAAGACATTGTTCAGCGGAGCTTATTTGTTTAAGTTTCCACATTATAAAGCAATACCCAGGAGAAATAGTTTCCAAGCAATGCTAGACCATGCAGAAATGTCAAGTACATCTCAAAACCAACCTCAATCAATAAAATGATGTGACGTATGGTGTCTCTTTGCTGAGTGTTTACATTTTGCCTTTTCATCAAAAACTACCAAAGTATAAAGAAGGTGGTCACCACGAGAGAAAGCTGAGGAAGTAAGAGCTCAATTATGAAGAGAGTGAAAGAAAGAAAAAATGGTTAGAAGGTCAAGTCTGAATGGAGTCAACAGATGTCCAAATAGCAGAAGTTCGACACAGTCATGCTACACATAATTGCCCCAAGATTCATGTGATACAGAGTCATCTTAACTTGTAATGGAAGAACTTCCTCAATCAGGGACTGATGCATTAACCAACCTGGATTTGAACAAAAACACAGCTGTATTCAGTTGTTGGGATACAGGAAAAGGATAGGACCCATAGTCATACAGAACGACTTCCTGTAACAAAGGAAGGATCAACCAGAATGAATGGAGTAGCATCTCATGTAGACCAGACCAGGTGGGGCAGGCAGATGATCCCACCATGAAGGTCGGTAATGAGGCAGCTGTGTTTTGGGGGATGTAGCAGAATTCAAAATCGAATAATGGTGCAGCAGAACCGAAGTAGACACGATCCTAAAGTTTAGAATTAAAAAGCCACCGCGGTATCCAGTGCAAGTAGTATGGAGAGAATGGCCTAGCTGGGCTAGTGACGAGTATAGAAGTACGAGTGTAGTGTTTTGTGATCAGCTATTTTGCATGGATGGGACGATTCAGGTTTGGAAAGTACTTTTTAGATTATCGACAAAGTTTTTTTTTGTTTTTTTTTAAACAAAAAATAATATGGGATTTAAACTTCAGGTCACAGCATTCTTGTAAGGCAAATGCACAAATGGGAATAGCAAGCAAGCCAATAAAACAGTTCCCATGCTACCCCTGTATATCTTGTCATGCCCGATGTGGGATATTTTGTGTAATTATAACAAATGTTCCAAACCCAATATGAGGTACAAGTCCTAAATAAAACTGGCTGTTTTATCTGGGTGTTTAACACATAATGAAAATGATTGCATGTTTTGATGGAAGTCAATAGAGACCAAAATACCAGTCAGGTTTGAGTCCGACACACCTACATGTGAACGAGCGCTGGAAACAATCGCTGATACTGTATTTCCACATTTGTTGAACATATCCTTCAGACAGGTGAGCTGCAGCCTCTTCCCTCTCTTCAGACCTTGACAAAATCACAAGCTGGTCAAACACTTGGTATACTTCTTTCAATTCTGACAAATCTCTATCTCTCTATCTCTATCTCTATCTCTATCTCTATCTCTATCTCTATCTCTATCTCTATCTCTATCTCTATCTCTATCTCTATCTCTATCTCTATCTCTATCTCTATCTCTATCTCTATCTCTATCTCTATCTCTATCTCTATCTCTATCTCTATCTCTATCTCTATCTCTATCTCTATCTCTATCTCTATCTCTATCTCTATCTCTATCTCTATCTCTATCTCTATCTCTATCTCTATCTCTATCTCTATCTCTATCTCTATCTCTATCTCTATCTCTATCTCTATCTCTATCTCTATCTCTATCTCTATCTCTATCTCTATCTCTATCTCTATCTCTATCTCTATCTCTATCTCTATCTCTATCTCTATCTCTATCTCTATCTCTATCTCTATCTCTATCTCTATCTCTATCTCTATCTCTATCTCTATCTCTATCTCTATCTCTATCTCTATCTCTATCTCTATCTCTATCTCTATCTCTATCTCTATCTCTATCTCTATCTCTATCTCTATCTCTATCTCTATCTCTATCTCTATCTCTATCTCTATCTCTATCTCTATCTCTATCTCTATCTCTATCTCTATCTCTCTGAAAAGACCATCTGGGAAACCCAACGATATCCTTTCTTAACAATCCTCTTGAGAAAGTTTAGTCATTCAAACTTCTGTGTCTCACTATCAGCCATGATCTTTTTTGGCCAAACCACATTTCAATGTTGACCTCCAAAGCCAGCCACTGACTGGGCATCCTCCATCGTACAAAGTCCTTCCTTGGTACACCTGAACTCCTATCCATCTACTACAAGGCCTTCATCTGCAGCTTGATGGAGTACTATCCGCCTCTCCGGGATGGCTCCACTGCCTCACACCTTGCTTAGCTTGACGCTGTGGAAACCAAGTGTTCAAGATCATTGGAATCTTCTGTGATGAAGCTGAATCTATGGGTCTATCTTTTCACCATCACAGACAGGTCAGTGGTCTCTGTCTTCTACCGCCTCCTTTCTGGTCTTGCACCCTCTTCTCTTTCCGTGCATTGTCCACCCCCTCCCCAGGTTTCTGCAGGGCACACATGGTCCACCATCAACCCCCTTCTGGATTAACTACCTCAATCCAGGATTGCTGCTTACTTCCACTCATTTGTTCCTCTGTACTCCTGCCTGTGGAATCAACTTCCACATTCTCTTCAATCTCATTCTTCCCTCCAGGTCTTCAAGACAGCTGTTCAACACCATCTCAGATTGTCCCCAATCCAAAACCATGATCTTTTTTACCCTCATTAACACCATCCCAATCCCTCCTTCCAAATTTCCAGTTTTCCCTCCTGAGTTTCCTTCTTTATACATCTTGTCCACCCCATGCATCTTCTCCCCCCCCCCCCTTTCCTTCCCCACACACCCATTGCTTGTCAAATTCTAACTATTCCACGAGCCTCGACTATGTCTACAAAAAACCCCCAAAACACATGAATTCCACAAAACCATGTGAGCTGTATCAAACCTTTCAATGCAGGCAAGGAGAAGTTCATGCGTTGACAGAGGTGGTCATTGTCTAAAACATGTTGAGCTCACATGGCTGTGGTCCCTCAAAGCCATTGCAAGGCCAGATGACATCATGTGAATATTTGTCGCCACATCGTCACCTGACAGGGCCTGATTGAACTTCAACCATTAGAGCAAGAAAACTATAGGCATTGTGGCAGACCAAGTTTACTCTACAACACTGCTTGGAGATGAGATGTTTCGAGATGACAACACAACTAATTAAATTGTTTTGTGCAGGGTTGTTTTGAGAGCAGCACAGTGACTTCATAGTCCTTTCCTGATCACGTCAATGCAATTGAGTATATGTGGGATCTTTTGCCCCAATGCATCACAGCCTCTTCAAAGCTACCTTTCTTATGGACCATCTATCCTCGTAGATGAAAGGATGGCTTATGACATGTTGTGGAATCCAAGCCATGACGTGATAAAGGTGTCATTCAAGCTTAAGATCATCCTCCCCACGATTATAGTCAGGTGGCTTCGGGCCAAATCATGTGATAATCGTGACCGGGTTGAACAAAGCACCAAATTTGGTACAGTGGTTCTTTCAGGCATGGAGAACATAAACAGAATGAGTGCCAAGCCATGAGATCTGGACACGAGATCCAAGATGGCCACCAATGGGTGTCGCTGAAAAGTTGCTTTTTTGTTGGTTTTATTTGATTTTTTTTTTGAATAACGAGGTCCATCATATACACTGTACATTTGCAATTCTGGACCTTTCCCTGTGTTAATGTTTTGGCATGGTTTAGGCTTTTCTCTATAACCCTCTCTCTAACACCCTCTCTGGACCCACCCTACAGTCAGCTTCCATGGTTAAATAAATCCAGTCGTTTGTTCTCAGTTAGATTTAGCACGATGTGCTTGTACTACGTGTCGTCTCGCCAAGTTCTCTGTAAAAGTTTTCGTCATAACCATGGATTGGTTCGAGGAAGTAGCTACTTATATACAGTATATAGTTTTTTGAGCAATGCATAGTTATGCAACGATTTCTCTTTCGGAGATAATCTACCAGGCATATAAGAGTTGTGGCATGCACACTGAATGGCTTCAAATCATCTGACTTTCCAAACCTATACGATTGAGGTAATGGACATGCAGATTGGTACATTAAACCAGTATTCCCAATATCCAGCCACGCAATGGAAGTGTTGTCAGGGAATAGGTATCGATTGGGCCAAGTAATTTTGCAACATTTGCCAACTACTACCACTGTATTTTATGAAGAGTCCAATTTACAATGATTTTAAAACACAGTGTGTCCGTCACTCTCTGTTGAGTCTATGCAAATGGTCCAAAAAAAAAAAAAGTCATAATAAATATGTGGTTAGTTATTATAATACCATTCCTTTCACACCATAAAGGCACATGAGGGCTACCAAGGTAGTTTCATTGGCAAGGAGTGCAGTCGTGGGCAGATCACCCAAACGGTTATTACCCCAGTACACTGGTACTCATTTCACCAACCTCAAAAGGATGACGAGCTGAATCAACCCCACCGGGTGTTCATTCAACAGCCAACAGGGGCTCAAACACAAGACCCTTTCGGTCCCGAGCAAGCTACCCTAACCACTAAGCCAACACCAGGCTTGTGGTTATAATAATAACTAAGTTAGTGTATAATCATTTCCATTTCATCCCTGGTATCTGCCTTTGAGCTCAAATTGAGCTATCAGGAACATGCCCGAGCGAATATGGTAAAGGGTGTAACTTCTCACTTCATTTATTCCTGCAAAATAATAATGAAGCAAAAGATATAAATAGAAGTGTGTGTGATATACGTGAAGGTGATGGTGATTTGAAGTGTCCTGCTGACAGCCATCAGTAGAATAAGTCACAAGTATATGAGACTTTTCTTAAGAAAGTCTGAGTTTTGTGACGTTGATGCCTTGCCAGTTGAAGTGGACTTTGAAGGTGAAGACAAAGCTGAGGTAGGTCTACAGAACCGTGCAAAGTGGCACAAATACTGTCTCCTGAGGTTTGCCACTTCTAAGCTCAGAAGAGTCCAAGAGAAGAAATCTAAACCTGATAGCATTGCTTCAAGTCATCTGGGAAGCTACACCTTTGTGCTAACATGTAGCTTGACGAGGATCTTAGGATGATCGCAACCGAGTTGGAGGACACGCCATTGCTGGTGAGAATAACAGGAGTGTTTTGGTGGAAATCGATGCTAAGTAGCCCCCCCATAACTGCCTGAATACCTACAGAAACAGTTACAAGTCGATGCTGCGGAGTCAAAGTCAAAATACTTCAAACACCATATTGTTAAATGGAACGAATCTGAAACACCAGGACAAACCGGACTCTCAAGCCTACTTGAACATATCGCAACTTATTCTCTTTAATGCCAAAATGAAATCCTCAACTGTGTTCCTGGAAATATGAATGGTGCGAAGCGAGACTAGCATTCTCTGCTCCGTGCCATCGTTCCGGCAACTGTGACACTGTCTGTACCGGGCTGAACCAGGATTGTGTGTATTGCAAAGAATATCTTTCAAGAAACATTGCTCTGAAATGTGACGTTCAGCTGAGCACTGGAATAACTGCCGCGGCATCTCACAGGTTACATACCCTCTTTGAATCGATAGCACCTCTTCCCGCTGTGATAATATCAAAGCATATTTCGTTTTTGTTATCGGGGACATCGGTGATGTGTTGTGTCGTTGAGAACCAAAATATAAAGTGGGATGGGATTCCAATAAAAGTTTTAACCTTTGAAACTATGGATTTTGTCACATTTCCATCCCCAGGGGCATCCGAGGCATAATATTCGATCCCACTGCTGATTTTGTCTGTCATACCCCCAAGGGTAAGTACTCCAAGTTTGGTGCTTTGGTCCAGCAAGTCACGATTTTTATGCTATTAACACACTTGACCAATAGGTAGACCATTCTGTATTCTAACTAGGAACGACGTTGCGCCATGCGTGCAACTTATAAATTCGATAAACTTAAGGAATGTCATAATTATTCACTGTTCCACCCTAATTGTTACCTCATTCGCTGCCATCTTGATTTTCAACACATGCATTAAATCAGAAAACACCGAATTATGGATATTGGTTTCCATCGTCACAGATAAGAGACAAATTCCCTCAAAAGTTATTAATCCAAATACATTGTTTTTTTCTTTTATAATCCAAAGTCAACAACAAATTTGAACTGCATATATACGAGTTATCAGGAGGCATTGTAGTCAGTCGTCTGCTGCATAAACAGCATCCTTTGAAATGATTGTCATTCAGTGAAGTAATTTTGATTGGCTCTACAAATTACACAAGTACAGCCTAAGGGCCAAAGAGGATTCTCACTTTATGTCATCCTACTTCGTCATTGTGCTTACTACTACATTCATTGAGCTGGTAGGATAGCCTCGAGGTATACGCACTCGTCTCTGACCTGTATAACCTGGGTTGGAATCCTAACCCAGCTATAAACTGCCATCCTGGTGTTTCGCAGGCCGAGCGAGGGATCGACGTGTGCCGTCCTTCGGATGTCTGCCAACATTAGTCGGTGGATGTTAACAATCTAATTGCGTCCTTCGTGAAGAATAGGCGAGCAATTCCAAATTCCTGCTCGAACTCACAGAGTGGCACTGCACCAGTGGCAATGCCGTGCCCCTGCGAGAACGGATGCTAACCCACAGTTACATGCTGCATATTAACGATAACGTCCATCCATTTCACAGACTATACATGGCAAAAACAAAAACATATCCCCAATGGACAGATATACTGTACATCTAAAGAACCCAAGAAGTTAATGTGAATCTTGTGAATAAAATATCAATTATATTGGTTTCAACAGATGTTTTGCAGCAATATTGACTCTCATGGACTGAGAATGGCAAAGGAAACCATGAAAACTATACCTTGTAGCTTGGCACAGCACAAAGATGACAATGGCAGGGCAGATGACAGCCAGAGGATGACGATGGCAGGGCAGATGACAGCACAAGGATGACAATGGCAGGACAGATGACAGCCAGCCACCACGTGGTAACTAGAAAGAGAACAAAAGAGGTGCCAGGATCAAGATGTATTGCAAGCAAATTCATTACGTTTGAAAGATTACGTATTTGTTACCTCCACCACTGAAGGTGGACAGAGGTTATGTTTTCACACCTGTTTGTGGCTGTCTGTTTGCCTGTGAACAGGATATCTCAAAAATTTATTCATGGATTTGGCCAAAACTTGGCAGACAGGTTGGATGTGTGACAAGGATGAATTGATTCGATTTTGGTGAAGATACGAATCCGATAATTTATTTATTTTTTCAAGTGATTCTTCACCATTGAGAGATAGGGCCAAAATTATATCCCATGCTCGGGGTTTGTAACTTGAGTCTGAAGGATTAACTTGAGTCCAGGGCTAAAATGACTTCTCGAAGGGCTAGAGACATGATCTCGGGAGCCATATAGGGGTTTTTGAGGACGGCGAGTTCAATAGTGTCATTTTCAACACCACCTGAGGTCAGCTTCAAGGTCAAAAGGTCATATTTCAAGGTTAAATTACTGAATTTTGGTATTTTTTGCCCGTTTTTGTGTCTAACTCATAAACGGTTAGAGATGGCTGATTGTAATAAGCTGCAAGTGTGTAGAGCTGTCAAACTTTGATATTTATTGTCATATATCGTATTACATAAACATTATATGCATGTCACAACACTATGCTTATTACAACTATATCTATGTCTATGTCTATCACTAGTTGGAGAGCTTTTCTTGCCTCCTGAGGCATCCCAAAGCTTTTTCTTTGTCACTTACATTGAGGACATGAGCTTTCAATAGAATGTTAGCTAAAGTAGTACGTGCAGCATTACTACTAGCAAAAGGTGCATCTACAGAGGATAACAGCTCAGCAAAATGAAATCAGCAACGCATTTTAGTCTTGTCATACAAATTATAGGCATTATGTACAAAAAAGACGGTTGACATAGTCGGCACACTCAATCCACCTCTATTCAAATTATCTAGAAACTCAGATGACACCTCGTTACCATCTTCATCATCAATGATCTCCTCCATACTAGTGCTATCGCCATATTTATGAACAAGGTGTCCGGCCAAATAAACTACTTTATGCTTAAGGGCATCGTCAGACCGCAAGAGATCCTGAGTGTCTTGAGGAGTAATCTCGTCAATGAGTTCACTTCACTCATCTGGATTTATGGAAGTTGTACAGTTCTTGTCTCAATCAATCACACGAGAACTAGATTCGGGCAGAATGTCATGCTTAATGAGTGCTTGCAAATTTACAATTTTAGCTGCAGCCATAATGTCAACAATGTATAAGTTTCCACCGCTTCTTTGCCTGGCTTGGCCGAAAAACTTTTCCAAGGCTTCATCTGCAAATATAGCAGGAAGAACGTAGTCAAAGTCTTTCTCTGCCAGAAGCAATTTGGCAGCATCCACATTATTACATGTGGACACAGTGAAGGCTTCAGCAGTTTGCTGAGTTAGCTTCAGCTTACGATCACCTCCTCCTTGCCATGCGCAGGTAGATATAATTTGGCAGGCCTGCTCCAGCCTAATGAAACTTGTACAGTCTGCTGTCAAAGGCTGTCTGGATTCGTCGCGCAGATGGATAGCTGAGAAACGGTCTTTCACGTTCATCATCTTGAACCACTCACTCATTATCTGGGTGAGGATGATTGTGCCTTCGCTGATGCCCAGTGAATCCTTGAAGGTCTTTAAAGCAGCGACAGTCTTGTCATTGAACACTTGGCATACCAATGGTACGCTCTGGCGTTGAAGGGGCTTGGGGAAAACAGCGGTGTGCGTCAGCTTGGTGAAGCGAATAGGAGTAGCCTGGTCGATCTCATAAACCTTCTGAATATCACTCCAGTAAGCTTTGTACTCATTACCATCTACGACAAATGAGAGTGTCTTGCCATCAATAGTAATCCAGTTGTTGCGAACATTTTTGAAGACGTGCACGTAGTCGTACACTAAGAACATAGATTGCTCTTGAATTGACAGCACTTGGCAACTTCCTGGTCCTCCAAGTTTTGAATAAACACTGCGGTTGGTATTGCAATTGTCACATATCAAAGAAATCACAGTACCACCAGTACCAACTACAGCTGATGCAGCTTCGATAAGGAGTTCCTTCAGCTGATCGGCAGTTAGTTTTTTGCAGGGCAAAATGCGTAGAATATAGCGTGGACCACCGAAATGGCAAGCAACTTCAACAACCATAGCATGTGAAGCAAGCATTTCGTGTTCACCACCCGCTGCTGCATTTTAAGCATATCCTGCAACATGCTCTCCAGAAAATCGCAATGTCTCGACCAGCTTTACCTCGTCAAACATTAAATTGACCAAATGCTGCTGTGGTTTAAGCTGGTCGAACAAGGTTTTGAGGTTGGAGTCCTGCAGACCACTAGCAAGCATCTGTTTTACCTTTTTGTTGATGGTAGAATGATTAAGCCGGATCGACGAATCATTTTGTATGCACTGGGTGATATGTTGTGAAGCTGCGTTGCGAAAATCATAGTATCAGTATCAAATTGGCGATGATCAAGATGTTTGAACATAAGATGCAGCTGCGACAGAAGGAAGATGAAATGAGGAAGCTCATGTGCCTCAGTCATCCAACAGAGCTGGCTTATTACAAGCTGAAGAATTTCCTTGCTTGTGCATTCATAGATGTTTACCTGGTCAGTTATGGATATAATCTGGGACCATTTTGAGAGCAGGCTGTTCTTCTGCAAAGGAAAAAGTCGTTTGGGCACCTCAATGCCATCTTTCTTAACTCTTTTCAAGAATAGAAATCCAAAAGGTGAGTGAACTTGTTGGAAATGAAAGAACTGCTTGACAGTTTGTCCAGTAGCATCAGTTCTTGATAGGTAAAGGTTTTCCTGGTCTTTTATGACGTTAAAGCCAGGAAAATAGGAGCTGATTTTAGCACAGAAGTGGTCGAAGTCTTGGATATTGTCTGCAGCCTCATCAGCTGCCTGCATCTTCTTAGCTCTTGATTCTGACGTAGAAGATGATGTTGTGCGTGGGGCTGAGGTCACCTGCTTCAAAGCTGATTTCGGTACTCCAGAAAATATTGATGGGGGTTCTTTGGGTTGTTTGCCACCCCTAACTGACACCCAATCACAACTGAAATGTGTCTCATAAATATATATCTCCTTTAAGCACCTCAAGCTTTCTTTCTCATTTGGCATTGCCAATATCCATCTCTCCCTCTCCTCAGGATCTTTTGGGAAGGATATGACCTTTACATAAGGCGTCCCATCATAGTTTCCTCTACAACCAAAGCAGCTGCAACGACGTGGTATATTGTCACCAAAGCAGGAAACAACACAAATAGCCTGTGAGATCACCAGCTGGACAGTTTCTGAAAGAGAAACAAACAAAACATACATTAGTTAATGAAGATAGAAACCAGCAAGTAGGTGCAGTAGGTGCACAATGTCATGTTTTGTCATAGACTTTACAAAAGTTTTCCTCTATGAGTTAGACACAAAAACGGGCAAAAAATACCAAAATTCAGTAACTTGACCTTGAAATATGACCTTTGGACCTTGAAGATGACCTCAGGTGGTGTTGAAAATGACACTATTGAACTCGCCGTCCTCAAAAACCCCTATATGGATCCCGAGATCGTGTCTCCAGCCCTTCTAGAAGTCATTTTAGCCCCGGACTCAGGTTAATCCTTCAGACTCAAGTTACAAACCCCGAGATCGTGACGTTCCAGTCCTTCTCTATAGGAGTCTATGATAGCACGATATCTCAATACAGTCCTGCAGCGTAGTCTGATATATCAGATCAATTGTTCAAATTTGCATAAAAGCACCAACATTGGTAGACATGTAGAATAATGTATTCCGAACAATTCTAGATATGGAGCCACCCGAGATTGTGCCTTGGTCAGCTTCGGCGACCATTTTCCAAAATGGCCGCCATTCTACTTTAGCGAAATTGGCTATATGCTCTTATTTTCTTATTGTATTGGTGGTAGATATAAGAAAAGTGTAAAATTCAGTAAATTGACCATGAAAAGGTGTATTCAAATATTATGAGCCAGTATTTTCAGTAAAAAAAGCCATTATTTAATTTGTAAATTGCTGCTCTCCTGAAAAGTACCCATTATTGCCTGGAGAACAAGAGTCAAATGATATTCATCACATTCAATGGGTTTGGAATCAACAAAATTGCATTATAGATTACATACTTTACTCTATTTTGAAAAGGGAACTGATAATCGTGATAATGACAAACTCAGAAAATGTAGTCAAATTATTGCACACTTCACTTTGAAGCGGCTACGGTTTACTGTCTACTACCATTCTACCAGGACACATGGTACACGTATACATCAGTCTAGTACAATACGAGTTTCTGAGCTCAAGTGTACTGGCTCTGGATCAAGAAGTCAACACTTTTACAAGCAATGCGACTTTGCATTTGCACATTCTAAGCTAGGCCGATATCTCAGTCTGTGTCTACTGCGTCTGTCTACTGGCATTCTCCTTCACAAGCACACAGTCCAGTCCATTGCAGATTAGCCTTCTTGCATTTGCAGCGGTTTCTACAGCCTTTTTTGCAGCCGCACGACACCAGCTCGAAGCAGCTTTTTGAAGCCTCAGGGAGTGTGGTCCAGAGCGGTTCGTATGACCCATCCTCTGTTTTCTGCCAGCCCCAGCTTGTTGGCGATGGAAGCACGGGTTGAGGGACCAAGACCTGCGCCCAGACATAGCCACCCTGGAAGACTGATCTCTTCACATGCTGTTCCAAAGCATCGTAGGTAGGTGGGATGCGCTGGACGGAGTTCCTCTTGGCAAAGAGTTTCTTTCTGGCCTCGTTGATGACCGTATATGGACTGGTGCGGTCATAGAGGAGCACCACAAACCTTTCAATGCAGTGCATTGTGTCATCCTGGATGTTGACTGGCGTGGTGGTCAGGGTCACAAGAGAATCTGTCAGTTCTGGAAACGAGTTCCATGTGGCCCAGGCAGATTTCTTCCCATGCCTCACGAATGCTGATATCGTGTCACATCCGGTCATGGCGTGGAAGATAGGGAGGGCACGTGCCTTCTGTGGACCGAGGGAGGCAGCTATTTCATCGGCAGGGATGTAGCGGTAGTTCTTGCCCGTCCCAAAGGCAATCCAGAGTTCATCCACGCATGGTAGTGCCGAGGCTCCCATCACCGCCAATATGACGATGTCGGTGTCTACGGTTCGAATTTGAATGCGACGGTGGTCATGTTCTGCAGCATGGGCCACATGTAGCCAATATTACCAATTACAACACCACTTCCACCACTACCACCACCACAACAAAATACTTCTGAACCTGTAACTGATGCTGTGTGCGAAAATGGATTTTCCCATAAAAATGACCATTTTTTCCCCACTAGAATGGTTGGAAATATAATAAATCAAAACAAATGACATTTGTATTGTTTTCCTTTGTAAATGCACATCACATGGAGTATTTATCACCTCTGAGAAACCTACAAAGAGAATAACAATGACAGATATCCCATGTTGTTAAAGTAGAATGGCGGCCATTTTCCAAAATGGCCGCCAAAGCTGACCAAGGCAAAATCTCGAGTGGCTCCATATCCAGAATACATTAGTCAACATATGTACCAATTTTGGTGCTTTTATGAAAAGTCGAACAATTGGTTTGCTATGCTGCAGTACTAATTGTGGATGGGTGTGGATGAAAGTTGGTGGATGAGTTGGGTGTGCACAACAATAAATTGAGCTGATTAGATTTTGGTTCAAGACCGGACACAGAATCAACCTTTGAGTGGGAGACAAAATGTAAAATCTTAAGTCTGGCACAGAGCTACTGAGTGCCGTTCCAGTTTGTTTTTCTTTGATAACTTCGGGGATAACATATTTGACAATGTATGAGTGCTGCTTTCTGTTCAGTATTTCAGTGCTTCTGACATGTTGACCTCAGAAATTGATGACAGCCTTCTCTTGAAAGCAAAAGGCAAATTAGATCTCATCCATATCTAATTTTCACTTTATTTGTTGGTACTATTGTGTGAATGAAACAGGGAAATGGCAATGTGACTTCATTTGTTTGTTAAATAATTAATCAATCATAGCCCATGCACGTTATTCCTCCACAAAATGCATGTCATGAGGTCCCAAGAACACGGCATTGATTGGTTGTACGGCTCGGACCAACTCTTGCCTTCGAGTTCAGAAGGGGATTTCAGAATAATTTTTTACACTCTTGAGAAAGGTTAGTGGAGGCACCTTTGTGTATATATATATATATATATATATATATATATATATATATATATATATATATATATATATATATATATATATATATATATATATATATATATATATATATATATATATATATATATATATATATATACACATATATATATATATATATATATATATATATATATATACATATATACACATATATATACATATATATATATATATATATATACATATATATATATATATATATATATATATATATATATATATATATATATATATATACATATACATATACATATACATATATATATATATATACATATACATATATATATATATATATATATATATATACATATACATATATATATACATATACATATATATATACATATACATATATATATACATATACATATATATATACATACATATATATATACATACATACATATATATATATATATATAACCGGGCGTAGTGGCGTGTGCCTGTAATCCGGCTACTCAGAGGCTTGGGTTGGAGGATCGCTTGAGGACGGGAGCCCTGCACTGGGCCGCACTATGAGAGGGTGTAGGGCAGCCCGGAATCATGGTGAAACCCAATCCTTATCCCTGTGTTGTAAGAGGCGACCAGGATTGCGTCAGGAAGGGCATCCAGCGTAAAACCTGTGCCAAGTCAGTATGCGCATCACAACGGATGATCCGCTGCGGCGACCCCTAACGGGAGCAGCCGAGAGACGAACATATATATATATATATATATATATATATATATATATATATATATATATATATATATATATATATGACAATACATATATATTTACATATATATATATATATATATATATATATATATATATATATATATACATATACACATAAATGTCGGGAATCGTACCTTTTTTTTATTAGCTTTGCTTTACCAAGTCATTATATGTTTTTGCAGGCTTGGTGATTAATCAAACTATACTCTTGGCTGGCTGCTTGTGAAAAAGAACATGAGAACAGTGTATGCTGGAAATATGATTATGATTGACCTTGAGTGGTTCAAAGAAGCATTGTCAGAGCAGGACTAGGGAGTGAACCGTTATGTGCTCTTATCTCTACTGTGTTTCACCATTCTTGTAATGAAATAAGCCAACTGCTTGCAGCTGGTTAGGTTGAAAAGACAAATTGTGAGATAAACATTTGTCCAAAGATAAAACCGAGTACATAAGGGGGTGATATAACCGTCTCAGACTAGTGACGGCACCCTACGAGCATCCTAAAGATAATTGATGTTCTTGGTGGTGCCTGCACTCCGTGCGCACGTACCTTGATGAATAATTAAACAGCCTTTCTCTCAAGTATATCGATGTCTTCATACTTTAATTGAAGGGTGATCGACGGTTACGACATATATATATATATATATATATGTATATATATATGTGTATATATATGTATATATATGTATGTATATGTATGTATATATATATGTATATATATGTATATGTATATGTATATATATGTATGTATATGTATATATATATTGTAATGGCCACGTGTACCGAGTGTATTATGAGGGGGTTAATCCTCGTTTCTCCTCAGAAGAGCCGGACCTGGGGCCACCGCTCACAATTAACTTCGTGCTGCGGTGGGTTGCTTTACAACCACGAATGCCAATCAGTTAACCACGAGTTCCAGTGTCCACCGTCTAATTTTTCCGTTTAACTAGAGGTCATGTGGCTTCCTGAATGGGGAGTGCACCCTGGCAAAGCACCAATCTTATCTTGATTAGATCTTAATTAGGGCGTCCGAGCGTTTACCGCTGGTGCTGCTGACTATGACAGGTCAATTCGTTTGGTAATTACCTCCCAGTCTATCTGGGTTCGGACAATGCTGGATCAATGGAAGGAAAGGACAAGCACGGACAGGTTGGAACGTCAACAAAGCAATTTATTAATAAGAAAATAAATAAAGAAAATAAATTTTTATTTCTGGCTGGTAAAAATTTGTAAATTAAAATCAATAAAAATAATCGCAACCAAATAAAGAATTAATCAGGCCAAATCAATCAAAATGATCACCAGCAAATAAGTAATTAATCAGGCATTGATAGAAAAAGAGACAAAGAGCAGATGCTTATCTGGGATTGATTTACTTAACAATTAAACACAGCCAAAGGTACCCATCAGATCATTCAGTGGGGAGAAGAGAAATCGTCTCGCTCACCAAATAGAAGTCGTACGTCAAATAAAAACGTTCTGAAATGTGTGAGCGTGATTTGGCCGTTGCTAGCACCCAGGAACCAGGGACGCCAAGAATCAGGTTGACGTGACAACCCCCACGTCCCACGATTATTCCTGGCTGATGATGCCATGTTTGTGGTGCTGGACGAATGGAAAAAAGCAGCCATTTGACAGAATTACCCAGCGAAAACTCGAAGCACTCATAAAACGTCAACAACAATTATCACCTCAATGTTCAGCCCGATATGAAAAAGAGCCAGTTAGCATCCATAGAGCTGCTGAACGGGGTGTCAAACATCGATGGAAAAAGGCGGGTGTCACCATCGGTGAAAGAAACGGTGTCAACGTCGATGGCAAAAGGCTGGTGTCGGCGTCGGTGAAAGAAGCGGGTGTCAACGTCGATGGAAAGAGGTTAGATGAGCCTCCGCTGGGCTAATGGCTATTTCACGTGAATGAATGTGTCTGTTTTAAAGAGAAAAAGGAGCTTTCCATAAGAGAGGGAATCTATTCTATACCCCTCTCAATGCATCACATTTAGAATCCCACCAGACATGGGGATAGGTCTATCCTAGACATAACAATCTGAGGACCTGGATGTTTGTGTGCATTCGTCGGATCGGATGCTGAAATCCGTAACAATATATATATATATATATATATATATATATATATATATATATATATATATATATATTGTAGATGTATGTTTATATGTATATATATATATATATATATATATATATATATATATATATATATATATATATATATATATATATATATATATTGTAGATGTATGTTTATATGTATATATATATATATATATATATATATATATATATATATTGTAGATGTATGTTTATATGTATATATATATATATATATATATATATATATATATATATATATATATATATATATATATATATATATATATATATATATATATATATATACATATAAACATACATCTACAATATATATATATATATGTATGTATGTATGTTCCCGAAATACAGCCAAAACGGTACACCAGAGCGCAAAAATTTTAGGGCCACCTTGCTCACCATTCGCCTGCTGTGTGCAGTATCAAGTTTTGTTCAAATCGGGCAATTAAAGATAATATTAAAAAATCAATTCCCGATTCAGTCAAGTTTTGGTATGACGATCCATAAAGCGCAAGGACAAACCATGGAGAATGTGTTGATATACCTCGAGAAACCGGTTGGCCGAACAATTCCTCCTGAGGTAAATGCTCAAATTTTCTTCAAGTTAAAGTTTGACCACTAAATGATATGAAAATTTTGTCTTTTTTTTTTTTTTCATCAACTGCTGTCACAATGGGAACCCAATGGGTTCATGGGTCATCTGGTACATATGTGTGTGTGTGTGTGTGTGTGTGTGTGTGTGTGTGTGTGTGTGTGTGTGTGTGTGTGTGTGTGTGTGTGTGTGTGTGTGTGTGTGTGTGTATATATATATATATATATATATATATATATATATATATTCTACATTGTAGAATAATAATGAAGACATCAAAACTATGAAATAACATATATGGAATTATGTAGTAACCAAAAAAGTGACAAATAAAAATATATTTCATGTTTTAGATTCTTCAAAGTAGCCACCCTTTGCCTTTTATATTTTTTATTAATTTATTTTTTGTATGCATTATCGAGGCTCATATGAGAGCTAACACAGCACAGAGCAAGGGGGGCATGAGACAAGAGGGATGGGAGTGGGAAGGACAAAACAGTGGGGAACAGAGTCATTAGGAGATCTGTGGAAGGGAGAGGGATGGGGCAGGGAACATGTGGTATACGAGATGGACATTACAGGGACTTTCAGGAAGGAAAACAGGGAATTTGAAGGAGGTGGGCTTGGGGTGGATTAGCGAGGGTAGAATAGATCGAGGATTTGGATGGGGGGGGGGCGATAAGAGGCGGTGGTGAACAGCTGTTTTGAAGGCCTGGAGGGAAGAATGCCTTGATGACAGCTTTGCACACTCTTGGCATTCTCTCAACCAGATTCACACGATAGTCACCTGGAATGCTATTCCATTAACAGGTGTGCCTTGTTAAATGTTCATTTGTGAAATTTCCTTCCTTCTTAATGCATTTGAGCCAATCAGTTGTGTTGTGACAAGTTAGGGTTGGAATACAGCAAGTAGTCCTATTTGGTAAAAGACCATTATTTTGTCTGTGCTGTCATCATCCATATTATGGCAAGAACAACTCAACTAAGCAAAGAGAAACGACAGTCCATCTGTGGTATTGGGAGTTACATGATTATTAATGTATGCACGATGTGCTGGAACTGAAGAGGCGGAACCGAGAGTGATGTTAGCGAGCTGTGAGCTGTGAGGAGTGAAGGAGGAGAGAGCCACCATTAAAAGGATTGAGCCAAAGGACTTACGTGTTGGCTGATTTTACTACACAACATATTGTCCATGAGGCTTCAAGGCCTGTGCCGGCCAGTTCGGCCAGAACAAGGCCGCTGCAGGCAAACACAGCCGGCAGATGAACTGGCCGGCACAGGCCTTGAAGCACAGCAGCTGCAGACAATCCGACCGGCACAGGCCTTGCAGCACAGCAGCTGTCGATGAAGTGGGCCGGCCTTTGCCTTGCAGCAACGCAGCCAGCAGATGAAGCTGGCCAGCCTTTGCCGTTCAGTGGAGGTTGGTGGAGGGAGTGCGGTGGTGCTGGCCACTCGGAAGGCGGGCTCGGACCTACTCTACGGTCTCCCTCCCAACCTATCGCCTTTCCCTGTCACTGTCTATACCCACTCCCTTAATTTGTCAAACCCCAATTTAGCCCCAACTTATTTTTTTGTTGTTTTTATGTTTACTTCCCCACTATAAATCGTCCCCTAACCCCCTGTACTGTCCTTGTTCGGCTAACCTATCCTGTCACCTAGCCTACTCCCAACCCCTACGTTCCCTTCCCGGAGGGGAACAAGGGAGAGCTAGCGTCCTGTGCCGAGGCCCAACTCAGCCTCAGGATGGCCTCCCCAGAGTTCAGCGATCTATAACCAAAGTGGGTCCAGCGGCCCACAACGACAGCGAGGGGATGGATGGTGCGGAGGGGTACATCTCCTAATCTACCCTAACCATTTAACTGTTAAACTACCCCGGGGCTTTCAACAAGCGCCTCTCGCTTAAACTATTGGTTCCAACAACCCAGATTCCCATCGCCTGTGTTGGTGTCCTCACAATTTCGGGCCTCGCCCCCCAATTTTCTCTCCGTGCCCTCACACGGTCTCATGGCTGGGACACGTGGCTCCCTTTGGCAGGCACGACCCTCTGCCGATTCTCCGACGATGGCACCCCCGGGCACTACACTGCCTCCGAGCCAACCAGCTCCCTAAACACCAGGGAGTGCCCCGCATGGCACCTCCCCTGAAACGCACACGTGGCAGGCTGGCTTCCCGGGCCCCTTTCCGAGGGTCACCCGTGCCCACAACACTGCCCACGCGGCTAATGGCGCCCCGGGCCCCCGCACCAAGCAGGCGCACCCGTGCCCACTACGCTATCCCGGCCCCCCATGGGCCCTTGGCCTACCACGGCCGACTAGCCTGGTGCCCGGGGTACCCACTCAGCGATACTCACCTTTCGCAGCCACACTCCCAGCCCGTCAACAGGGCTCCTGCACCCATCCAAACGGGTTTCGAGCCTACACTCCCACCAACAGCAAAACGACCTCCATTTTGTCAATTTAACTAACCCCCTAACTCAGTCTACACTGACCCCGGGGTCCCTTGGGCGGGAGTCACTCCTCCCCCCAATCACTCATCGCACCATGCATTCCCCATTCGCTCCACTCACACAGACCCGCTGGCCTCACTCACTCACCAAGCACATGCTTCCACTTCACTCACCAACTCTCTTCAACACACACACCACTGAACTCTGCCATCCTTCTAACTACCTCCCCTAACTAACTCGTGCTCCCACGTCGTCCCTTAAACTATAACACGTTCCATTTCACCTACGTAGCTAACCTACGTCCCCGCTACACATTCACTGCCTGTCACTGTCCTCAAACCTCCAAAAATCACTTTCCCAACCTAAATCTCGCTACAATCCCTCTAACTAATCCATTCCACGGACCCCATGAGGACTTACCCCTGCCCCATGGAGCCGGTCTAGCTATGCTAACCCTTCCCCCTAACTAGTTTCCATCCTGTGCCCAGGCAAGGGGGTCTTCCACCCCTTGCCCGGGAATCCTGTGCACCCGAAAGTGAGGCTTGCGATTTTTTTTTTTTTCACATGCGCAGCACCAGCGCGGCCTTCCCACTCCCATCCCTCTTGTCACTTGCAGCTCGCGCACTTTGCACCTGCCCGTGACGTCATGCAGCTGCACGTGTACCTCGTCCCTCCTTGGACGGTACCATCCGGCAGGGATACCCCTCCTGCCGGATTCCAACCCCGCGTGCAGCCATGACGTCACCGTGCGCATAAAAAAAAAAACAAGCCCCACGTCTCGAGGGGTTCCCCACGCGAACACATGTGCTTTGCCCATTGGAGCTTAACACACACACGCCCGCGTGAAGAACCCATCCGGTCCAAATCCGTAATCCTGCCTAAACTTTGTCCGTCCGCGGGATCGGCAAATCCACCGCTGGCGTTTCCGGACCGGGACTTCACTCTCGCAAGCGAGCACGTGGGGGCCTCGTGCGTTGCACAGCACGGACCTCGTGCTCGCTGCTGGGTGAACCCGGCACGGTCCCCGAAACAACTACAGCCGCTTCTCGGCTTTCTTTCCTCTGTCGCAGTCTCCGTCTCCATTCCACACACGCACTCCCGCGTGTTACGACGCTAACACACCTCACCATTAAACTCACACCGGGAGACGCGGCTGCATGTTCACACATGCCGACCGACATCTCCCTTACACACAACGACCTTGCACACGCTGTCTCTCTCACGCATGCCATTTCCCTTGCACACGTGGCTCCACTCACTCGCGGCCTTCCACTCACTCGTGCAATTTCCCTCACACAAACCATACTACTCATCCGCGGTGCCTCACTCATACACCGTGCCTCACTCACACACGCGGGGGCACTCATCCGCGGTGCCTCACTCTTACACCGTGCCTCACTCACACACGCGGGGGCACTCATCCACACACGGCGTGCTGGGAAGCACGCCCTTCTGCACACTTACCACCACACCACTCACACACGGGGTCTTTGTCACCCACCCGGTCGCTCTCACACACGCCCTTGGACCCGCGCTATGCGTGCGTTGCAGCACGCATTTCGCCACACTCGTGAACACACACCTCGACACCACACACCGGGACAACCACGCTGGGGATTCGTGTCCCCACAAGGGTCTCCGGGGCCTCTATACCCCCCAAGCTCGGCGTGCACCTGTCCACAGCACTCCTCCCCTCGACCTCGCTCGACACGACCAAACTTACCTGGTCGTGACTCGCCTCAAGGGGGCATACTCCCTCCCCTCGTTCCTGGAGGAGGCCATCCAACTGCTCGCACTGGGTCCCTGCACAGTCCGCGAGCTCACCCCCATTATCCTCCACTACCTCCGTGTGTGTGTGTGCGTCACTTACCCCGTCTTCATCGTGTAGTCTTCCCTCTATCGTTCCCATCTCCCGTGTCTCTGTACATTTATTAGTTTCTGTTGTCCCCTTGTGTCTATTAGTCTCTGCTTCTTTCTGGCGTCTTTCCCTTATCTTTATGTAGGTCAACCTTGCTTTCTCCTTAAGTCGCTCCCGTCCTTCCCTGTTTTTCACTCCTTGCTCTTTCACGATCTCCGCGTACCTCATCCTTGCTTTCCGTATTAATTGTTCTTTTCTCTCCCTCCCAATTACTTTCACCTCGTCTCTTATCTCCCTCGTGCACGTCTCCGTCACGCTTCTCGCCCAATACGTCCCCCAAATTATTTTCTCCCTACCCGCCTCCACCGCGGGCCTGACAGCCGTTGCACTCCCTCCCAGCTCGTTCGCTCCCACATGTGGCGTCGCCATTTTGAGCTCCACTGTCGTCGCCTCCATGCCCGCCTGCAGGCTTCGGCCTATTTTCTGCATCTCACCCCGCAGCTCTTTCATTTCTTCCTTCATTTTGAGTGCGTTTGTTTCCATATTCGTTTTCATTTCGTGCATGTCCCCACTGATTCCTGCCAGCATGGCGCATAGCCGGGCCATGTCGGGCGCACTCAGCTGAGCGGATTCGGCAAGGATCGGGGGGTTTGGGCGGAGAGGGGGAGGGGAGGTGTCATACACCGCGGCCGCCGCCGCACCTATTTCGGGCTCTGGGTTCAGTTGGGCGAGTTCGTGTTCCTGCACAACCAACATTTCCTGCACGGGGTTTTCATCCTGGACCATGGATTCTACATTACTACACATATACATTTCTAATACCCCCGGCTCCCGCTCACCTTGAGACGCCATCTTGCTTCTCGTAAAGGGTTAATTTGAATCGCTCGTAATTTGGAGGGAATCGGGGGTCGCTCCTCTCACCCCTGGACCGATTCCCGTGAATTTAGCTGGAGACAGGAGAGCCCGTTGTCCCGTTCTCCGAAACCAGTGTCCGAGGAGGGGGATGAGTTTGTATCCCACTCCTGACACCAGTGTTGCGGATTCGCGCCCGCCGGCGTGCGAGCGGCCACGTAACTCGAATCGCGGCACGTCGCCCACCGGACGGACAATCCCGTCGTGACCCTCTCGGACTAACGCCGGGAACTAGTCACGGGTGGGCCTTTCGGCCTCACCACGATCATGCCAATCGGCCCCCCGCGTGGGATAGGGTTGCTCGCCAAATTTGACCTACCTAAGTACCCACACGGAGGGTAGACCGGGCGATCGCACCTCGCCGCAGGTCGACTTCGGAGACGGGCCACTTTAAGCGACCCGTTCCGTACTATCGGGATAACCGAGCGGTGTTATCGTCAACCTCGACGGTTCGATTAATTATTGGGCGTATTTAGCCCACGACCAACCCTTTACGTGAAGTAAGATGGAGATTCAATAAAGGAAAAGACGAAGCGAAACGGGAAAAACAGTTCAACATAAAGCACATTTATTCCGCGGCAAACGGAAAGCACACATACACAATTATACACCAAAAGCAAATGTAAAAGTAGAAGAAGCACAACAATTCTGCACAAAAAGCAAATGTAACAATGCAGATCTACTACCGACTACCGAGCACACGGCAACACTTATACAGTTTTACTTCACAGACGGTTTCGACAACACATATACTCAAAGCAAAAGAAAAAGGGACCACCCTCAACGATGAGGGGGGCAGACGGGCCTGGGGCCGAGACAGCGTCGAGCCTACCCGTCTGGTGATGAGCCGCAAAATGGCGGAGGCGCCCCGACTCCGCGGGCCTCGCTGGCACTGCCTGGAATGGGAACGGGGCCCCCTTCTCACACTATCTCAGCGCGGGGGGGGGGGGGAAACAGCAGGGGGTTGTTGATGCTCGGGGGAATGAGGATATCTCGCTGGCTTGGGTCCCGCGACGAGCGACTCCACCGCGACCTCGGTCGCGTTACCGGCCTCCCCTCTCCGCAGCTCCCCGACTCTAACACCACTCTCCAACTCTCCACTCTTCTCAACTCCGTCCAACTGCTTTCCTCTTCTCAGAAACTCTCAACTCTTTCCAACTCAACTACTCACTCTTCCCAACTCAACTACTGCCTTTTCGGCGAGCGAATGCGGCCCTTTATAGCCCCCGGGGCTTCGCTCCTTCACCTTCGACCCTTCACCTCTGGCTGGCTCCCCATTGGACAGAGGAAAAGTGGGCGTGAATGATTTTTGATCCGCGAATCTGCATACAGCGATTATACTCCGACGCACCTGGAGGCGGGGCCAAATCGCCCCACGCTCGCTGATAGGACGGAACAGAAGTGGGCGTGAATCGTTCTTGATCCGATTTCTTCGGAAAGGCTGGTGTTTTTGCACCCGCTGCTCGGTGCGCGCCCTGTACGAGTCCAGGATCGGTGTCCACAAGCGGCGCGGGAATGGCGGTGATGCGATGGTTGCGAGAGCGAGATGTGACGGCAAGGGTCGTGGCTGTGGTTGTGAAGCGGAGTTGCGGTTGGTGGTTGTTGTGTGATGGCTGTTGAGACGTGGTTAGTGGTGGTTGTGGTGGTAGTAATGGCGGCTGGTCCAAAATAAAGATAGTAAAAGAAAAACGGCTATCCTGAAGGGTCGCAGCCCGAATGAATGACATTTATTCCCTCTAAACAACGGGTTTGGGCCTAACTACACATATACTTACAGAGATATCTCACCTAAGGGACCTGAATGGTGGTTTGCGAATTTCGTCAACCACAACACTATATACATATACATATACATACATACATACATATATATATATATATATATATATATATATATATATATATATATATATATATATATATATATATATATATATATATATATATATATATATATATATATATACATACAGTGGTACCTCTACTTACGAATGTCTCTACATACGAATGTTTCAGGTTACGAAGCGCCTGAACGGGAAAATATTGCCTCTAGTTACGAAGGCGTTTCAGGATACGAAGTCAAAAATACAGTACAGTACGCGCTGCTTTTCGCTGCTCCCAGAGTTTCTCGAATGTAAACAAACTTGTAGCTGCTCTGCCATTGGCTATCGCCTAAAATCTGCCTGGCAACCCTTTGCGTATGCGTGTATCCCAGCATGCTCTTCGTGTCCCCGTCCCGCTCTGTAAATATAGTTATACTGTATACAGTCTATGGTCCCGCTACGAAGTGCTCGGACAGTGTTACAGTACAGTACGCGTGTGGATTACAGTAACTTTTATTCACAATGGACCCCAAGAAAGCAATGAAGAAAAGTGGACAAGGAGAAAAGAAGAAGAAGAGAGTTTTTCTGGCCATATAAACAAAGCAAGAGATAATAGAAAGGTATGAAAAGGGGATGCATTTGATTGATCTCGCAAAAGAATATGGCCATAATATATCTACGATCGGCACGATAATAAAACAAAAGGAAGCCCTAAAAGCTACGGCTCCTTCCAAAGGCCTCTCTGTCATTTCCAAGAGGAGGTCGGCAGTGAATGATGAGATGGAGAGGTTGTTACTCGTGTGGATAAAGGAGAAAGAGATCGCTGGTGACACAGTGACAGAGGCCATAATTTGCGCAAAGGCAACCGCCATCTTCACTGACCTCGTGAAGGAGGATACAGGCGAGGGAAATTCGGCGCAAGGACTACACCAGGAGTTTAAGGCATCGCGTGGGTGGTTCAAGAAGTTTAAAAGGAGGACTGGACTTCACTCTGTTCTTCGCCATGGCGAAATTATTTCGCTGGGAAAGGGCATGGGTCTTGAGGTGGATGACGAGGACATCAACGAGCTGATTCAGGAGCACAACGAGGAGCTTTCGACGAAGGAGCTGCAGGAATTGGAGGTGATGCAACACACCGCGGTGCAGGAGGAGTTCAAAGAGGACGAGGAGGAGGAGGAGGAGGAGGCAGCCATTATTCCATCAGCCCAAATCAAAGACATTTTAGGAAAATTCCATGAAGTCTCGGAATTTGTTGAAAAGAATCACCCGGAAAAAGTGTTCACAAGTCGGGCTATCGCGCACTCTGACGATGTCTGCCTCGCGCATTTCCGACGGATTGTTAAAAGCCGGCAAAAGCAGACGTCATTGGATCAATTCTTCACGAAACGCGAGGCAATAAACACAGCTGATAAGGACCAGTAAACAGAGGCCAAAAAGTAACGAGAATAGCAGTTAAAAGGTAAATGAATATTTTTATTATTTCCTTTATTCTTTGTTTTTTACATTATGTGCCTCTCGTTTTATGTTCATTGTGCGGTAATCTAATTTTAACATGTATTTGTTTCATGTTCTGATGCATTTTTATGATTTATTAAAAAAAAATGTCCGAATTTTGTGGGGCTTGGAACGGATTAGCGCATTTACATTCAAAAGGCGTCTCTACTTACGAAGGTTTCAGGTTACGAAACTACTCCCAGAACGAATTAAATTCGTAAGTAGAGGTACTACTGTATACATATATATATATATATATATATATATATATATATATATATATATATATATATATATATATATATATACATACACACACAAACATACAAAAACTGTACAAATACATATATAAATATGTGGAGTGTGATGAGCACTCCCCCAATCTCCATGGATCTCACGTCCTACAGCATCGCGTCACCTTCAATCCGGAGGCCTCAGCCAGGCAACTCTGTCAAACACTTAAAGATTACATAGTCCACCCATCCATCTATTGTGTCCATACTCTGTACTGAGTGTTGGGGCTGTCGAAGCAGTCTCCTGGGCGATTGGGCAGAATCCTGGATGGGTCACCACTCCGATGCAGATTACATGGTCAACATCAGTTCAACATCAAACAGAGCCGCCTACCTGGATTTCGAGCTCATTTGCCCTCATCAGGATGGTATACAAATAAAGACCACATTCTTCATTTAAACATCAATCACACCTCCTGGCTATTATGGTGAGCATCGCTGTGGTTTATGTCTCACACGGTTGTTCTTTGCAGATTATGCGGTTTTACCATGTGAGACCTAATCTGCGGTGATGCTCACCATAACAGCCAGGAGGTGCGATGGATGTTTAAGCGATGAATGTGGTCATCATTGGTTAGATATTTTTCAGCATATGGTCATACAATTGGATCTCCATAGGAGTGAGTCCCCATGACTTCAACGGCTGATCGTCCTGAAAAGTTCTGTAGTACCAAACATCTGTTGATAGTTAATTTAATCTATTTACAGTTACTACTTGACAATGCATTTAGGGAGAGGAGAACAGGCTGTTGCAATCTTGTATCAGTCTGTTTGATCCTTCACCTTCACTGTTTTATCCTTCACCATGGGTGTTTCAAAATTATGACGTTTCAGAGGGTTTTTGTCATCCACCAGTGCCCATGTCCTCTCCAAGTGCAGTTATGACAGGGAAAGGAATTTGGCCAAGGTATGGCATGCAGTAACCATCCCTTCTACAAAGGCACTGTGGGAGAGGTGGGGGTGGGGCAGAGGGTCATTAACAAACACAATAAAGGTATGGTAAAAGTAAACTATGCGCTACATTTTGTCAAGCTTAAATTTCGCAAGAGCTCCCAAGTTAGGAAAAGGTGTGTACTCACTGGGCGTGCCACGACAGTGAAAGCTGCAGCTTCAAAAGCCTTCAGGGATGAACAAAGATGAGACATGATCTTTTGGTCGATTGTGATCACATTGAAGTGAAGGTTTAATCATATCATATTCATGACTAACATATCGAATCATCTGTCTGAAGATGCCTCGACGTATTTTTCAACAGAAGCTTTGCATATGGAGAAGCATTCAATGTTTCAAGTGGTAGGCAGCGCAATGGTTCAGGGTGGTGTGGTGTCAGCGTGGCATGGGTAACATCATCGGCGAGGCATTTATTTTTACTCGTTCCTCTACATTGTGTGCATAAGCACGTGACACAGCCCCATTGTGTCATCCCATCCACATATCATATAGTTCTTCAAAGAGCTTAATATTACGTTTGACTTTCCATTATTTTTCATTTGTGTAACATTGAGATCTAAAGACATGAATTTTATATATATATATATATATATATATATATATATATATATATATATATATATATATATATATATATATATATATATATATATTTAAGGGGAGCAAGGTAAGAAAGCTAAAGTTTCCAGTTAAAAACACAATTATAAACAAATTGATTGTGCTTACACAAGCCATTCATATTTTCTCCTGCAGTGGCATGGCACTCAGTATCATGGCTATATCACCCCAGCCTCCTCCAACTTCCCATCACCTCCGTAGAGCAAAATGGAGATGCACTATCAAGAAAATTCCATCGCAAGAGGTTTATAAGGACCTTTTTGGCATTCCCTTGGAAAGCTCAACTCGAATGGCTTGACAAATAAGAAATTGAGGGATTAAAGCGAGCTATTACGGAGTACAAATGTAAACTGACAGCCGTGTAGAGTTGTGCGTTTGGCTTGTCAGATAATGATGTAATGGAATGTGAAAACAGGGAATGGTAGGGGACAATGGGTAGAAGGGGGAGGGGCAGGCGTGTAAAGTAGCCGGATCATAGACACGGCGGACAAGACTCCAGGCCGATAACACAATACAATCCATCTCTAATCTGATCCCCGTATGGCATAGTTGAGCAAAAATCTGCTCTCAAGAGTCAGGGTCGTGACACTAGGCAGGGTATTCCCAGGCTGCAATGCAACTGTTATCGAAACAGATCATTAAATATCCTGATATATATATATATATATATATATATATATATATATATTGTTGCGGATCTGGGGTTTGAGGCTTGCTACGAGGGGAAGCACTCGGGTCCTTCCCGAACACCTGATCCTGAGGCCACCGGACACAGATAACTGCATGCGCCGGCAGGTTGCTAGGAAACCACGAACACCAATTGGTACCACCAATCCTGCAGAGTTACACGACATCGAATGATACCTTATGTATGAACAGCCGCATCAAGGGGGCTCTCGTGCCCTCGATGCTTACTTTTGTTAACTTACCATATCAGGTGCAGCCGAGCGGAACTGCCAAGTACACACCAGCTAATAACAGCCAATTAGTGGGATAGAACATCCCGGCTAACTCCGTGCAAACTTTGCTGGACCAATGGAAGAAAAGACAGAATGAGCTGGGGACGTATGAAATACAAGCGATTTATATATAAAGCGAAGGCGAGGAAAGGCATGTGAACAATAAAGGGATTTATTACAAAAGCAATATGTACAGCAAGGAAAGCAAGGATTCATGAGGTGCAGCAAAAAAAAAAAATGCAATTATTTACAAAAGAAGACCGTGCAGAGCTAACCTGATACAAACTTCTACAATCTTATCTTATGCAAACATTGCAGGTGCCATCAGTTATACACACCCGAGGAAATTAGAGAGCAAGAAAGATAAGACAAGGCTCGCAGTGTGGGCGACCTCTTTGAACCTGGCATGGTCGACAGACCAACGCAACCCAGAGTGAGCATGTGCAAAATGAGGTGTAATCAAGTACAAATTCAATGCAGAAGAGGAAGAATGAAGAGGTGCATATCTGCAGTTGCTCTTTTAGTTTTTGTGCCTTCAAAACAGACGAGACAGTAGATTGGAAAGACAGAACATGCGAGAAGATGGCTTAAAGTGTGGGGGGGGGGGGGATGAGAAAGTCTGCATGCGTGTTTATCGAGTCTATTATTGATCTGGCATTCTGCCCACTCAGCGCTCCTCCTTTCCCCTCATGCCGCTGTCCAGGTCTGGATCCTCCTCACTCAGAAGTCGTCGCCTTGCACCTAGAAGACTCTCTGACCTCTCGTGGATGACTGTGGCAGGGAAGTTGACTGGCTGGAGGACTGACACTGGATCATGGACTGCGTGCAGATTGTAAACTGCACATTGTAGACTCGCTGAATGATCATATCACAGCTATTTTATAGAGGCTGTGCGACAGAGGACCAAGGAATCTGATAAAAAAATTTTTTTATATCTGAAGGCGTTTCCCAGTGCTTCCATTGGTGCAGACTCCTCCCCAAGAAGTAGCCCCACCCCACGAGACACCGAAGCTGAAAATGACCTCATTCACCCCCAAACTCAGTCATGTGACAGAGCTCTGAGATCAACATGGGGTGTGGGTTTTTTGGAGCGCTCTCTGGCCACGAACGTGCACTGGGCACCAAATGAGGGTCGCTATTTAGCAGAGTACGTTGAATGGACCCCAGCGCATAATTGCGCTCTGAGCTACGTGGATTTATGTTCTGACCTCAAGCATCTTTCATGGTGGTAATGTTCCTTGTTCCCCAATATCCTGAAAGAACAGTAGTGGTGAGTATCCAGAGTGCTGACCACGGTTGCAGTACTTCGCCACGGCTGTGGCGAAGTGGGTGAAGAACTGTGGTGTTTGTCGTGAGGAGGTTGAAACATTTGGAGCGGTTGAAGCATTTGTGGTGAGGAGGTTGAAGTGTTTGTAGCAGTTGTGGTGAGGAGGTTGAGCGTCGGTTACTGCGGTAATTTTGTAGTAGTAGTGAGGAGGTTGAGCATAGGAAAGCATTGTGGTAGTTGTATGAAGGTTGTAGCATTGTGGTTCGAGTACGGTTTAAATCGAGATGTTTTTTTCTTGTCACCAATCTACACAAAATACCCAAAAATGACAAAGTGGAATTTTATTTTTAGAAATTTTGACACAATTAAAAATGAAAAGTTGAAATGTCTTAAGTCAATAAGTATTCAACCCCTTTTTGCTATAACACTCCAAATTTAACTCAGGTGCAGCAGGTGCATCCAATTTCCTTTGATAATCCGTGAGATATCTCGACAACCTGATTGGAGTCCAACTGTGGCCAATTCAATTGATTGGAAATGATTTAGAAAGAAACACACCTTTCCATATAAGGTACCACAGTTGAAAGTTTATGACAAAGCAGAAACTCCACCTTGAAGTCCAAGGAACTGTCTGTAGAACTCTGAGAGAGAATTGTGAGGAGGCATAGATCTGGAGAAGGGGATAAAACAATTTCTAGAGTGTTGAAAGTTCCTAAGAGCACAGTGAGCTCCTTCATTAGGAAATAGAAAAAATATGGAACTACCCAGACTTCCTAGAGCTGGTCATCCGACTAAACTGAGAAGCTGGGAAAGAAGGACCTGGGTCAGGGAGGTGACCAAGAACCCAATGATCAGTCTGAAAACTACAGAGTTCCTTGGCTGAGATGGAACAACCTGCCGTAAGGACAACAATCTCTGCAGCACTTCACAGATTAAGGCTTATGGGAGAGTGGCCAGATGGAAGCCACTCCTGAAAAAAGGCACATGACAGCACACCTGGAGTTTGCAAAAAAGCAAGTGAAAGACTGAGACCTTGAGGAAAAAGATTCTGTGGTCAGATGAGACTAAAATTGAACCTCTTTGGCCTGAATGCAAAGTGCTATGTCTGGCGGAAACCAAGAACAGTTCAGCACCCGTTTAACACCATCCCTACCGTGAAGCAGGGTGGTGGCAGCATCATGCTATGGGGATGCTTTTCAGCAGCATGGATCAGAGGACTCGTAAGGGTCAAGGGAACAATGAATGGAGCCAAATACAGGCAAATCCTTGAGGAGAACCTGCTTCAGAGTGCAAAAGACCTTCGACTGCGGCGAAGATTTACGTTCTAACAGGACAATGATCCCAAGCATCCAGCCAAAGCAACACTGGAATGAATTCAGAACAAGAATGTGAAAGTCATTGAGTGCCCCAGCCAAAGCCCAGACTTGAATCCCATTGAGAATCTATGGAAACACTTGAAGATTGCTGTTCACTGACGATCCCCATCCAACTAGACAGAGCTTGAGCAAATCTGCAAGGAAGAATGGGAGAAAATCCCCCAATTCCACATGTGCAAAGCTGATACAGACATACCCAAGAAGACTCGAAGCTGTAATCACTGTCAAAAGCGCTTCCACAAAGTATTGACTCAGGGGTTGAAAACTTATTGACGCAAGACATTTCAGATTTTCATTTTTCATTAATTTGTAAAAGTTTCTAAAAGCTTTTTTTCACTTTGTCATTATGGGGTATTTTGTGCAGATCGGTGACAAAAAATTTAAATATAATCCATTTAAAATTCAGGCTGCCACACAACCAAATGTGAAAAAGTCAAGGGGTGTGAATACATTCTGAAGGCACTGTAAGTCGGATTTCAGGTAAAACCTACAATTAAGAAAAGGGAGGGGGAACTTGAGAAAGAAATAAGAGTGGAGGTGTGTGTTTAGTCAAGCAGGGATGACAGCATTGATGAGCTCCTTCCCCACCCCCAACATGCCACAGACAATGACCTTCACTTCTGACTCCTTACTCCTAAATTCCTCCCAACCTCCTTCATTTCTCTCTCCACTCCTATCAAACACCCTTACCCTCAAACTTCATTTCTCCCAACCTCCACCTTACCTAACCTAACACCACCCCCACCCCAAACCTCACCTGCTCCCTGACACAGTGATCTTGTTTAAAATAAATAGTGCTGATGAATAGATCTTTTATGAGGCTCAGCACATCGAAGCCCGTGGGGTTATTAAGGAGGCTGTATATTCGAATTTTTAAAATAAAACAAGTACTTCAAATCTACAGCTTGGCCCAAGTTTGAGGGCAATGAGCCGACTGACAAAATATATCCCAGTACTTTTAACATCCACTAGTGCAGTGGAAAATGAAACCCCACATTGAGAGTTCATGCGTTTTTCATATCTACCACTTTTCAACGACAATGTACAATTCATTTTTGTCCTGCTTAGAGACTATTTAATCTGTCAGGTAATTTTATACTGGAATGCCTGGCATCATGGTGTGGGGTATTATATTATGTTATACACCCAGATAACCCTTTGTAGCTGCACCCAGGGGCAAATACATGCAGAGAAGATGTCCGACAGCAAGAAATAATATGCATCTTGCAATAAACATAGGATTGTATATTCGAAAGTTGAAAATACCTTTGCATATTCGAAAACTGAAAGTTGACAAAAGTTCAGTCATTCAAATGCCTGGGTCTCACGAATAGCCATGATCTTTCTTGGGCAAACCACATTTCAGAGTGGGCAAAACCATCTAAGAGGCCTTAATCTGCAGCATGATGGAGTACTGCTCTCCCCGATGGGCTGGCTCCCCTGCCTCACATATTGCTCAGCTTGATGCCGTGGAAACCAAGGCCTTTAAGATTATTTGAATCTTCCACGATGAAGCTGAGTCTATGGGTCTATTACTTTGCCATCGCAAACAGGTTGGTCGTCCTCTGTCTTCTACCGCCTCCTTTCTGATCTTGCACCCTGTGCTCTTTCCATGCTTTGTTACCCCTAGGTTTCTGAAGGGCTCACACAGTCCACCATCAACCCCCTTCGGGTGAAATTAACTAAATACAGGATCACTGCTCACCTCCACTCATTTGTTCCTCTTTTTTCCCCACCTGTGGAACCAACTTACACACCCTCCTCGACCTCATTCTTCCTTCCAGGTCTTCAAGACAGCTGTTCACCACCGTCTCAGATCATGGCAAATCCAAAACCATGATCTTTTCTATCTTTCTTAACCTACCCCCGAACACCCCCCTCACCGTCCTCCATCACCACTCCACCCCAATCCCTCTTCCTTCCAAATTTCCACTTTTCCCTCCTGAGATTTCCCTTCTGTATCCATATTTTTCACCCCATCCATCCTCTCCTTTCTCCCATTCCTCCCCACACCCATTATTTGTCTCCAACTGTCTTGTCCTTCAGCTCTACTGTTGGTGTTTCCTCTCTCTCTCTCTCTCTCCCTCTC
>NC_140965.1:23503015-23508015 GCF_056783735.1 Eptatretus burgeri | reverse complement strand
TCTGCTTGAAGTTCCGCCCAGACTGGTTGCCTATAAAAAGGACGGGAGGACCATTTTTCCAGAGAGTTTTTGTGACAGTTGGTGACAGCTAGTTACAACTCCTCACAGTTCCTCACAGCCCCTCAGCGCCTTACAGCTTGTCACAGTGCCTCACAGCTACTCTTCGCCTCATATCTCCTTACAGCTGTCCGTTGTGGCTCCTAGTGGCTCTTGACGGTGGGTGATGGTTGGACCATTCCTGCTGGTTCTGCTCAGGACCTGCTCTTGGCATACCTGATTCTTGGCATCCCTGGTTCCTGGGGGTGACGACGTGACGTCGATTGGTGTTCGAGCTTGTTTGTGAGTGGGTGTACGGTGAGGCAGGGCGCTGGCAACCGACCAAAGCACGCTCACACATTTCGGGACATTTTATTTGATGCATGACGACGTCTACCTCGGTAAGCTGAGAGCCAATTTCTTTCCCCCCTGAATGATCTGCTGGGTACCCTTGTCTCTTGTTTAATCGTTAAGTAAGGCATAGTGATAAGCATCTGCTCTTTGTTTGTTTTTCTATCAATGTCTGACTAATTCTTCATTTGCTTGAGATTATTTTGATTGATTTGAATTTTCCTATTTTCACCACAAAGATATAAAAAGTTCTCCAGTTTATTTATTTTTTCCTTATTAATAAATTCCTTGTTGACGTTCCTACCTGTCCGTGCTTGTCCTTTCCTTCCATTTATCCAGCATTGTCCGAACCCAGATAGACTGGGAGGTAATTCCCAAACTAATTAGCCTGTCATAGTCTGCATGCACCAGTGGTAAATGCTCGGCCGCCCTAATTAAGATCGAATCAAGGTAAGATTGGTGCATTGCCGAGGGCACGCTCCCCATTCAGGAAGCCACGTAACCTCTAGTTAAATGGCAAATTAGACTGTGGACACTGGAACTCGTGGTTAACTGATTGGCGTTCGTGCTTCGAAAGCAACCCACTGTATCACAAAGTTAATTGTGAGTGGGGGCCCCAGGTCCGGCTCTTCCGAGGAGAAACAGGGATTAACCTCCTCATAATACACTCGGTACCTGTGGCCGTAACTATATTATATACAGTATATACATATACCTTCACCCATTCTGGAAATGTTTTGTGTCACTGTTTTTGTTAAGATCAAAATGTTTTTTTTTATTTTAAAAACAATCTTGTTTGACAGGTAATTATCTCTGCCACCAAAGGTGGATAGAGGTTATGTTCTCACCCCTGTTTGTCTATCTGTCTGTGAGCAGGTTGCCTCAAAATGTTATGGACAGATTTGGCCGAAACTTGGTGGATGGGTTGGATGTGTGACAAGGATGAAATGATTCGATGTTGGTGAAGATCCATATGATACTAGAATTTTAAAATGATTCTTCACCCTTGAGATGTGGGGCCAAAAACAATATACACCCGGACCCCGACATATATAACATTCGCGGGTTCTACTTATTCGCGGTTGATAATTTGCGATCTGCTCCAACATTCGTGGGAAATTGGACCTCGCATTCGCAGTTTTTACAGTTATTCTTTTTTTCCACGAGCCATGGACATAACACAATTCTAAAACATATCTTCCACGAGCCATGCATAAAGCAGCTAGATGTACGTTTAATACAATACTGTACATTCACAAAAATCATATCTTCCACGAGTTACTTCCTGTATGTGTATTGTAGCTTCGCAGCATAAACATTGTTTCGCGGGATGTCTTACCAATATAACACGCCATTCGCTGTGATGCCATGCCCTGTGAGTTACTTTCAGAATGAAAACACCAACAGCATCTATTGATGTATCCAGTAATTACAAGGTCACCACATATGGACATTACACAATGGAAACATTCAGCACATCTTAGTTTAAATCACCATCTTGCTTCGAACAACACCATCTGAGCTGTTATATTTAAAAAACGCTCAGCATAATCTACCTGTAGATAGGAAATATGTCACGTCCTGTGAGTTAAAGAATGGAAACATTCAGCATATCTACTAGTGTAATTAGCAGCTTGCTACATACGGACTAATTACACAATGGCATCGCTCACCACATCTATTATCAGCTGCCAAATAAAGCATCACCCGTAAAAATCCCCCACAAACAATGTGCAGACTACTCGCCGCATCCTGGATCACCATCGTTCTCGTCCTGTTGCTCTGACCTGTGTATTGCCTCTCGCTCCATTCATTATTCAAAAATGGCTCCCAAGGATCGAGGATAACACTCAGAAGGGTATACCTCCAAGCGGACCACTGATACGGGAGAAGGCAAAGCTCCTGCACGACCATCTCTCTGGCGTGGGTGGTGCAAACACGAGCACGGCGGGTGCAAGCGGTACCTCCAACTCGTATTCAGTGAGCATGGGGTGGTTCCACCGCTTCAAGACACGATATAATTTGCGCAACGTCAAGCTCGTACAGAAGTGTGTCTCCACGGACCACGACGCGGCCAAGGCATTCCTTGCAGAACTCGCAAGACTCATTGAGGAGAAGGGATACCTGCCGGAGCAGGTCTTTAACGCTGATGAGACCGGCTTGTTTTGGAAAAAGATGCCGACCAGAATATTCATCTCACAGCGTGAGAACAAAGCAGCCGGCTTCAAGGCTGCAAAGGACCGAGTATCCCTTCTCCTCTGTACAAACACCGAAGGGGACTTCATGGTAAAGCTCGTGATGCTCTACCATTCCCTGAAGCTGCGTGCGCTGAAGAACAAAAACAAGCAGGCGCTGCCCATGTACTGGAGGGCGAACAGGAAGGTGTGGGTGTCATCTGAACTTTTAATGGACTGGTTCCACAACTGTTTCATTCCTCAGGTCAAGAGGCACCTGGCAGCAAAGAACGTTTTGTTCAAGGTACTCCTGCTGCTTGACAACACTCCTGGTCACCCCACGGACCCGAACGGCTCTCACCCGAACATTGAGGTCATGTTCCTGGCACCGAACACCACTTCCCTCATCCAGCCAGCCGCTCGACCAGGGGTAATATAAACTTTCAAGACTTATTCCACCTGGCGCACCTCATCTTCATCATCATCTTCATCATTTTGCAAAGTTACGTGCGCTGTGTTTTCTGAATAAAAAAGTTGAAATGGTACATGATGATGTTGTTGTTGTTATTTTCATTTTGCGGCATGGTACTGCAGTGTCTCATTAATTTTTCTTCTCATTATTTCATCAATTATTTTTTATCTTGCGAATATTTGTAATAAACTAAACACGTGAACTCTAGTAGTCAATCAGTTGCATCCTTCCAGAGAGCCAATCAACACAGGGGATGCTAAAAGGCAAAGGGAAAATCAGAGCTCGTCATCACATGTTGGAAGCTCGTACGCCTTTTCTTACAAGCTTTTTATCATCCTTATTCACGAGTCACTCAACTCGTTCTTCCTTCCAATTTAATAGTGATTTTTTGTTCGACATTACCAAGACTATTGAGCGAAGTGGATTTCGTTTGTTTGGCTTAAACAAGCATGATGACAACGAACGAGTCTCTTCTGCTTGCCATCATCAACGCCAATTTAAATCTAATGCGGCTCAACACCAATAAATTCTTCCCTTTTCACCAACTGCTGGAGAGATGACGAATGAGTAATCATTAGGCAGACTTCATTTACAACACGTCATTGCATTTTAAATGTGAGTGAGATTTATTTTGTTCTGGTTTAAGCACCATCATCATAACAAGCACACTGTAAGGACAAAATCACCACAGCATGGTATGGTTCAGAGACTTCAAAACGCATTCTTCAATAAATTGGAAACGGTACCTGGTGTTGTCGTTTTGATATTTGTAATTATCTTTAATGAAATTATAATCGTGTATTAGTGGTTGAAAAAAATTTAAACTTAAAAAAAAACTTTCCCCTTTGAACCAGGAACCTCTGTGAACCGATAACATTATCACCCTTTGCCCCCATTGTACAAATTCCAAGACTTTGGTGGTGTTTCCATTTGCGGCCTTTTTCATGAACCAGGAACTGCCATGAACCGATAACGTTATCCCCATTGTTTCCATTGTAACAACTAGTACGTGCCCATACGTGCGTGGCCGTACCTGCAAAAAAAAAAGACTTTCAAACCGCGTGCCAGAAACAACAACCACACAGGCTGTTCCTTCGCTCTCGCGTGGCCGTACGTGAGTGGCCGTACGTGTGTGGCCGTACGTGCAAACCAAAAAAAAAAAAATACTTTCAAACAACCACACAGGCCATTCCTTCACTCTCGTAAACGACAACTGGATTGGGGCATTGTGTTTATCTATAAATGCGCATACGAAATCGAGAAATTATTAGAATACATTAAGTCATCACTGTCCGGAAGTGGTGTGGTGCGTGCCCGTACGGAATGTTCACATGCATTCCACGAATTATCGCTTGCATTGAAGTAACAACTGCTGTGATACTTACACACACAGAGTTCATTAAAATCCAAATTAAAATCAAGTTTACCTCCCTGTCTTTGCTTGCCATGACATTCGCTGCCATTGACCATTGCCACTCCTACGCTACGGTAACTAAGGCAACGATCCCCATCGTAACCGGCACGGCACGTGACGTCATCGTTGGCCGACCACGCACCAGCCGACGCAGCCACGCGTACGCAGCAATGTGTCCTTTCATTGGTTGGTAAATAAATGGCCGCAGCACCGTGTCTTGTCATTGGTTGGTAAATAAATGGCCATAACTTGGGAAGCACTTGTCAGAATAATATCAAACCTTGAAAAGGTGCATCCACAGGGCCCCAGCAATATACCTGGCAAGTTTCAATTAGATCGGACCAGTGGTTATCGAGAAACAGCGGTCACAGACAGACACAGACACAGACACAGACACACACACAGATTGCTGGAATTATAGATAGATGACAAAAACTCCTGCATTTTTTCCCCACGCATTCGTGGATTTTTCCCCCACACTCGTGGATTTTTTCCCCTACACTCGTGGATTTTTTCCCCTACACTCGTGGATTTTTTCCCCTACACTCATGGA
>NC_140965.1:23480515-23485515 GCF_056783735.1 Eptatretus burgeri | reverse complement strand
TGAGTCTGCAAGTCTCTATGAGATGGGGGTCAGTGTTCATTAATGACCAATATATCCCATTCCCTTCACAAAGCTATAGACAGGTGGCAAGAATGAGGAATGAAGCCATTACTGAAAAGGACACATCGAAAACTTCATATGGAGTTTCTGAAAAAAGCATCTTAATGATACTGCAGGCATGTGGAGAAATGTTTTGTGGTCAGACGAGACAAAAATTGAACTTTTTGGTCTAAATTCAAAGTGTTACATCTGTCTCAAGCCGAACACTGAAAATCACTCAGTCAACACCATCCCTACTATCAAGCATGGTGGTGGCAGAATTATGTTTGGGGCTGCTTTTTATGAGCAGTGACTGGCAAGCTTGTCATGATAGAAGGGACAATGGACAGGAGAATCCTTGATGAAAACCTGCTTGAGTCAGCCATGAATCTGAAATTGGGTAGGAGATTCATATTTCAGCAGGACAATGATTCGAAGCACAAAGATAAAGCCACTGGGATGGCTGAATAAGAAGAAAAATAAATGTTCTTGAGTGGCCCAGTCAAAGTCCTGACTTGAACCCAATTGAACATTTAAGGTGAGACGTGAAGATTGCAGTCCATCGACGATCTCCAACAAACTTGGCAGAACGAGAGCAATTTTCACGTGAAGAATGGGCAACCATCTTTCCATCTCACTGCGCATAGCTGGTAGAGACCTACCCAAAAAGACTCATAACAGTCATTGCTCAAAAGGTGCTTCCACCACGAACTGACCTAAGGGGCTGAATACTTTTGCAACCAGTGAATTTTGATTTGTACATGTTTTTGCAGGTATTCCTGACATGTAACCTCCTTCAACAATAACAGTAAGCCTGGTGTTAGCTTAATGGCTAACGTAGCTCGCTTAAGATCTTAGGGTCTTGAGTTTGAGCCCCTGTGGACTCAACCTGTCCTCTTTCCGAGGTCGGTGAAATGAGTAACAGTGTACTGGTATGACAAGGCACTGCATCAGCAGCACAGCCACGCCCCCAGAAAATGATGCAAACAGCAGCCACAGGCTGCACACAACAGCTCGCTAATTATAACAATCTTTAGTTTGATCTCTTCATTTGGAAAAATTGATTCGACATAATTTGTAATTCATCTAAATGTTGCATTATTGGAAGGGGGTGAATACTTTTGCAGGTCACTGTACAATTATAATGTTAGTACATCTATAAATTATGTACAACACAATTAGAATCCGAGTACGTCTATAAAATATGTTCTATAACACCGCACAAAACAAGTCCACATGAGGGTATGCAAACTTTGATTGCTTGTTCAAGTTGTAGTATTTATTTCCACAATTGAAAATGCATTTGAAATGCAAATACTTAACAACAATATGAGTGAGAATCCCTATCCTAAGCAATAACAATCTCAATTGATTGATCACTGTGTCATCAGCGAAATAAAATTCAGTGGTCAAAGGTTTGGATCAGAATGCATTCACAAATCTGAGCTCCAAAGTGCGTGAACAAAGTGTTTATTGAAGTACATTCAAGATGGCCTGAGTAAGCCTGGTGTTGGCTTAGCGGCTCGGTGGCTGGCTTGGGATCTTAGGCTTGAAGTAGTTCATCAATCGTATCTGTACGCAGTACTCCGTCGTTCTCCTGATTCAGTGTTGCCACATATCACGGCAAGGAAGGGAGGGAGAGAGGTGCGAGAAATTTAGGAGGGATAAAGCAACTTTCAGGCCACTTTGTAGAAACAGATTCCTGAGCTAACAGAAAACTTTAGGTGCACATTGCTTGCTCCCTTGGTTGATACTGAGGATGTACATTGTTATAAGCCGATGAGGGCAGAGGAAGAGCTTGGACCTCCTCATGGTCACGTCACTCCGCTGCCATCCTCGGCTTATAACGGTGTACAAAACCTTAATCCGGAGTGTCATGGAACATTGCTCCCCACTGGGGATTGGGTGTGACTGCTTACCATCTTGCCTCCCTTGATGGCCTGGTATCTAAGGCCCTGCGTTTCATTGGAATATCGCATCAAGAACCTGATTGTTGAGGTTCTGTGTCTTGTTCACTGTAAGCAAGTTGGTGACCTCACAGTTTGTTTTTGGAGGGGTTTTTTTACTGGCTTTATTCTGGTCTTGTTCCTCTTGCTCTCTCACCTCTCCATTCAGCCCCTGCTCATCCAGGTGGCATGCATTCCACCAGAAAGCCATTCATTGTAACCCTGCACAAGTGTAAACTAAAGGGTCACCTCCATTCCTTCGTTTCTCACCTGTGGAACTGAACCATCGTCTCAAGCTCTTCCCCACAGGATTTCAACATTGATGTCCCCACCACCTAATGGTCTCACTCATTTCCACGAGTGAGTATTATTATACTAGTTGAAATTCTGTTCCCACCCTTCTCCTTTATAATTCCTCTCATTGCACTGTGGCACGTCCATCCGTTTGTCATTGTGCCACTGTTTTCCATTTGTTTTACTTTTTATATGAACTTCAATACCTGTACAAAAAAATAACATTAAAGATTATCTGGTCTTGGGTTAGAATCTACATCGAATGAGATCTTACTAAAATTGCAAATTTATGTAGTAGCATGTAGCATGGGGCAACTGCATCATGGAGCATGGCATTGTTTAAATCCGGCTTTCCTGTCTGCATTGCTGAAGTGAACTATCACATGGTTTTCCTTTGAAAAATGAGATCAACAGGGTGGGTAATTCCACACGAGTGAAATTTTGAAATATCTTTAGGGTTCACGGGACCTTTTCCTGGTCTACAGTTGCTGATCACGACGCCTAATAAGTGGCGAGAGGCCAACATGAAATTGGGACAGATAACAAATGTGTTTTTTCATGGAAATAAAAAATAAAAAGCCGTTTATGTTGATTATTTGTGTAAAGTAAATTTTATTGGGCCACAACTGAAGGAGGTGGGTAAGATAAGAGGAAACACTTACAAACATCATCAGGGATGAAGCCAGCTGGGGTCATGCACTGCTGAAGCAGCTTTTTCTCCTTACTTAGGAATGCGACGCGAACCAAGCCAGGAACCTCCCGGCCAATCCCCGCCGCACCAGAGATCCGGGTCTCGAAGGACACTCGTAGAGATCGCACCAATCGGAAGGCCCACATCATGCCCGTGGCCACAGTTCGATGTTTCCTTCCATGGTCTGCAAGAACCATCTGGGACATCGGCGTGGTTGCGAAACGTAAAGTGAGGCCCCCTTTGAAGGAACGATGGAAGATTCTCGGGATGCAAGAAGGACTCGAAGCAAGTGTAGGGATTACTGGAAGCTGCAGCTAAAGGATTTTAGGAACAAGCAAGAGGCCTCAGCGATGTGATAGGGAAGCCAAAAGAGCGTTTCATTTTCTCAACTGAAAAGGCTTCTACAGACCTTTCATACGCAGAACTACTTGTTCTTTCTGAGAAGCTTAGTTATGATGAGGTATGATTTATGATAGCTTGACACAGATTGGATTTTTCATCGCAGCATAGATATTGACCGTTTACAATAATATCGACACACATTTTGTTATAACCACGACAATGTCGGTATCGGTTGAAGTTCAGAAAGGAAATATATTACGACGACGGCAAGCTGCCCATTTATAATGGCTTCTAAAGCATTTGCCATCAAAGTTATCCGACTGAAAATGGTTCAACCAACCGTCAATTAAGTGTAATAGAAAACCCATGTGCATGTTGAGTTATGCTGCACATGTTCCAGTTATGGTCGCTTCATTCCCAGAGCTGGGACATGGAGGTATCAGCAGACCCACAGTCCTCCATCAGCATTGGTGATGTTAAAACTGCTTCACTTCCAAGGATCTGAATGCTGTAATCCCCTTCAACCTCTTCAGTTTATGTCAATGAATAGTCTCCTCGCACATTGCCGTGACGTGTATTCTGTTTCTGGCTGTGTAACCCCAGCTCTCCAGCCAAAACCGGAGTCGATTAATTATCCATCACCTGCAGAAGATGAGGAAACCCACACGGGGATTCCACAAAAAAAATCCGAGTATTACCGCAAACTCTTTTTTTTTATACCTGTTGAACCAACTTCCACCTTCTCTTCAATTTCATCCTTCCCTCAAGGTCTTCAAAACAGCTGTTCACCACCATCTCAGATCATACCCCCATCCAAAGCCATGATCTTTTCTACCCCCGTTAAACCACCCCGTTCCCTCCAAATTTCCTGAATGTTTACTTCTGTATCCATCTTGTCCACCTCTTGCATCTTCCCTTATCTCTCATTCTTACCCACATCCCTTGTTTGCCCGTCTCCGTCTATTTTGTCCCTCGACGTTGCGGTTTATGTCTACTACCACCACCCCCCCCAACCCCTCTCTCTTTCTGCTGTTCCCTTTTGGTCTGTTGTATCCTGATCTGTCATGTGTTCTAGCTCTTCCACGAGCCTTGACTTTGTATACAAAATAAGTCATGATACTGCAATAAATAAAAAAATAGGATTTATAGCCTTGACATAATTTACATTGCACCCTTAAAAAAATGTCCGATTGGAATGCTAAAGGAAAGTATCCTACGATAGAACATGCAAAAAGACATATAGGATACTCCATACAGTGCTGTTGTAAAACAATACTATAAGGCATCCTATAAGACCCATATAGGATACTTTTTCTATTGGTAAAGGCATTATGCCTTCATAAACTGTTCTTTTCCACTATTCTCAAGCTATACTTCATGGCTATATGTTTAAAGGCAGAAAATGTAGTTAATTGTTAATCACCTGATGAACACCTGCTCACACTAGGATTTGAAAAGAGTAGGCTATTGTGTGCTGGTATACTTGGCCAGGGCTGCTAGGATGTCCAAAAGATATGCACACCCATCTCTAAGCTGTCGAACCTGCTTTTGAATCCCGATCCAACTATAATCTGACACCCTGGTATTTCACAGTCAGGGTGATCCATCAGTGAGCATGTCGTCCCTCGGATAGACGTTAAACTGGGTGTCCCATCTGCCGACATCAGTTGGTGGACGTTAACGATCCC
>NC_140965.1:23338015-23468015 GCF_056783735.1 Eptatretus burgeri | reverse complement strand
TTTGATCAGATCGTCTTCAAACTTCATAGGAATATAGTTCATGGTCTGGCGCTCAGCTGATTAATTTTTGGTGGCGATTGGCCTTGATCTTCATGGTTAGCGCCTTAGGTCAAACATATTTGACCCCAAGGTCAAATTTTCAAGTTTTAGGAACCATATCGTGTAGTACCTCAAATTGAACACCTCGATGAGTGCTTTCTAGATATGTCAAGCTTGAGACATTATGACGTCATTTGGTGACGTTATGAGGCAAACGCATATTTTTCATGGTTACTCTGTAGAACGATTCTCATCGGAATCTCTCGTAGGCAGATATTCCTCAAGGAGTTGCTCCTGGTGGATAGCAGCTCTGTTCACCTCAGTGTGACCTTGAATAAGTCACACATGGTCACCTTTGGCAAGATGGTTTATTTTATTTTTGTTGAGTTGAAATAACACATATAGACATTTTTTTTTTTTGTATACCTTGGTCGAGGCTCGTATGAGAGCTAACACACAACTCACAGCAAGGAGGCATGAGACAAGAGTGGCGGGGGTGGAAGGGACAAAACAGTGGGGAACAGACACATTAGGTGAACTGTGGAAGGGAGAGGGATGGGGATGGGACGGGGAACATGGCGAAGAGAAGATGGACATTACAGGGACTTTCAGGAAGGAAAGCAGGGGAATTGAAGGAAGTGGGCTTGGGTGGATTATCGGGGGTAGAAAAGATCAAGGATTTGGATGGGGGAAGATAAGAGGTGGTGGTGAACAGCTGTTTTGAAAGCCTGGAGGGAAGAATGGGAAAGAATAGAGTGAGGAAGTTTATTCCAAAGGCGGGAAAAAAAGAGGAATGAAAGAGTGAAGATGAGCAGTGATTCGTGATTTTGGTAGTTTTACCAGAAGGGGGTTGTTGGCGGACCTTGAGCACCCTGTGGAAATGTGGTGGGGACAAATTGCAGAGAGAGCAGGCGGGGGCAAGGCTGGAGAGGAGTCGGTAGAAAACAGAAAGACCACCGACCAACCTGTGGTGATTGAGTGAGAGGCCCAAAGACTCAGCTTCATTGCGGGAGATGCCGATGATCTTAAATGCCCTGGTTTTGACAGCGTGAAGCCGAGAAAGGTGGGAGGCAGGAGCACCAGCCCAGAGGGGAGAGCAGTACTCCATCAGGCTACGGACAAAAGCTTTGTAAGTGGTCAGGAGCTCAAGAGGGCCGAGGAAGGACTTTGCACGACGGAGGATTCCCAGTCGGCGACTGGCTTTTGAGGCGAGGTTGGAAATGTGACTTTCCCAGGAAAGGTCATGGCAGATAGTGAGACCCAGAAGCTTGAAAGAAAAGACTTCTTCCAGAGGATTGTTGAGAAAGTGGATGGGGGGGTTTTCTAAATGGTCCTTTCGAAGAGACATAGTGAGAGTGTGAGATTCGTCTGGATTGAAAGACATGTTCCACGTGTTGGACCAGTTTGTGATTTTATCCAGATCTGCAGTGAGCGAAGAAGCTGCTGCTTGCCGGTCTGAGGGATGACAGATGGTACGGCAGAGGGTGGAGTCGTCGGCAAAGAGAAATAGAGGATTTTCTAGAGAGTCCGAGAGATCATTGATGAAAACCAGAAAAAGAACAGGGCCCAGAACGCTACCTTGAGGAACTCCAGCCTGCACAGGAAGAGGGGATGAAAGAACTCCATTTAGGGCCACTCGTTGACTGCGACAGGAGAGGAAGTCTGCGAGCCATGAGTGGAGATGGCCTTGAATACCATGGGAAGAGAGTTTGGTGAGTAGTGCAGGGTGCCAGACTGTGTCAAAAGCACGTAATATGTCCAGGGATATGGCTCCCGATTTCCTGTCTGGCATTGAGGACCTCCATCCATTGATGGGAGAGCAGAAGCAGCATATCCAGGGTAGAGTGACTTTGTCTGAAACCAAATTGATGATTGGAAATCAAGCCATTGGAGAAGAGGAAGGATTTCATGTCTGAAGCGGTGATGGATTCCATAACCTTGCTGATGATTGGGAGAAGGGTGATTGGTCTGTAGTTACAGGGATCTGTTTTTGCACCTTTTTTATGCAGGGCAGTGATGTTAGCAGATTTCCAAGCAGATGGCAGATGACCTTGGGCAAATGAGAGGGTGAATAGAACAGAGAGAGGGTGAGCAAGAGCAGAAGAGCAGGTTTGAGGACACGTGGGCTGATGCCGTCTGGACCGGTTGCAGAATCTGACTCGAGGTTTGAAAGCAAGCTCTCCACCTTGTCAGGAGAAAAGGATACAGAGTCCAGGGACAGTTGGGTGCGACTGGGTAAAGTGGGTAGAGATAGTGATGGGTTTAGGAAACAAGATTTAGCTGCAAACACCGAGTTTAGACATTCAGCTTTATCACGTGTGGAATCAGCAGTGCGGCCATTTGAGGTAAGGGAGGGGATGGAGGGGGAACATACACCAGAAACAGATTTGATCAAACGCCACCAGGATTTTGAGGAGGGAGAGAGGTTTGAGAGTTCAGACTTGAGATGAGAAAGATGTTGTTTTCTGGCTCTCCTGAGGGTAGATACACACTTGTTCCGAGCTTTGTGGAAAGAACTGAGATTGCCCTCAGTTGGGTTTGCTTTCCATGAGGCAAAGGCAAGTTGTTTCAGGACAACTGCCTCGCCACAAGCTTCAGTAAACCAATGGCGGGAGGAAGGGTAGGACAACTGAACACGAGAGGGGATAAATCTGTGCATGAGGGAGAGCAAGTTTCTTTGAAAGAATTCCCAGGATGAGTTGATGTTTGAGAAAGTAGTGATAGGAGACCAGTCTGTAAGTTTGATGGCTGCTCGGAGACCCTGCCAGTCGGCTTGAGTGAAATGCCAGACTCGACGGCGGTGAGGTGGTTCTCTGATAACAGCCAGAGAGATGTCCACTTTAACAAGGACGTGGTCAGAAGAACCAATTGGAGCGAAGGAAGAGCAGCAGATATTGTCAAGGAAATTTGTCAAAATCAGATCCAGAAGAGATGGAGTACCATTGGTTGAGATCCGGGTCGGGAAGTTGACCGATTGAGTCAGTCCCAATGAGTCGAAGAAAGCTTTTGCTGAGGTGCCATGGCAGGTGAGAGAGGTACCCACACCTAGCCAACTGGCGTGATGACAATTGAAGTCACCACATAAGAGGAAGAGAGAGTTTGGATGAGAAGATAGAAGATTGTCCATGTTTTCGGATAGTGAGGTGTAGATGGAGTCATCACTGTTCGGTGGACGGTACAGTACACATATAAACATGAGGTGGGAGTGGAGGGGAAGCCGAAGCCAGAGGTATTCCTGGGGGTGTGGGGGAGTGAGAGCAGTGCATGGAGAGTGAGGAATAGAGTCTTTGATGAAGAGAGCAACACCTCCACCAGGACGAGGCTCAGGTCTGTCATACCGTAAGAGGGAGTAACCGGGGATAGATACTTGGGAGTCAGACATGTCTTGGGAGAGGAAAGTTTCTGTTAGGCAGATAATGTCTGGTTTGTCAGTGGCAACCTGTATGGAAAGATCTGAAAGGATTGAGCGAAGGCCCCGGATATTTGAGGTCCACACTTTTAATGAAGAGGTGGGGGAGGAGGCTTTGGGTGCAGGAGGTGGAGGGGGAAGGGGAGGGTAGGACAAGGGACGAGGGGGGGAGGTAAGGAGGGTTGTTTAAAGAGTGTGGGGTATTGCAGAATAGCGAGGGGAGGGGGCCGAATGAGGAGGAGAAAAGGCTCTGTGGTGCTGGGGGAGAGGGGGGGACAAGAGACAAGGAAGAAGGCAGTTGAGGATTTGAGGAGGTGGAGTGAAGAGATGGAGGTGAGAGGGCAGTGGAGGGAGGCAGCTTGGTGGATGAGAGTGGGGGGCAACTTTGAGAAGGATGAGTGAGGGGGATGAAAGGTGGGAGAAAGGTGAGGGGGGAATTTTTGAGAGAGGTGAGAGGGAGGCTTGGAGGGAGTAGAGTGGGATGGTTGCTTTGAGAGTGAGAGTGAGGGGTGAGGGGGGTGAGTTGGCACTGAAGTTGGAAAAAATTGACCACAACACTTGGAATTTAATTCTTGGACTTGAAATGTTTGATAAACACCATTCTGTAAGAATTTTATGACTTCAACAGGTGGTGGAAGACCAAAACTATCAAAATAATATTTGTCTTGATTATTAAAAATACAAACCCAATGAGAACCGTTCCCATTATTATCTTTTAAGTTCATAATAATATTCTTTGTATGTTTAGGCACGTTTGTTAATTCATCTCTCATACAAATAACCATATTATGAATTTTTAATTTCTTACAATATTTGACAAGTTGTAAATTTGATGTTGTATTCTTTCCAAATTCTTTAAACCACTCATCAATGCTCATTTATTTATTGGAAAGATATAATCCATTACCCCTTTTCGTTAATTTTACACCTGCTTGTGCGATAGAAGAAAGCATATCTCCAACTAACAATCTCGCTTTATCAGGCAGACCTTCAAGTTTTTCAGCAAAATCTACAATTACACCACTTCCACTAATTTGTTTCTCCAACTCTTTGTTATGTCTTTCCAATTATTTTTGAGCCCGGAGTTGAGCCTTCCTTTCGTTGGCAGTTTTCACCGCTGTTGAAATACCACCCGTCAATGCTCCACCCGCACTTAAACCAGCAAATAAAGGAATTAGAAATGGGAGAAATCCTCCACTTGTCTCTCTTATTGAATATTTTTTCAACATTGGTTTTGTCATTTTAATTTTAAGTGAGCCAGTATCGTTTAAGATTTTAACCTCTTCTCTTGTGAGCAAAATATCAATTCTTACTGCTCCTTTTCTCTGAATTGTATTAACGTTAATCGTACAAGGCTTTTGATTTTGAACACAAGACGATAGTTTATGAAGATTGATTTGATTAACATATACCCCAGTTGGAACTTTGCCACTCATTTATTTAACAAAAAATTATGTGAGACTAATCATATCACCATTATCTGTATTAATCTGTAATTCTGTTTCTTCCAAAAACAAACAATATGCATCAACTTCTTCACTCTCTCCTCTTTCAATGTATAGGGAAGTATCCACTCGATTAGACTTTATAAGTTTCCTTTTGAGCACTCAGGTCAAACGCATAGATTGTATACAAACTTTTAAATGCTGTCATATCCAAAATAGGTTCTTTATTTCAATTACTTTCACACACCTTTTGGTAAGACTTGTACGCTTCAGCATAATCATTTTTTCCCAATTAATTTCCAATCTATCTCATGGATAAAATGTTCCATCTAGAGAAACACGAAGTTGTTTCACCATAGCATTATCACTCAATGCATTATTCTTATCAGTAGTAGTATCGCCATCTGGTTTTGAAAAAAATGATCCACAGATATCGTGGCTTTCCTTCCAGAACACCCAAATTCCACGTGTAAGTGGTTTGGTTTAGTTTAACGTGTTGACATCTTCTTTTGAGTTATGATACACTGAGTGGTTTCTTTGAGTTAAGTCTTCAATTCAACATCTCTTCTGTTTTAAGATTCGGAGTATATTCACTAATATACCAACTCATTTCATCAATTACAAATTTATTCTGATCACCAAAAGCACTAGCAACACCAAAAAGTAATCTATTTTCATTATCATTTCTTTGTGGTCGAAATCGAATTTTAAGACCATACAGAACTTTATCATGATCACAAAATCCAAATATACCTTTAAGAGGAACTGCCACAGTAAAACTATTTACTGCTTTTGTATCATTAGTAGACGTTCCTTTCCTTTGAGTATATCCAGGGTCTGTGGTTGTTCCCGTTGACATATCAGGAATAAAACCTTCGACAGCCCCCTTTCCCATTCTATCACTGAATGTATATAGTTTAATTTCATCATTTCAGATACAGCAGAGACATAATCAACCGCTTCAACTTCTTGTGTTCCAATGTACAAACGAACACTATCAAACATTTTTCAGAAGAAATCATTTACGAGTGTAGCGTTTGTGTTATTCCCAGCCTTAGTGAATTTAAATTTACACAACAAGAAACTTTCGGAGAGATTCAAATAGGTTTGTTGATTATTTTTTTCAAAACTTTTTGTACCATTTGCATTCCAGTCTGTTCCAGTTATTGCATTTACCTTGAAGTAATCTTTTTTAGTGGAGTTTGAGATGATAATAGTATCTTCCAAATCATAGATACTATCAATTGCTTCCATACTTGTATTTATTTAGGAAAAAAGATGTTAAAACTTTTGAAACCCTGATCCAAGTATTCAAATTATTTTCTGTTGTTCTTGGGGAGACAACTGAGTTTTGCCTTTTTAATTTATTTTATTGCTTTTAATTTATGAGATTCCTTTTTGGCATCTTTTATTATCTTTATAGCACCTGATACATTTCCCACAGCAGAAGCAGTTGAACCAATTTGGTCTTTATGTTTAAGAATAGTTGAACCGATACCCATTAGAGTATCAATTATCCCATCTCCTCTAAAATGATGTCCGACACCCCCTTTGTCTCTTAGGTTTATAGTATCCTCCACCAAGATACATACCTTCACCCTTGTAGTATGGGGAAAGGAACATCCCATCCGCTGTAATTATTTTATATTTTCCCAACTCTTGTTTGCTCACAATAACCATCATATTTATTTATTGGAAAACTTCACGTAGGTGAATTCTGATGAATATAACTTCCCCATTAAAAGAAATCATACGATTATCTTGGTCGGTTATCCTAAAATTTACTCTGTGAATGTTTTTTCCTGACACAGGGAGATGAGCCAAATTTTTGGGTTCCATATTGAATTTATAACCAATTGGGGTTGAGTATGCGCTGAATGAAAATATTGTATTTGTTTTTATTCCATCATTATAAGCACCATCAATCAAATCACAGTGAATTAATACCGAATTTATTCCTGAGAATATTTGAATGACATTATCACTGTAAAACGTCCCATTAGTTTCAATCTTTTTTGAGGAGAAACCCAATAACTCTCTTAATGAATTGTCAATTGTGAAATCAACCTTGTAGTTATTTTTTAAGTTTAATCGTTGATTTTGAAGTATGTTTTTGAATGTCTAAAACAATATTTTTGGGTTCATCACCCTGTTCTTTCATAAGACGAGCAATTTCGGAAGATATTTGAGAAATCTCATATGCTCCGGGTGAGACTGTTATCGTTTTGTAGCCACTTCCCGGATTATAACTGAACTTGTCATTTTTCTCGGTAAGATTAAATAAGGTATTATAAGTTTCCATGGACAATAAAGATGCCTCATATTCTTTTGTTGTGTCAAGTTGTAGTGGGTATGGGAATGAAGATGTGTGGTCGCTTGTTGTGAAATTAAAACTCAGGATTGTGCTTCTCTTATTTAATACGAGATAAAATGTCTTTATATTGATATTTATTAATTAATTTTCATGTTCATCAACTGGTCTAAAATGGCTGATGCTTCATTAAAACAATTGTTATTTCCAGCCTTCTTACTACCTAACAACAATAACAGTCTATTAACTAATTGTGATGGGTCATTTGGAAGAAAACTAATACCTGAACCAACGATACTTAAAGCCTGAATAATGTGTTTCTCCTTCTCATTTTTCCTACTTTTACCAGAAATACTAACCCCATAATTAAGAGTGTTCAGCAGATCAATACATACTCTATCATCATTATTTTTCATATCCAATTGTTTATCAATATACTTTGATTCATCCCTCACAGTTGAACCTTGTCTTCCATCTTTTGTGAGAAGAAACATTAATCTCGGAGTTAGTTTAACAGGGGGTTGAGCAGAAACCAAGAACTTGAATTCATCATTAAATATCAATACCTTTTCTTGAACAAGATGAAATATCGCTGGTTGTCCTGTTGGAATGAGCCCTGCTTTGGTTTTTGAATCCGCTGAATATTCATTATTTTGAAGAGTATTCACAATATAATCAGGGGGTCGAGTAATCTCTTCCAGTTGTTGAAATAAACCTTCATCATCATATTCTAATTCTCCTAAATGCTCTAATTCTTCCTCCGTTATTTGATCAAAATCTTTTAAATTTGAAGTTTTTTAGGAGTATATTCTACTGTGGGAACTGTGGAAACATCTTTAATTTTTTCTTGGGAAGTTTTTAAAAGTGGTTTAAAAATTTTTTTGTTTTCTTTCAAATGCTTCTTCGCCCATTAGTTTCTGTCTGCATTTCTTCTTTATATCTTCCTGTTGTTTTACAACCTTTGAAACCAACTCTTGATGTTCCTTAAATCTTCTTGCTCTTTCTTTCGTATCCATTTATTTATTGGAAAATATCATTTAATATCTCATCTTGTTTCACAACAATGTATTTATATTTTTCAGTCGTGTGCTTCATGCAATCCCCAAATTCCTTTTTACTCCATAATGTAGAACAATTATCTCTCCAAAAATTGTTTATATCTATTGAATTTAACTTGAATAAAATAAAAGTATTAGCATTGTTTCTGATGGAACGACGTGGAAGTTGAAAGTATGATTGACTAAGATAAATACAATTACAAGAAGAATATCTCCCTCTTGTGTAGTAGCTGTCCATTACCGTTTGGTTTCTCTCATTAACACAATAGAAACTCTCATTAGAAACTCTATATTTTATCCTAAGTTCAGGTTTCATTTCAAGATAATCCATTATTTTATTTATGCAATATCTTGTGTTGATATTTCCCTGAAAATCACATCTATGAATAATATATAACAACAATCCTTTGAACATTTCTCTAATACGTTCAGTTTCTTCCCTTGTAAGGAAAGGTGTGTTATCACCCTCATACTTTACATTCATTTCTCTAATCAATCTTGTAAAATAATTCATTTTTGGTGTAAATCTAAAAGAATTATTTTCATTTTTATATTTTTTAGCGTCATTAATTAGAAGATAATCACAGAATATACATTGTTTATAGGCTTTTGACTCTGTGTTTAATCCCCCTCTTTCACACGCAGGACAATTCTCAAATTTGTCATATGGAGAATCAGGGAAGTCTATCATATTTATAAAGGAAAACTTTACTTAAACTGAAATTCATCTTCGATATCATCTTTGATACTTTCAGAATCATCTATAAAACTACTTTCATAACTATCGTTTGAACACAAACTCTCGGTATCATAACTATCGTTTGAATGCAAACTCTTGGTATCATAATCACTCTCATAATCTTCAAAATCTTCAGTTGAATATTGACTCATATTTAATTAGAAGAAAAAACATTACCATCAATATCTATATACTTTTTTTCATTAACAGATTCAACTGCTACATTTTTATATTAAAGGTAATTTTAAAATGATCCTTAACTACAATTGAACGAAATGTCATTTCACCTGATATATTAACATCCTTTATTTCATCAGGATTTATATCTTTAGGGTTGTTGACAAAAATACAAATTTCTCCTTCATATTACAAATGGTCTTATCTTTTCTTTCTAAAGCTTCATCCATAAGGTTTTTATTTTTTGATACTTTTTCTTGTTTCATTGTTTTTTATAGTTTTGAATATATTGCCAGAAGGAGAGGAGAAACTTTTGTTAGAGATACCTTAATTGATGTTCTTCCAGGTATACTAAAAGCCCTTCCACTGAAGGAAATTGAAGAACTCATCTTATCCACCATAATTGTTTTTATCCAATAGTTGTTATATTTATCTTTGTTCAATTTTACATCCTTGACATATTTCTCAGTATCTTTTACAAATGAAGAGATTGATTGAAACTTGTCTTTTGTGTCTTGAAACATAGTATTTATTAAGTGAAAAAAGTTTGAGAATAAAATGGTTTTCAGCACAGATTCACCTTTAAATGAAACGAAATTTTCATCAAGAGAATTTTAGTTTAAGCAAAGTTTTATTGTATAAATATGGTGAATACAACATACTGCGATGTTTGTAATCACGAATATCAATATTACAAAAAACACCTTCAAGCCAACAAACATACATTTAATCTATTTCATCAAATATCTCCTCTTGAGTTGGAAAGAAAACATTGTGATATCTGCTCAAAGGATGTTTTGAAGAGTAGTTATAATAGACATCTTCAATCACAAAAACACAAGAAAAATGAGTTTAAAGTAAAGGGAGACTATTATATTGAAAACACTGATGGGGCATTTAAAGGGCATATAAAAATAAGGATTTTTCAATTTGGAGAACCCGGTCCATCATCAATCGCTGAATCAATTGAAATAGTGAAACCTGATGTTGAAAAAGTTATTAAAAAGGCATTAAAAGAAATGAAAACTTTAAAGTTTTACATGGGAGTGAAAATGAATATGAAAAGACAAGATGAAGAACAAACTCCTTATATGAGAACAGATTTTCATTTTATAACATAATTTTAAGATTTTTTGAATAGTGGGGTTAATGAAGAACTATCAAGACAAGAGGAGGATGTTGATAATACAGTGGTAGGAAGTGGATTTAAGATTTAAAAAAATCATCTTTTTAGATATACACATTCGAAAATCAAACCCTCTTAAAGCTTCTTCTTATACTGAATTACCAAAAGAAATAAAGCTAAAGAGGGCAGTTGTTAATATTAAGAACAATGATAATAAATGTTTTCTCTGGTCTGTTCTTGCTCACTTACATCCACCAAATTGTAATTCAGAAAGAGTAAAACAATATATGAAATATGAGAATATTTGAACATTGAAGATTTTAAATTCCCAATGCCATTAACAGATATTCCTAAATTTGAGAAAAAGAATAATCTTTCTATTAATGTATATGGATTAACAGATACAAACAAAGTTCAAATATTAAAAATTTAAAACAACTATAAAAATGAAGAAACACACATTGATCTTTTATATTTTAGTGTTAGAAAGAATTCACATTACATACACATCAATGATTTATCAAGATTAATCTCTTCTCAGGTATTCAGAACAGCAAACAAAATATATCCTTGTAAGCAATGTCTTAATTCATTTCATACAAAAGAACGATTCGAACAACATTCAAAATATTGTAGTAATCATCAATCAGCTGTAATTACAATGCCTAAACCTGGTGAAAAGATTTCTTTTGAAGATTATAATAAATCTATCATGCACCCATTTGTGATATACGCTGATTTTGAATGTATCCTAAAAAAGATAAATACTGCTTCTCCTAATCCAAAAGAATCACATACAAATAAATATCAAAAACATATTCCTTGTGGTTTCTGTTATTATATTGTTACGGCTGTGGAGATTCGCAAACCACCATTCAGGTCCCGTAGGTGAGATATCTCTTAAGTACATGTGTAGTTAGCCCCAAACCCGTTGTTTAGAGGGAATTTGTGTGATTCATTCGGGCTGCGACGCTTTGAGTTAGGCGTTTTTCTGTTCTATCTTTATTTTGAATCAACCGCCACAACCATCAAACCACCACCAAAAACCCTCCACCACCCTCACCTCTCTCCTTCTACGGCCATTCCCGCGTCAGCTGTGAACACTGAGCGTCGGGCTGTCTTGGGCTCGTTCAAGCGATACGCACCGAGTCGCGAGTGCAAATAGCGGCCTTTCCGAGGGAAAATTCGGATCAAGAATGCTACACGCCCACTTCTGATCCGTCCAATCAGCAAGCGTGGAGCGGCTTGGCCGCGCTTCCAGGCACGACCGTGTGAAATCGAAATATGCAAATTCTAGGATCAGGGGAGGTTCACGCCCCTTTTCCTCCGTCCAATCGGCGAGCGTGGCTCCGCCCCCGAGCTCATCCTGATCTGGAAATTTGCATATGGGTTCTCCTGCCGGCCTATAAAGCGCCGAGCGCAAAGAGAATCAGGGAGAGTCAGTTTGGAAGAGCGGTGGAGTGTGGTGGAAGCAGAGAGTTTTGGCAGTCAAGTCGGGTTGGAGAGCGGAGTGGAGTCGGGAGGCGAAGACGTTAAGGTGGTTTCTGCAGTCGGCTGAGGAGAATTGTGGGAGGAGGCTAAGGAGCTCGGGTCCGAGGCAGGGAAGACGGCGGTTGGCGACGAGGTCGCGCTGGGATCGCTCGTCGCGGGACCCAAGCCAGCCAGCCATTCTCCTCCCCCAGGGCATCAACAATTTCCCCCTTTCCCCCACGCTGAGATAGTGCAAAAAGGGGGCCCCGTTCCCACCCCACTCCAAGCGGTGCCAACGAAACCCATGAAGGAGCACGAAGTCGGGGCATCGCCGGGCAGCGACATTTGCGGCTCGTCACGAGGACGCGGGTAGGACCCACCCGGTCTCGCGGACATGACCGCTCCTTCAGGTCCCGTGCACACATTGGCCTACGGGCCCGTCTGCCCCCTTGCCTATGAGGGTGGCTTCTTTCCTTTGCTTTTGAGTAAAGGTGTGTCGGCGCCATCTGTGAAGTAAAACTGTATAAGTGTTGCCGTGTGTTCGCGTATTCGGTCATAGCTCTGCATTGTTGTTTTTGTTTTAAATTGATATATGTGCATTCTATTCTGACTGTTTGACTGTATATGTGTGCTTTTCGTGGGCTGGGTAATAAATGTGCATTATGTTGAATTGTTCCCCGTTTCGCTGCGTCCTTTCCTTCGTTTGAATCTCCATCTTGCTTCACGTAAAGGGTTCGCAGTGGGCTTAATACGCCCGATAATAATCGGAACCATCGAGGCCGACGATAACACTGCTCGGTTATCCCGATAGCACAGAACGATCGCTTAAGCGGTTCGTGTCCGGAGTCGACCTGCGGCGAGGTACGATCGCTCGGTTTACCATCCGCGTGGGTACTTAGGTAGGTCGAGTTTGGCGAACAAACCTATCCTACGCGGGTGGCCAATTGGCACGATCGTGGTGAGGTCAAAAGGCCCACCCGTGACTGGCTCCGGGCGATAGTTCCCGGAGGGTCACGACAGAATTGTCCATCCGGTGGGCGAGGAGGCCGCCATTCGGGTCGAGCGGCCGATCGCACGCCAGCGGGCGCGAATTCGCAACAATATCAAATCATCTGTTGGAGAAAAGTATAATAAACTTGAACATTATAGTGGAAAAAAAGCTTCACAAGAGTTTGTAAAACGATTAGAAAGGGATTGTATAAGACTAACTAAATTAATGAAAGAAACAAATGAACCGATGAAATTAACCGAAGAAGAAAAATTAGAATTTAGAAAGAACAATATCTGTCATATTTGTGAGGAGGAAATTGAGGAGTCTAAAGTTAGGGATCATTGTCATCTTACTGGTAAATATAGAGGTCCCGCTCATTCCTGTTATAATTTTAATTATAAATTTCCTTCTTTTATTCCAGTCTTTCTTCACAGCAGCGCCAACTATGATACACATCTATTTATAAATGAACTTTCCAAAACACCAGGGAATATTTCTGCCATAACAAACACAATTCAAAAGTATATTTCATTTACAAAAATGATATTCACAAATCCTTTAAGTCGTATTAGGTTTCTAGCTTCTTGCAAGTTTATAGGAACACCACTAGCCGACCTAGCATCAAATCTAAGCTCCACGGGCTCTTTTCCAAATCTTAATTCATTCTTTCCAAAAGAGGAAATTCTAATTAATGAGGAAATTAATGAAGAAATTCTAACTGAAGATGAAATTCTAATTATGAATAAAATTCAAACAATGAATGAAATTCTAACTAAAGAGGAAATTCTGATTAAAGATGAAATTCTGATTAAAGAGGGAATTCTAACTAGAGAGGAAATGCAAACAAGGAATAAAATTCAAAGTAAAGAGAAAATTCTTCCAAGTCAGGGAATTTATCCTGATGATTATATGGATTAATTTATGAGATTTCAAGAAACACGACTTCCTTCAAAAGAAAGTTTCTATAATAACCTTTATGAAAAAGAGATAAGTGATAAGGAATATAAACACGCACAAGAAATTTGGAAAATATTTAAGATAAAGAACCTTGGAGAATATCATGATTTGTATCTAAAAACAGGTGTTTTATTGTTAGCTGATGTGTTTGAAGCTTTTAGATCACTCTGTCATAATAAAAATTGTTATGGATTAGATCCTGCCCACTATTTCACAGCTCCTGGTTTAGCTTGGAGTGCAATGTTGAAAATGACAAAACAAGATATAGATTTAATCAGTGATGTAGATATGCTTTTGATGATTGAGAAGTCTAAGAGAGGTGGAATATCACAAGTATGTTCAAAAAGATATGCTAAAGTAAATAATAAATATCTTCCAAATTATGATAGTGAAAAAGATCGTAATTATTTGATGTATTTTGATGCTAATAATTTGTATGGATGGGCAATGTCTCAATCTCTGCCTTATGGTAAATTAGAGTGGGTGGAAGAAAAGGATTATGAAAAGGCTTTGATGAATATTGTTATTTCTTCTCAAGAGGAATTGAATGAGGAAGAAGAAGGTTATTATTTTGAAGTTGATTTGAGGTACCCGAGTGATCTTCATAATAAGCATAAAGACCTTCCCTTTGCATGCGAGAAAGAAACCCCAAAGAAAGAATGGTTAAGTGATTATCATAAAAGTTTTAATATTAAAGGTAAATCAACAGAAAAGTTATTAACAACATTCTATGATAAAGAGGGATATGTTTTGCATCAGAGAAGCTTGAAACAGTTTTTGAGAGAAGGATTGAGAGTAGCTAAAATTCATAGAGTTTTAAAATTTAAACAAAGTCCTTAGATGAAAAAGTATATTAAATTCAATACCGATATGAGAACAAATACAAAAGTAAAATTTGAAGGGGAATTCTATAAATTGATGAATAATGCTGTCTTTGGAAAGACAATGGAGAATGTTAGAAACAGGCAAAACATTAGATTTGCAACATCTTGGAAAGAAGCTTCTAGATGGATAAATAAACCAAGTTTTAAGAGAGAAGAGGTTTTTTTCAGAGAACTTTTCTGCTATTCATATGGAAAAGGAAAGTATTGTAATGGATAAACCAATTTATATTGGAACAGCAGTTCTTGATTTATCAAAGATATTGATGTATGATTATTTATATAATGGCTTAAAGAAAGAGTATGGTGAAAATGTTTCATTGTTATATATGGACACTGATAGTTTTATCCTAGATATAAAAACTGATGATGTTTATAAAGATATGAAGAAAAATATTGGAGTATATGATATAAGTAATTTTAGTAAGAAGAGTGAGTTATTTTCAAAAAAGAATGAAAAGGTTATTGGTAAGTTTAAGGATGAGTTGGGTGGAAAAGTAATGAGTGAGTTTATTGGATTGAGAGCAAAGGCATATGCTTATAAGTGTGGTGATCAGATTGATAAAAGGTTAAAGGGAATAAAGAAATATGTAATAAAGAAATCAATAACTTTTAGAAATTATTATAATTGTTTGATGAATAAGAAAGAAGAATATAGGAAAATGAATACAATAAGAAGTTATAAACATAAGATATATAGTGAAGAAGTAAATAAAAAGGCATTAGGAGCCTTTGATGACAAGAGATTTATTTTAGATAATGGAATAGATTGTGTTCCATATGGATATTGTATGATAGAGTGTATAGAATAGATTGTGTTTTAATGATGGGAAGATGGGTTAGGGTTTTTAAGGGCTACCGCCGTGTTTTTTCACATAATATAAATGGTCGAACCAAGTATTAATCAAACTAAAGAGTGGAGAAAATCTCAGTCTTGGTATATAAATGGAAAACATAATGAATGTGAAAAATATCAAATAAGTCTTATTGAAAATATAACTAAAACAAAGGTAAATAAAACAAATAAGCGAATCAATTTAAAAACTAGTAAGTTAGAGGATGTAAAGAAAATAATAAATATCCTTGAATGGACTGAAAACTTTGATGGTTATCAATTGAACAATGGAAAAATAATTTACCACAATCTCAAAATGATATGTGGCTCAGGAGGTGGTCAGATGAGATCATTAAGAGAAGTATATCATTTCATCATGACACAAAAGGGGTTTCTTAAAAAATATAAAGATTCAAATGTTTTATTTTTTAAATATTTTAGATGGGGATTATTGTGCAAAGAAAATCAAACTATTGAAGGAATTTGAGAATGAACAAATGTTTATTGGTTCAATGAGTGAGCTAAACAATATGCATTGGTTATTTGAAAAAGAGTGCCCCGAGGCTTACATGTTTCAGATATTTCTTCAGAATCACCTTTAACAAATCACATTACTATACTACTTGAACAAATCTTTATCTTATTGCATTGGTTATTTGAAAAAAGTGCCCCAAGGTTAAAAGGGGAGACAAATAAATATACCTTGGGATAAAAAGGAGATTTACTTTTTAGGGGAAAAAAAATATGAATCACTGAAAATCCCCCATTCACTTACATGGGGAAAAGTGAGCCAGAATCAGTATATTCACCCTACTAACGTGTGGCTCATCGCGTGCCAAACTAGCCGTTTCTTCACAACCGTTTCATTGGAGTGCTTGCTTGAGTGTTTAAGCCACTTGGCGAGCGCTCTCCAAGCTGCTTGGTTGTTCGTTTCAGTAAATGTATCCGTGCTCTCAAAGGAACATCGATTAAACAGATGTATGTTTCCACCTGTGTTGGGCCTTGCGGTGCCGTGCGGTTTGCGTCTCGGGAGGTGCAATTTTATTTTTTACAGGATATCGCTTTGTTTAACCTTTTGTGTGATCTCCAAATATAATCCACCCCTCACTTCAATATCGATACCTATATAAAAACAAAAAGGTCCATCTGACGTGTTTGCCGTGATCTGGTTGTGAAGACAGAGAGCATTGATTGACATTTTGTGTTCTTTACCTTGATATATTTTCCAATTTAATTTTATTAATTTCCCACTTAAATTCCTCTTTCAAAGAACTCTGTTTAAAGGTAAATCCTTGTGTTTGTCGTTTTTATGTATTTTATGCGTGTTCGTATATAAACTGCATTACCATAACGGAAGTGTGTGTGCAGGGGTGCAAATAAACATTTTTATCCACCGGCCAGCAGGGCCGTTGACGAGAAAAAGTTACCGGCCCAGCAGAATTTCTATTGGCCCGATAAAATAAAGACAAAAGTCACAAATTTGATATCAAACACTTTTAATATACTCACATGAGTGAGTTTGATGAGTGAGGTTGGTTGGATGAGTGAGTTTGATGAGTGAGGTTGGTTGGATGAGTGAGTTTGATGAGTGAGGTTGGTTGGATGAGTGAGGTTGGTTTGATGAGTGAGGTTGGTTGGATGAGTGAGTTTGATGAGTGAGGTTGGTTGGATGAGTGAGTTTGATGAGTGAGGTTGGTTGGATGAGTGAATTTGATGAGTGAGGTTGGTTGGATGAGTGAATTTGATGAGTGAGGTTGGTTTGATGAGTGAGTTTAATGGAGGAGGTTGGGTGGATGGATGAGTGAGCTTGATGAGTGGGGTGGGGGATGATGCAGGGAGGAGGAGGTTGTGGGTGATGGGGGGGACCTTTTGTGTGGGTGATGGGGGGCAGGGGGGTTATGAGTAGTGCTGGGGGGGGCATTTTTGTGGGTGATGGGGTGGTTGTGGCTGAGGGACGATGGGGGGGGTTGTGGGTGATGGACAATGGTGGGGGTACTACTCGTCCACCCAACATCACATATAAACTCACTCATCCACCTAACCTCACCCATCAAACTCACTCATTCACCCAACGTCACTCATCAAACTCACTCATTCATCTAACCTCACTCATCTAACTCACTCATTAACCCAAAAGCCTCATCAAACTCTCATTCACCTAACCTCACCCATGAAACTCACTCATTCACCCAAATTCACTCATTTAACCAACCTGGGCATGAGAAAATGCGTCCAAACCGCGCCAAACCGTCAAATCTCGCGCAATCACGCGTGATTTCGAACGAGATGAAAACGGACAAAATGGCCGCCGCAGAATTACCGGTGATTTCTGAGGACAAAAACAGTAGTTCTAGTTGAGAAAACTAGTAGAGAGGCTAGTACAAATTGTACAAAATAACAGGAATCACCGGTGATTCGCCAGCCGGGCAGGTAAGGCAGTATTGTGTACCAGCCAAGCACAAAAGTTAGGCACCATTGGCGACCGGGTGGCTGTTAATTTGCACCCCTGATGTGCGTGCGTGCATGCGTTCATCCATTCGTTCGTGCGTGCATGCATGCGTGCGTGTTGTCGTTGATTGGTATGTTCACATGCGAGCTTCACAATGTGGAATGGAGTCCTCCCAGGGTGGGCTCAAAGTATCCACCTTTATTTGGGTAAGGGGTCATGACTCATGGACCAAGCTGTGAAGTTTTTTGTTCTCAAAGTTTTGTGCCGAGGGCTCTGCTCAGGATCGTCGTTGAGCCCAGAACAGCTTCCAACTTTAGTCAATTTGTAATAATATTCCCAGGGATGGTTTCGTACCAAAGTTTGTTCATGACATGAGAAAAATCTGGCTCTAAGGGGATTTTTGTGGGGGTTGCCCCCCAAAATATGTATTTGCTTTCTTCAACAAAATTGCACATAGAATTCTGATGAATCTTGACCAGGGTAATTCCAGCATAACGGACGTAACATCGAGACAAAATTGCATCACTAATGTTGAAATTTTGAAAAGGTTGGCCATATTACAGAGAGTTTCTTTATTACATATTGTAATTAGTCTCTATGGCTTTCTGATATTAGTACAAACCCCACTGTGTAGTCTACTACTAAAGCAAAAATCAACATTTAAGAGGCGTAATGGACGTAACATCGAAATGGACACAACTAAAACTGGCCATAGCACAATTCTTAAATCCTGCGAAATAACAAATTTGTAGTATACCTTTCATTCATGGTAAGCAAACTAAGCATTCGTAGCATACTTTCTATATTCCAATGATACAATCTGTCTGTTGTTTGTTAAAATATTTTGAAAAGTTCACTGTAACGGACGTAACATTTTCGACAAAATGATAACAGACAGAATGACTTACCGTTGGAAGACGTTGAGGCAGTTCTTTCAAGATGGCCGACAAATCACGTGACATCATCCACGGAGTAAATATCGCATAAATTATGAAAATTCAGACCTAACTAAACACCGTCCAACAGAAATCCTTTTGAAAAATACATTTTCAAATTTTATGCTTCATGTCCATTATTACGTGGAATTACCCACCACCATCTTCACCACCCGTGATGTACTAAAGTTTGTTCACGACAATAAAAACAAGTCTGAAGACGACGATGGTTCACGAGCGGTATTTGACGATGTAGATTGTTTCAGAAGTCAAGGATGAGACAATGTGATAATGTTTGCCCAAATTATAAAAATGATCAACATGATGTGGTACGAGTGACAGGTTATTAGCTGCAAAATGTCGAAAACCCGGTTTCATTCAACAACTTTTAAAAAATTGACCTTTTCAGAACCTTGAAGGGGGCGCCAGGGGCAAGGTGTTCGAGATAGAGCAAAATGTTTTCAAGACTTTAGGTGGGGAATGACCTCAAGATTATGCATTAAAAATATTGTCATCCTCGTTCTCAAAGTTTGGGCGGTCGTATGATTTTTATGTCAAAATTAGCAATTTTCCAAGTTTGTGACCTTGTGACCTTGACCTTGGGACAAAAATGAAAAATCGAGCTCTGTGGGGCTATGCAGGTGCCATTGGGCTAACCAAATACCGAAACCCCTGCCAAATTCGACAAACCCCTAGGAAAAGATGCAAATTGTAATCGACTACCCCCTAAAAACACGTTTTTTGGGCGTGGCTCCGCCCATAATGGGCGGACCAGGCCCATTCTCAGGAAAACACAACTAGATCATGATATAAACCTCCCACCAAAATTTTATCAGGATTGGATCAAAACCCATGGAGCTATGCACAGGACAGACAGACAGACAGACAGACATACATACAGACAGACAGACATACAGACACACAACAATAAAGAATATAAGGTCACTTATTTTTGTCGTGAAAATATTTTTTCGTTTTTTTGTTTTTTTTGTGAACCAATTGCGGTATTGGAGGGTCTATGGGGAGAGGAGGGTTGCCCTCCAAAATATGCATTTGCTTTCTTCTCAGAAACTACACACGTAATTCCGATGAAACTTGTCAACCAATTTTACCACCCGTGACGTACCAAACTTTGTTCGCGACTTTAAAAAAAGATCCATCGGTATTTACTTTCTTCTCCATTATATATTTTGTGGGTCATTCATGTCTTCCAGTCGTTTCCTGCTTATCTTATCCAGCCACTACCAGGTGAGTGCCCAGGGGTACTGCCCCTATGTTTAATATCTCTGTGAGGTTCTTTGTCATCATTCCTGGAGGTCCAGCTATCACTGATACAACTTTGCCATTCTTCAGCTTCCAGAATCTTCTCACTTCTTTGGTGAGGTCTTGGTGTTCGGTCATTTTATTTATTTCTGCATCGTTTAGTCCAAAATCACTGCTGTTAACACCTCAATCAGCAATGCCTTCTCTTTTTTGTATCCAAGTATGATATGTGGTCACAATGCTTTGTTTTTGATGTTCACGCTCGATGGGATCATTAGGTCATACGTGCGCGGTAGGTACTTCCATGTTTTGAGTGATTACCTTTGGTTCATTTTCCCACAAATTTTCTGGAACTGGGACATCAAAGTTTTTGCAGATGTGCCAGCAGATTACATTATGAACTCTGTTATGTTGTTGTGTACAGCTGTTCTGATAAGAGTTTGTTTTTGTGTGTATGTTTGGTCATTAAGCATAACATATCATTCTCTTTACTAACACCACTTCCACCACTCACCTTTATCTCTTCTTTTTTTTTCATTCTCTCTCTCTCTCTCTCTCTCTCTCTCTCTCTCTCTCTCTCTCTCTCTCTCTCTCTCTCTCTCTCTCTCTCTCTCTCTCTCTCTCTCTCTCTCTCTCTCTCTCTCTCTCTCTCTCTCTCTCTCTCTCTCTCTCTCTCTCTCTCTCTCTCTCTCTCTCTCTCTCTCTCTCTCTCTCTCTCTCTCTCTCTCTTGCACACCGTCCTCGCATCCCCCTCCCCCACCCATAGTATAGAAACGTTTGGTGAGGCATAGCTCTCCCCCTCCCTCCCCACCCTCCTCACTCTTCCCCCCCCCCTTCCTAGCTTCTCCTCCCTCCTGCATCCTCTCTCTCTCCCCTCCCTCTCTTCCTCTCTCTCCCTCCCCTACCTCTTCTCTCAACCCCCCTCCTTAATTCCACCCCCCATCCTTCCTCACTCTTCCCCCTTCCTTGGTTCTCCTCCCTCCTGAATCCTCTCTCTCCCTCTCCCCCCTCCCTCTATTCCTCTTCCCTACCTCTTTTCTCAACCCCCTCCTTAATTTCCCACCCCTCGCCCCCCCCCCCTCAGCGAAGCAATGGGTTGTATTTGCTAGTAATTAAATAAGGCCATTCATTATCTTCAAAAGGGGTGTTTTAATCCACCTAAACACCCAATTTTCACTTTTGCACTTCATTGGAATTTTCTTGGTATGCTTGCAAAGTTTCAGGCTGCGAGGTTTTATAGTTTTGGAGTTATGGAGAAGACACACCGGCATGCGCGCGCACACACACACACACACACACACACACACACACACACACACACACACACACACACACACACACACACACACACACACACACACTGCCTTTTATTAGCGTAGAAAACTGATTGAAAATAAATGGTAAAAGGATTCAATAAAACTAGGGGGGGCACTCGTGGCCATGCACGGTTCAGTGGATGATGACATATACTGTGTACGTGTACGTACATGTGCAGCGCACTAGTGTTCACGGCCGCCGGGTTACATTGTTCACCACTAAGGTGAAGGGGAGTGTCTACTGTCTACTCTTCAGACAGCAAACCATGTCCAAATGACAAGCACCAGTCTTACGAATGTGCGAAACCACTTTATTTAAACAATGAATGTTTGTGCCGGGGGGCGGGGGGGAATTCACCTCTGATCAAAAACGCCGTGCATGTCCCGAACCGGTAAAATGATTTTGTGATAATTGAAATATGTGGGTTGACTTGGATTATTTCAACTTTGTCAATAATTGCAAATTATTTCACGACTTGTATTTTAAAAAGGAAAACATAAAAAAGTCGGGTATTTTAAAAGGCAACAATTGAAGTTAATAAGTTATATGTTCATTTTATCATACATAATAAAGATACAACTAAATTATTAAAATATCCTTTCCCAATTCACATTGAATGCTTTGGTTATACATTCTGTTCTTGTGAATGGCAGCTTGGCTGCTGGGTAGCTCTCATTTCTTGGAGGTATGGTTGTGCTGCTGATACTGTGCCCTCTACCAGTACACTGGTACTCAGTTCACTGACCTCAGAAGGATGACAGGCTGATTCAACCCCACCTGGTGTAAATTCAGCAGCCAAGAGGGCTTAAACTCACAATCCTAAGCCAGCCACCCCCCCTGCTAGCTGCTTAGCCAACACCAGGCATTGGTTCTATATATAAAGCATTTAAACATAAGCTGAAGTTACTGACTGCTCTCATGTACATGTGTTCAAGGAGGTACACTAGATATGAGAAGTAAATTTAATAAAAATTAATTTTTGCCAGGAACAAAACAAGAAATGCCCACTGTATGAAGTTGACAAATAAAAACTTGAGTTAAACAGGTTTTCAGAACATACATTGCAATAAATGAAGCCCTGTGTCTTAATTCCTTGATAGCTTGTACTCCAACAAGGTTTATAAGTAAATGCGGGACTTGACACAAATTGAAGTAATACTACGGTGACTTGAGACTTGGCTCAAATGATATGTTGACATCTCTGTCACTGATCGGCCAGGTCTGCATCGGTACCTCAACGAAAATCTAATCAGCTTGTTCTTGTCATCACCCCAACTTATCCAGCACGTTTCATCTTAATCCATCCACAAGGTTTTCAAATATCGTGCTATATATAATTTTGGCCCAATCTCTGAATGGTGAAAAATCAGTTGAGAAATTAAAAAAAAATTATCTTGTCCGAATCTGGATCTTCAGAAAATCCTAAACAATTCGCTCTTGACACATACCCAACCTGTCCATCATGTTTTGTCCGAACTCCGAATCCGTCCATCACGTTTTGAGATATCATGCTTTCTATAGTTTTTGGCCATGTCTATCAATGGTGACTAATAATTTCGAAAATATAGTATCCAGATCCGGAACTGGATCTTCACAGACATCGAATCGGCTCGTTCTCATCACCTACCCAACTCAGCCACCAAGTTTCATCCGAATACATCCACAACTTTTTGAGATATCGTGTTGTATATCGTTTTTGGCCCTATCTCTCAATGGTGAAGAATCACTTTAAAATTATAGTGGTGGAATCCGGATCTGGATCTTCACCAAAATCTCATCAATTCGTGCTTGACACAACCAACCTATCCACCAAGTTTTGTCCAAATCTGTCCATAACTTTTTGAGATATCCTGCTCACAGACAAACAAACAAACAGGGGTGAAAACATAACCTTCATCCACCTTCAGTGGCGGAAGTAACAAATTCATTTTCACCTGTTCGTTCATAGTCACATGTGAATAGCAGTCTTCAGCAACAGCCAAACATGATGACGATGATGATGATATCAATATTCTGAATGAATGCCTCATTGAATTTCTGCTCTTCCCCTTCTTCCTTTCTCTCTTGTGCTTCTTTTCCCACCTCCCTTTGGGTTTTGAGAGGGCTATGTTTACAGGGTCTAGGAGGCTCGAGGAGGACCTGCGACTCAATTCACACACATACGATGCAGACAAACGCAGAAGACAACACCAGACTTGACTTTCACACAAACAGCCGCTAACTTGGGTGAAGAGCCGTCACTTCCCAGAGCACTCTGGGTACCAGTGATGTCATATACAGGACATTGCTTTTTCTCTCTGCACTGAGTGAGGCAATCGTGTAGGAATTTCGTCCTCCACATGGACGCCAACCCATGCTCTATCATTTTAAAATGCTAATTGTCAAGCAAGGTAGTCGGGTTCAAATCCAACAAATGATATTTGTCCATCGTCTACTAATGTCCTTGTAATTCACGTTAAAGTGCACCGATGTCAAGAAATGTCTCCATCCTGCATGTGATTTATGCACAGACTCCTCCATGAGCTCGACATCAATGTATAAAAATAATAATAATAAAAATATGGGAAACCTTAGTTGAAGAAGATTTTTAATCTTGAAGAAAGGGGTTTGAAGAAAGAATTATACAACAAAGATAATTTGCAATTAAAAAGCAACTAAGTATTTATTACTGGCAATCTAACAGGCATAGTCTTCATATTCTTCTTCTTCTATACGCAGCACAAGGTTGTGGGGTAGCATCACTGGCTGAGGGAATGGCTGGGCCGCTGATGCAATGCCCTCTGTAGGAATTTAGAATTTGTTCAGGGTGCCGGCGATAGCTCGGCTACTCTTTGCGAAGGACACGGACACCGTGGGATGTTTAACATCCAATGACTCATGCTGGCAAGATGGGATGCCCAGTTCGACCTCCATCCGAGGGATGGCACGAACACGAATGAATCACCCTACCTGTGAAACACCGGTGTTAGAGTTTATAGCTGGGTCGGGATTCAAAGCTTCGAGACGAGCGTGAGTACCTCGAGGCCAACCTGCCAGCCCCAGCAGGCATAGTAATGATAAACAAATGTAATAAGCTCAAATGAAGTTCAGACAAGATTCATGCCAACTATAGATCAAAGTGAATTTTCAATTTTCCTTACCAAGGTACAATTTCCCATTGGCACAGGCTGACATGAATATATATATATATATATATATATATATATATATATATATATATATATATATATATATATATATACACATATATATATATATAGAGAGAGAGAGAGAGAGAGAGAGAGAGAGAGAGAGAGAGAGAGAGAGAGAGAGAGAGAGAGAGAGAGAGAGAGAGAGAGAGAGAGAGAGAGAGAGAGAGAGAGAGAGAGAGAGAGAGAGAGAGAGAGAGAGAGAGAGAGAGAGAGAGAGAGAGAGAGAGAGAGAGAGAGAGAGAGAGAGAGAGAGAGAGAGAGAGAGAGAGACCGAGTGACCGAGTGACCGAGTATGTATGAAGTGGGTCCTCTATGGCTAAGCTGCTAAATTGCCCATGCTTGGTGCTGCGGAAAGGCATAGGATGTGGTCTTGTCCCTGTCCGCAGCTCCGCATAACTGCACATGCTTTGTCTGGGATGCTTACTTCTTGCCAAGTTATTTTCGATGCAGCTGCGTGACTGCATGACCTGGCAGCTTTTACTGCATCTTTCGTGTTTCTCACATAGTATTATTTCAAAGTGCCCCCCAACTACTTGGTTCTTGCTACGCTATCCAGTTTAGGGACAGGGCTTCGTTTAACCGAGGATTATTTTCCAATACTGACTGGTCTTCAGTCTTTAACCTATCCTGAAAATTTAATCAGAATGGTATAATCCAGTCACTACTTTGTCCATATAGTCACTATGTCAAATCGGTTAGCACCATAGTTAGTGGACTGGAACAAGTTGTACGTTTTTCACGAGAAGGGTTGAGTCTTTGATCAAACCTCTACATAGTTATGTGACGTAAAGCAAAGCAGCGGTGTGTACTTAAGATTCCAGGGAATCCTCGACCTTCCTCTCCCTGATCATTATCTGAGTTTTTGGAACTCCCAAACACTGAGGATGTGCAAGTGTGCCTGAATGTACGAGGAACGTCCAAAGTGTTATAAGAACGGAGTATTCGTCGGAATCCTGGAGCAGGAGGGATTTTTTTAGTCCGTTATAAATTTAGACGTATGCTTGTTAGAAGCAAAAGGCTGGTGTTGGCTCAGTGGTTAGGGTAGCGGCTTGGGATCCAAGGGTCCTGAGTTCAAGCCCCGTTGGCCGCTGAATTAATAGTTGGCTCAGTGGTTAGGGTAGCGGCTTGGGATCCAAGGGTCCTGAGTTCAAGCCCCGTTGGCCACTGAATTAATAGTTGGCTCAGTGGTTAGGGTAGCGGCTTGGGATCCAAGGGTCCTGAGTTCAAGCCCCGTTGGCCGCTGAATTAATAGTTGGCTCAGTGGTTAGGGTAGTGGCTTGGGATCCAAGGGTCCTGAGTGCAAGCCCCGTTGGCCGCTGAATTAATACACACCAGGGGGTTGACTCAGCCTGTCATCCTTCCGAGGTCGTGCAAATTGAGTACCAGCATGCTGGGATAATTGAGCTATTCGAGTATCCTGCGACGGAGTGGCGACCTGTCCAGGATTGTGCCGAACAGCCCAGGAAACTGCTTCGGCAGCACCGACACTCTCCGTAGAGAGTATGGTTCCAATCATTTTTTTGTTAGAAGCAATTGGTTTCATTAATCTGCCAGATGTTTGCTACAATATACAATTAGACCAGCAGTTACCCAAGGAAATTCCACATAATGTATTATGCGACTTCAACAGATGAGATTCCCTGTCAGCTGGTAGCACTTCTCTAGGTCGCCCGCAGTCAGGACTCACCATCCTTCTGACATTATTGGTCTCCGTAAAAGTTACAGCAACATATACCGGGTGTGAAGTCAATGTCGAAACAATATCCAATTCACAATCTCGCGAGATATGTCCCACAGAAAATTCCCTAATTGTATTAATAATACCATTCCTTTCATGCCATAAAGGCAAATAGGGCTGCCAATGTTAGATTAACACCAGGTGAGGGTCCTGGATGGGTCGCCACTCCGATGCTGGTTACCCCAAATGGTTATCACCCCAGTACACCAGTACTCATTTCACCGACCTCAGAAGGATGACAGGCTTAGTCAACCCCACCTGATGTTAATTCGACAGCACCAGGAGCTTCAACTCAGGATCCTGAAGTCCCAAGCCAGCCACCTTAACCGCTAAGCCAAAAAAACAGGCTTACAATTGTGTTAATAAACGATTGTAAATTAATTATCTTGTTTGCAATGCATAAATACAACATTTAAATTAAATAACAACGAAACAACATTTAATCCACAATCTAGCGAGATTTCATCATCGCGCGATATTTTACGTGGCAGACGGATAGATATAACAAGCGTATTATTATATAGAAGATTGATCAACAATTATTGATCTTACTAAAATTGAGCATTGAGATGTGAACTGTCAAAACAAAGAAGTTTCACCATCTTCCATGAACACTTGGACATGTCTGAGGTCTCAACAAGTTGTAGTGGGGCAGATAACAGCAATTTTTGAGAGGAATCATCTCCAGGGGATTCTAATCAAATCTGCCTGATTGGCCATTTGAAAATCCAAATTTCTAAAAATTTGGATTTTCAAATGGCCAATCGGGCAGATTTGATCAGAAAGCCCTGCAGAACAGAAATGCCAAATTTGATGCTTGTATCATAATTTGCACGATTTTTCTACTATCTACTACACTATTGGGGCCTCCAAAACCTTAGCAATCGATGACTGCAGGGAAGCTTTTCAAACTGTCCAACACATATAAATCCTACTTTATCATCGACCCGATCTTCACCAAAATCTAATCAATTCGTGCATGACACACACCCAACCTGTCCACCAAGTTTCGTCTGAATCTGTCCACAACCTTTTGATATATCACAACTTTTTGAGAAACATGGCTTAACCACAAAGAAACCAAAACAAAATTGGAATCCACGCATGGGGTGGACAAGGTGGATACAGAAGCAAATTCTCAGTAAAGAAAAACTGGGTGGAAGGAGGTGGGGGTGGTGGTGAGGGGGGGGCAGAATTATCGGGGGTAGAAAAGATAATGATTGCAGATGAGGGATGATCTTAGATGGAGAAATGAAATTGAACAGAATTTGGATGTTGGTTTTACAGTTGGGGGGTGAGGGGGGAAGAGGAATGAATGAGTAGAAGTGAGCGGTGATTCTGGATTTTGGGAGTTTCATCAGAAGGGGGTTTATTTTCACGACAGGGAGAAAAGATGAAAGGATTCCATTGAGAGTCACATGTTGTTTACGAAGGTGGAGGAAGCAGGTAGCCATTGTGGAGTTGGCCTTTGATACCATCGGCAGGGAGGTTGGAGAGCAAGGCAGGATGCCAGACTGTATTGAGAGCTTGAGACATATTGAGAGACCACCATGATCTCATCTCTGATATTGAAGACCTCCATTCATTTTTGAGAGAGTAGGAGCAGCATTTCTATGGTGGAGTGACCTGGTCTGTATCCAAATTGGTGATCTGAGATGAGGCCATTGAAGAAAAGGAAGGATTTCATATCAACTGCAATGATGGATTCCATGACCTTGCTGATGATTGGAAGTTAGCTGATAGGTCTTTAGTTAAGTGGATCAGGTTTTTGCATGTGTTAATGCAGTGCTGATTTCCAAGCAGATGGAAGATGACCAAGCACAAATGATATGGTGAAAAGGGTAGAAAGAGGATGTCAGGTCAGGTCAGGTATGGGAGCATGTGCCAGAACAGCGCGTCGCTGCGTCCACTTTCCGCCAGTACTCCAGGGGCCTCTGTCTGGCCATCCCCCAGGCAGATGCCAGGCCCATCCCCATCTCCTTGAGATGATGGTCAACCTGCTACAACCACGAGGCACGTGGTTGGCCCACTGGCCTCCTCCACTCATGAGACTCCCTCGCTGAGAGAATCTGATGAGCAGGATCAGCGTCAGGAAAACGAGCCACATGTCCATACAGCTGTAACTGACGCTCACGGACTATGCAGGTAACAAATCTCATCCGAGTCTCTCTCAGCAACCGCTCGTTGGACACAAAATCCGACCAGCGATAGCCAAGGATTCTCCGAAGAGACCTGGTACCAAAGGAATTAAGTCTCCATCTCAGATCCTTGGTCAGAGTCCAAGTCTCGCATCCATAGAGCAAGACTGGAAGTACCAAGGACCTGAAGACTCGGACTTTCGTCCTCCCGCACAGGTACCGGCAGCGCCACACCCCATGATCCAGTGAATCCATGACTCCCCAGGCCCGACCCAGACGTCTATTGACCTCTGACTCACAGCCAGCAGATACATGAATGTCACTGCCAAGGTAAGTGAATCTCTCCACGACCTCAACATCCTCACCACAAACAGGCACAGACAGGACAGCAGCATCCAAGATGTCACCGAAAGCCTGGATCTTAGTTTTGACCCAAGAAACCCGTAATCCCAGCGGCTCCGACTCCTGATTCAGCACCTCGAGGGCCCCCAAAAGGATATCTAAAGTCTCCGCAAAGATGACTGCATCATCTGCAAAATCAAGGTCCGAGATCTTGACATTCCCAAACGATGCACCGCAGCTTGATCTCTCCGACATCCTCCCTAAAATCCAGTCCATACAAGTGCTGAAAGGTGTGGGGGCCAGTACACACCCCTGACGAACTCCAGTAACAACTGGAAATAAGTCAGAGATGGTACCACCACACTTCACAGCACTCTCAGTACCAGAGTAGAGTTCAGACATCAGATCGATCAGTTTTGGTGGCACCCCACGAAGACCAAGAATCCTCCCGAGGACATCCCGATTCACTGAATCGAACGCTTTACAGAGATCAACATAGGCTGCAAAAGCAGCCCCTGCCGAAACTCTCGTCTGCGTTCGGTGAGGACACGAAGAGCAAGGATACAGTCAATCGTTGACCTCTTTGGTGTAAAGCCTGACTGCTCTGGATGCTGGTGCTCAAGCAGATGATGGCGAACCCTATCTAGAATTATCCGAGCAAAGACCTTGCCCGGCACTGAGAGCAGCGTCACCCCTCGGTAGTTGTTGCAGTCTTGGCGATCACCATTCCCTTTCCAGAGAGGAACAACAAGGCCCCTCTTCCAATCAGTTGGGATGATGCCTGTGTTCCAGGCAGAGATGCCTGTGTTCCAGTGCCTTTGCAGAGGCAGGGTGAGAGGGAGGATGTGCAAGAGTAGCAAAGCAAGTTTTTAGGACATGTGAGCTGATGCCATCCAGTCCTGCAGCAGAATCAGAGTTGAGGGTTGCCAGAAACTTCTCCACCTTCTCAGGTGCAGGAGACACAAGAGTCCAGGAACAGGTGAGTGTGACTGGGTCGGGTGGCTATAGAGAGCGAGGGGTTGGCGACACAAGATTTGGAAGCAAACACAGAATAAAGCATTTGTCCTTCTCACAAGTGGAGTTGGCTATGGTGTCAATTGAAGAGAGGGAAGGGATGGAAGGCAGCATACTCCAGTGACACACTTAACATGGAACCACCAGGTTTTGGAGGAGGGAGACAAGACTGAAAGTTCAATCTTGAGGTTGGACAGAGGACATTTTCTCATTCTCCTGAGAGTAGACACACACTTGTTGCAGGCTTTTTGCAATGTACTGAGATTGCCTTCGGTCGGGTTTGCTTTCCAGGAAGAGAAGGTCAGTTGTTTCAGAGCAACTGCCTCACCACAGGATTTAGTGTACCATGGGCAGGAAGAAGGGTAGGAGAATTGAAGATGAGATGGGATGAATCTGTGCATGAGAGAGATCAGGTTTCTGTGGAAGAATTCCCAGGCTTTGTTAACATCAGGGGCAGTAGATATAGACCAGTCCTGAAGAGAGATGGCTGCTTGCAGTCCCTGCCAATCTGCTTGAGTGAAATGCTAGACTTTCTGGCATAGAGGCAGGTCTCTGAGAATAGCCAGAGAGATGTTAACTTTCATAAGCATATGATCAGATGAACCAACTGGAGCGGAGGAAGAGCAGGAAACATTTGCAGGTAAGTTAGTCATCACCAAGTAGTTCAGAAGGGAGGATTTGCCATTGGGAGAAATCTGGGTTGGAAATGTCACAGATTGACAGTCCCATTGAGCTACAGAAGTCCTTTTCTGAAGTGCCATGGCTGGTGAGAGAGGTACCAACACCCAGCCAATTTGCATGGTGACAATTGAAACCATATATAAGGAAGAGAGAGTCGGGATGAGTGTTTAAAAGTTTGGCCATGTTGTCTGAGAAAGGGAGATGCAGAGGGAGTCATCACCGTTTGGAGGACGGTACAACACACAGACAAACAAGAGGTATGAGTGGAGGGGAGGTCACAGCCAGAGGTACTCCTGGGGGTTGGTAGGTGTAAGATCAGTATATGGAGAGTGAGAAAATCACTCGGGAAAGAAAAGGAGTCATAGACGTCCTGTACAGGCGGAAGGATTCTTTTAAACAGATGATGTCTGGTTTATCGACAACAGCTTAGATTAAGATATCAGTCAGGTTGGAGTGGAGACCTCTGATGTTTGGGATCCACACAGTTATGGACAGGAGAGGAGAGGTTGGCTGGTTGTGAGATCTGTGGTGGGGAAAGGCCTTGCAGAGGCAGGGTGAGAGGGAGACTTTGAGGGGATGGGGTGGGGGGGGGAGGTTTGAGTAGTTGGGGTGAGGGAGAAGGTTTGAGTGGCTGGGGTGAGGAGGGATGCAGAAAGAGCGGACATGAAGCTTTGAGGGGTGAAGTGGGGGGAGTGGAAAGAGGGGACATGAAGTGGAGGGATGCTGATTGCAAATTCCTAAATTGGACAAAGGGAGATAAAGATCATGGGATGGGAGGTAAGAAATTTTGTTTGAAGACATGGAGAGAGGTGGTACTGTGGGTGTGGGAGGAGGGTTGGTGGACCAAGTGCTCAGCCAACAGAGTTTTGGAGAAATAATATATTTGTGAAGAAGAAGAATAAAAAGAAGAAAGAGAAGAAGAGGACAGAGTCAAGCCTTGCCTGACTTGTGTCTTGGTTGGGGGGGAGGGGGCTGTTCCCCCAGTTAGAGATGCGTCTCTGCCAGATACTGACTCCAGCATGACCCACCACTGGGTGTTGTGCCCATCATGGTAATTCCTCTCCCATCGGTGCATATTGACCTCAGGAGGGGGAGGTGGGAGAGGGTCACTGTTGACTTTTTGAGGGACTCGGCTGCCCATGAACTTTACCAACACTCAACGTACCTGGACTTCGTTTAAACCGTAAGATAGAAAAGTACATTTTTAAATTCTTCATTTTTCACTGTGGGGTCATTGCGCCCCTGTGATGTGATGATGTAAATTGATTCAATAAACAGACACAGCCTAATTTTACCTCCACCCACCCCTGCCCCACTCTGCTTATTTGTTGTAAATATAATGTGTAGGATTATAAAACATATCACACTGCAAGTAATTGTTTATAATGTATATTCTACATTCTGCAATCCATGTTACCTTCATTTTTGTGCCCTTACTACCAGGTGTCATTCAGACAAATACAAGCGTTTGTATACTACAACAGTTTGTACGACATATTTCTGTCCCGTGTATTCATAGTTTACCGGACAAAATCCTGAAAACAAATTGCAACTTTATCAAAATGATGCATGATGTCGACATTTTGTATAACAATAATAATTGTTCTATCCTGTTCATTTCTCATAATAATTGTGAAATAAATGAATATTTTTTTTTAATAGGAAAAAAAATTATGCTACGTAGGTTGGCAGGTAGGTATACGTAACTCGGAATGATGTTTTTGTTTAACTTATTATATAGGTTGTTGATAAAAAAAAAAATGTTGAAATGTCAATGTTGAAAAATACCTGACGTTTCTTGGACAATTATATCTCATACCGAGAAGGTTTCACCCCACGTACTCGCATACTATGACAGTTATAGAAGAGGGCATTTCAGCAACGAAACACAATGGGCTGAAGTGGGGGAGAATCCGGATATAAAGGAATAGAAGATAAATCTATCACGCGACAAGGAAGAGGCCATGTAATGTGGAAAACATTATGAAAACAAATTAGTACAATGTGACAGGAAAAGAGTGATTTTACAATGGCCGGATTTTGTTTGAGATTTGCTCTTAAAGTCAGAACAGGACGGAAGAAGCGACGACTGCTTCCCTGTCCAAGTGTCCCCTAAAGTAGACCCAAACATGATTATTCGTGAAAACAGCCTTGTATTGCCATGGACGTGGCGCTGACCGACTTGGACATTGCTTTGACAAATGGTCTAAAGGTTTGCGGGCAGTACTTTCGCTGCCAATAAATTTCAACTTTAATCAACTCGTACTGCATTTAATAACTATTTATCTTTTGTCACTGATGACTACCGCCCCCACAACCCACCCAACATATTTATTTTCTGTCAATGCTCTCCTGACACTAAATACTGAGGACAGTTGTATATTGAAGTGGGGCTTCGACCCAATGTAGGCACTGGGCCGAAGTTCCACTTTTGTTTCTAATAAAACAATGGCCCCCTTCATTCAGCATTTTCCAGCACGTCATGAACTGTGTCGTGCGTTATCATTAAACAATATGTGCACAGGTGTATACAGGAAATATAGCAATGGCATGTCCAGTTTAAGTAGTTCTTCTCCAACTTTACAATTGACAGCCTGAAATCCAATAAAAACAAAAACAGTGGGAAAAATGGGGGAGGAGGAGAAGAGGGTACTTCCAACAAGTCTGACCAGAAATTTGGGGTTGCTTTAGAGATCAAGAGTGCTTGAAGTGATATTGTGAGTCATCCCACCACGGCAGACTGTCACAATTGGTTGAAGGTGTATGGGTATGGGGAAGTGGGAGGCTGAGGAGGGGCTATGTAATTGATGTACCAATACCCAATGAATTTGGTCAAACAAATGCACCAGAAAGAATTATGGAGGTAAAGAAACTGCAACTCAAAGATCGGATGAAGAAACGTTGGAAAGTGAGGAAAATTAACTTCGCACGAGTCGTGATCAGATCGACTCGAAGGATTAAAAAAAACAGTCATGGAATATTTGAAGGGGAAACCATGACATATCACAACAAACCAGTTCCAATGAGAATCTGTCTGGGGTTCAGTGATAATCCTGATAAGAGCCCTTGGGGTAAAGATGGTATGATAAGGAACACCTGGAGATTCAACACATGATGGAGGCCCTCAATGTCAGACATGAGTTCAGGGGCATCTCTTTGGACATATCTCGTGCATTTGATGCAGTCTGGTATCGCACCTTGCTCTCCAACCTCTCTGCTTATGGCATCTAAGGCCAACTCGACACATTGCTTACTGACTTCCTCAACTCTCATAGTCAATGTGTGGCACTCAATGACATCTTTTCATCTCCTCTCCCTGTCAAGGTTGGAGTGCCCCAAGGCAGTGTTCTGGGCCCAGTCTTATTCCTGATCTTCAATGATCTCGTTGACTATCTGGAAAAAAACTCTATCTATTTACTAATGACTCCACCCTCTGCCGTGATATCTCTCATCCTTCAGACAGCCAGGATGCAGCCTCTCCCATCTCTTCAGACCTTGACAAAAATCACAAGCTGGTCAAACACTTAGTATATGTCTTTCAATTCTGAAAAATCTCACACTCTCACCATCTCTCCCCAAAAAGACCATCTGGCAACCCCCCTCACCCCCCATATACTTTCTTAACAATACTCTCGAGGAGGTTCAGTCAATAAAACTCCTGGGTTTCACTGTCAGCCATGATCTTTCTTGGGCAAAGCGCTATTTTAAAGTTGGCTTCCAAAGCCAGCCACTGACGGGACATCTTCCAGCACACAAAGCCCTTCCTTGGCACACCTGAACTCCGATACACCTACAAGTCTGTCATCCATAGCTTGATATGCCTGGTGTTGGCTTAATGGCTAGGGTGGTGGGCTTTGGATCCTCGGGTCCTGAGTTCAAATCCCATTCAACTGTTGAATTAATACCAGGTGGGATTAATTCGGCCTGTCATCCTTCCGAGGTCGGCAAAATGAGTGCCAGCATGCCGGTATCCTGTGTTGGAGTGGCGATCCATCCAGCATTGTGCCCAATAGCCAAGGAGACTGCTTAAGCAGCACCAACGCTCTGCACAGGTATGGTCCCAATCTCCTCCTCTCCTCCATAGCTTGATGGAGTGCTGCTCTCACCTCTGGGCTGGCTCCCCACCTCAAAGTGTTTGAAATAATTGAGATAGCATTCACCTTTTTTCTCGTTTTTCTCTTTTCTGAGAAGACATTTTCTCGGAAGTAGATACCCCCCCTCCCCAAGAAAGTGAACTAACATGCTCTTAAAATCAGACAACTTCGAGCAGGGATATCCCATCATATATCTTTCGCACCTCTGAAGTGCAACTTTTATCATTTTTGCTGCAACTTAAAGTTCTTGCCAACTGATGATGGTGATCTAAACAGGGTGGATATTTGGCAGGTGGGAATCCACTCTGGGCTGATGATGACCATGGAGACAGAAACGCATCTATGGATTGATTCCTCTCCCCAGGAAGTGGGCTGACAATCCTGCCAAAAAAGGGTTTCTAAAGGCATACATGCTGACTGATGCTGTCGTTTGCAATGTAGCAGCTGACACTGTTTTACGCAGTGGGCAGTTCTTTGTTTTTCACAGGTTGCAACTGAGCCAGTTCGCTCAATTAATGTTGATATGCATCATCCCAGATGCAAATTACAATTTCTTATTAATTGAGTACCTAAAACTAAACATGTGTGTGTCAGACACCCCCTGTTGGTCAGGACCCCTGCAGCAAGTGCTGGTGCGGCACAGTTTTGTACGACATTTAATCAATCTGCATCAATCATTTTAAATCCCAGAAGATACTGGCCATAATCTTCCGAGCTGTGGACGGCGTGAAGTACATATTTTGGGGTGGAGACGCCCGGTGATTCCACTACATTGGTTCCATCTTGGTCTCAGTACTCCGTTGATGAACCCATATCTCATCATCAGTAACTAGACATGACAAAACCTCCAGTGGATCATTGTTCGCCAAGTTTCATTCGAATCCGTTCATAACTTTTTGAGATATCGTGATATTTATCGTTTTTGGCACAAACACTCAATGGTGCAGAATCAATTTGGGAAATCTCAGATCCGGATCCAGATCTGGATCTTCACTAAAATTGAATCAAATCGTCCGTGTCACACACCCAACCTCTCCACTGAGTTTCATCCAAATCCGTCCATAACCTTTTGATATATCGTGCTATAAGTCGTAATTGGCCCTACCTCTCAATGGTGAAGAATCACTTAAAAAAATTCTCGTATCCCGATCCGGCTTCAACATCTTCACCAAAATGTCATCAATTCATTATTGTTATGAACCAAACTGTCCACAAATTTCGTCTGAATCCATCCATATCTTTTTCAGACATCCTGCACACAGACAGACAAACAAGAAAAATGTCTCACATCGCACGATACTTGCGAAATCCAAGTAAACAACAGTTGCCATGAAAGAGGAGTTTAGTAATTTGGAAAATTTGACCTATCAAGTGTTTTACATGATCGAATGTTGAGCATACCAAATTTGGTTAACACATTTTCTAATTGCCTCCTAATAGGTTTCTTATCTCAAAAAAAAAATATATATATATATATATATATATATATATATATATATATATATATATATATATATATATATATATATATATACCCAACAACAACAACAACAACAACACGCTCACCTTCTCCCGATTCTGCTACTTCTTCTTCCTCTTAACTTCCTCCTCGTCTTCCTCGATTTCTTTTTTTTTTTTTACACTTCCATGACCTAATCTGTTGAACTCTCTCATACATTAATATTAACAACAAAAACGATCTTATAATGCTTCATCTTCCTCTCTCACACATGTGGTACTCTTTACTGTTTCACAATGCACTACTCTTCTGCTATTTTAACAGACTGCTCTCATTTCGACCTCTCCTTCATTCCTTGCCTAAAAAATCCAACTATTACAGCGCTTCTTCTCTCCATGCTCTGAATTCGCCTTCAGTGCATCCATCAAGAATTGTGTTAAATCGCATCTCTGACCTAAAACTTTTAAAAACCACAGTTTGCCATGGATGCTCGCTTTCCATCAACCATTCTTTTTTTCCAACTTCAGTGCCAACTCACCCCCTCACCCCTCACTCTCACTCTCAAAGCAACCATCCCACTCTTCTCCCTCCAAGCCTCCCTCTCACCTCTTTCAAAAATTCCCCCTCACCTTTCTCCCACCTTTCATCCCCCTCACTCTTCCTTCTCTAAGTTGCCCCCTCTCATCCACCAACCTGCCTCCCTCCACTGCCCTCTCACCTCCATCTCTTCACTCCACCTCCTCAAATCCTCAACTGCCATCTTCCTTGTCTCTTGTCCCCCCTCTCTCCCAGCACCACAGAGCCTTTTCTCCTCCTCATTCGGCCCCTCCCCTCGCTATTCTGCAATACCCCACACTCCTTCAGCAACCCTCCTTACCTCCCCCCCCTCGTCCCTCGTCCTACCCTCCCCCACCCCCTCCACCTCCTGCACCCAAAGCCTCCTCCCCTACCTCTTCATTAAAAGTGTGGACCTCAAATATCCGGGGCCTTCGCTCAAACCTTTCAGATCTTTCCATGCAGGTTGCCACTGACAAACCAGACATTATCTGCCTAACAGAAACTTTCCTCTCCCAAGACGTGTCTGACTCCCAAGTATCTCTCCCTGGTTATTCCCTCTTACGGTATGACAGACCTGAGCCTCGTCCTGGTGGAGGTATTGCTCTCTTCAACAAAGACTCTATTCCTCACTCTCCCTGCACTGCTCTCACTCCCCCACACCCCCAGGAATACCTCTGGCTTCGGCTTCCCTCCACTCCCACCTCATGTTTATATGTGTACTGTACCGTCCACCGAACAGTGATGACTCCATCTACACCTCACTCTCCGAAAACATGGACCATCTTCTATCTTCTCATCCAAACTCTCTCTTCCTCTTATGTGGCGACTTCAATTGTCATCACGCCAGTTGGCTAGGTGTGGGTACCTCTCTCACCTGCCATGGGACATCAGCAAAAGTTTTCTGTGACTCATTGGGACTGACTCAATCGGTCAACTTCCCGACCCGGATCTCAACCAATGGTACTCCATCTCTTCTGGATCTGATTTTGACAAATTTCCCTGACAATATCTGCTGCTCTTCCTTCGCTCCAATTGGTTCTTCTGACCACGTCCTTGTTAAAGTGGACATCTCTCTGGCTGTTATCAGAGAACCACCTCACCGCCGTCGAGTCTGGCATTTCACTCAAGCCGACTGGCAGGGTCTCCGAGCAGCCATCAAACTTACAGACTGGTCTCCTATCACTACTTTCTCAAACATCAACTCATCCTGGGAATTCTTTCAAAGAAACTTGCTCTCCCTCATGCACAGATTTATCCCCTCTCGTGTTCAGTTGTCTTACCCTTCCTCCCGCCCTTGGTTTACTGAAGCTTGTGGCGAGGCAGTTGTCCTGAAACAACTTGCCTTTGCCTCATGGAAAGCAAACCCAACTGAGGGCAATCTCAGTTCTTTCCACAAAGCTCGGAACAAGTGTGTATCTACCCTCAGGAGAGCCAGAAAACAACATCTCTCTCATCTCAAGTCTGAACTCTCAAACCTCTCTCCCTCCTCAAAATCCTGGTGGCGTTTAATCAAATCTGTTTCTGGTGTATGTTCCCCCTCCATCCCCTCCCTTACCTCAAATGGCCGCACTGCTGATTCCACACGTGATAAAGCTGAATGTCTAAACTCGGTGTTTGCAGCTAAATCTTGTGTCCCAAACCCATCACTATCTCTACCCACTTTACCCAGTCGCACCCAACTGTCCCTGGACTCTGTATCCTTTTCTCCTGACAAGGTGGAGAGCTTGCTTTCAAACCTCGAGTCAGATTCTGCAACCGGTCCAGACGGCATCAGCCCACGTGTCCTCAAAGCCTGCTCTTCTGCTCTTGCTCACCCTCTCTCTGTTCTATTCACCCTCTCATTTTCCCAAGGTCATCTGCCATCTGCTTGGAAATCTGCTAACATCACTGCCCTGCATAAAAAAGGTGCAAAAACAGATCCCTGTAACTATAGACCAATCAGCCTTCTCCCAATCATCAGCAAGGTTATGGAATCCATCATCGCTTCAGACATGAAATCCTTCCTCTTCTCCAATGGCTTGATTTCCAATCATCAATTTGGTTTCAGACCAGGTCACTCTACCCTAGATATGCTGCTACTGCTCTCCCATCAATGGATGGAGGTCCTCAATGCCAGACAGGAAATCCGAGCCGTATCCCTGGACATATCACGTGCTTTTGACACAGTCTGGCACCCTGCCCTACTCACCAAACTCTCTTCCCATGGTATTCAAGGCCATCTCCACTCATGGCTCGCAGACTTCCTCTCCTGTCGCAGTCAACGTGTGGCCCTAAATGGAGTTCTTTCATCCCCTCTTCCTGTGCAGGCTGGAGTTCCTCAAGGTAGCGTTCTGGGCCCTGTTCTTTTTCTGGTTTTCATCAATGATCTCTCGGACTCTCTGGAAAATCCTCTATTTCTCTTTGCCGATGACTCCACCCTCTGCCGTACCATCTGTCATCCCTCAGACCGGCAAGCAGCAGCTTCTTCGCTCACTGCAGATCTGGATAAAATCACAAACTGGTCCAACACGTGGAACATGTCTTTCAATCCAGACAAATCTCACACTCTCACTATGTCTCTTCGAAAGGACCGTTTACAAAACCCCCCATCCACTTTCTCAACAATCCTCTGGAAGAAGTCTTTTCTTTCAAGCTTCTGGGTCTCACTATCTGCCATGACCTTTCCTGGGAAAGTCACATTTCCAACCTTGCCTCAAAAGCCAGTCGCCGACTGGGAATCCTCCGTCGTGCAAAGTCCTTCCTCGGCCCTCTTGAGCTCCTGACCACTTACAAAGCTTTTGTCCGTAGCCTGATGGAGTACTGCTCTCCCCTCTGGGCTGGTGCTCCTGCCTCCCACCTTTCTCGACTTCACGCTGTCGAAACCAGGGCTTTTAAGATCATTGGCATCTCCCGCAATGAAGCTGAGTCTTTGGGCCTCTCACTCAATCACCGCAGGTTGTTCGGTGGTCTTTCTGTCTTCTACCGACTCCTCTCCAGCCTTGCCCCCCCTGCTCTCTCTGCGATTTGTCCCAACCACATTTCCACAGGGCGCTCAAGGTCCGCCAACAACCCCCTTCTGGTAAAACTACCAAAATCACGAATCACTGCTCATCTTCACTCTTTCATTCCTCTTTTTCCCGCCTTTGGAATAAACTTCCTCACTCTATTCTTTCCCATTCTTCCCTCCAGGCTTTCAAAACAGCTGTTCACCACCACCTCTTATCTTCCCCCATCCAAATCCTCGATCTTTTCTACCCCCGATAATCCACCCAAGCCCACTTCCTTCAATTCTCCTGCTTTCCTTCCTGAAAGTCCCTGTAATGTCCATCTTCCCCTCGCCATGTTCCTCGTCCCATCCCCATCCCTCTCCCTCCCACAGTTCACCTGTGTCTGTTCCCCAATGTTTTGTCCCTTCCACTCCCGCCCCTCTTGTCTCATGCCTCCTTGCTGTGAGTTGTGTGTTAGCTCTCATACGAGCCTCGACCAAGGTATACAAAAAAAAAAAAAAAAAAAAAGTGTTTAATATGGTTTAGGTGGCATTGACCTTGACCTATGACTAATTTTGACCAGATTTTATACACATACTCTGTACACAACACATGCGTACAAATAAGCTGTGTTAGTTTCAAACTGAAATCTTGAAAAATTCCTGAGGTTTTGCAATAATAAAATCACAAAAAATATCCCATTTGATTATAATGGGGTGAAATTGTTGTCATGGACACCATTTTCTCTTTGCCCCATGGGACTTTTCTCTTTGCCTTGTGGGGCTTTTCCCCGTGCCACAAACCAAGATGAGCAGAACCAGAAAAAAGGAAAGATAAATTAAATTAATTCATTCCATTTTATGCCCTCTTCGCTTGGTACTGAGGTGATTTACCAATGGGGGGAGCCTTTTGATGATTGATGACCCTCAAGTGTTATTGCAAAAGGCCCACAGACAGAAGGTCGAATGGGGTCCATACAGTCCTAAGGGACTAAGGGTTCTCATGGGGTCTATAGGGTCTTTGGGGTCTCAAGGTTCTAAATGGTCTTAAAGGGTCCAAAAGGTCTTCAGGGTATTTGGGTTATCAAGGGTCTAAAGGGTATTTGGGGTTTAAAGGGTCTTAGGGTTCTCAAAGGGTCTTCAGGGTAAAAAGAGTCCAAAGGGTCTTCATGTCTGAAAGGGTATTATGGCTGTATAGGGTATTAGGAGTTTACAGAGTATTAGGGGTTTACAGGGTATTAGGGGTATAAAGGGTCGAAGGAGTCTTTAGGCTCGAAAGGGTGTAAAGGTACAAAGGGTATAAAGAGTCTTAAAAGGTCCAAAGGGTTTGGAAGGTCTATATGGTCTAAAGCGGTTTAACATGTCTAAGGGGTCTAAAAGGTGTAATATATCATTTTTGGCCCTCATGCCCAAAGATGAAGAATCACTGAAAAAGTTCTCAGATCCAGATCCAGATCCAGATCTTCACCAAAATCGAATCAATTTGTCCTTGTCACACACCCAACCTGTCCACCAAATTTTGTCCGAATCCATCCATAACTTTTTGAGACATCCTGCTGTTAGACAGACAGACAAACAGACAGTGGTGGGAACATAACCTCCAACCACCTTCAGTGAAAGAGGTAACAAACACAAAAAGACACTTTGCAAATGATATACAGAATGATAAACAAATAAATATAAGGGTATATTGAATGAGCAACAAACAACAATAAGAATAGCAACGTGCTATCATGGATCATTGTTTTTCTGGGGCTGGTTCATTTCAATGAACATCATCATTGAGATTCTCACATGTTTAATTTACACTGGATGTTTCCCCAGCCGAGATTGCACATGACGGTACTGGACATAATGTGTTACTAACAAGGAGAGAAGACATAAAATGCCAAGGCCCTTGCGGTTTTAGTAATTTTGCTGTTCGGAGTTAAAGGGCGAGCCCATATTTACAAGATTTATGTGTATGCGCAACTGACTTGAATGGGAAGGTGACATGGAAGATCACGTAAGTAACAAAATGGCCGTCAGTCGGCCATCTTGGATCTGATCTCAAAAAAAATGACGTGCTTATGGAAACAGCCATCATTTATTAATTATCAGTGTGCCAAGTTTGAACAAGATTTGTAAGTGCATGTCCGACAAATGATTGAGGACGTGTTCAACTTCTGTTTTCTTGCAACTAAAATGGCCTCAAGTTGGTCATCTTGGATCAAATCACGAAACAAAATGATGTGCATAATATGTATACCATCATGTATTGTTCTTGTGCCAAGCTTGAGCAAAATTGGTCCATCCATATCCCAGATATGGCTACAGATGGAAGGATATACTTTCTCAACAATCCTGTGGAAGAAGTCCTTTCTTTCAAGTTTCTGGGTCTCACTATCTGCCATGATCTTTCCTGGGAAAGCCACATTTCAAACCTGGCCTCCAAAGCCAGTCACCGACTGAGAATCCTGCATCGTGTAAAGTCCTTCCTCGGCCCACCAGAGCTCCTGACCATATACAAAGCTTTCATCCGCAGCCTAATGGAGTACTGCTCTCCCCTCTGGGCTGGTGCTCCTGCCTCCCACCTTTCTCGCCTTCACGCTGTGGAAACCAAGGCATTTCAGATCATTGGCATCTCCCACGATGAGGCTGAGTCTTTTGGCCTCTCACTCTCTCACTACAGGCAAGTCGGTGGTCTTTCTGTCTTCTACCGTCTCCTCTCCGGTCTCGCCCCCTGCTTTGTCTGTGATTTGTCCCCACCATATTCCCACAGGGTGCTCAAGGTCCGCCAAAAAACCCCTTCTGGTAAAACTACCAAAATCACGAATCACGCCTTCACTCTTTCATTCCTCTTTTTCCCCGCCTTTGGAATAAACTCCCTCACTCTGTTCAATCCCATTCTTCCCTTCAGGCCTTCAAAACAGCTGTTCACCACCACCTCTCATCCCCCATCCAAATCCTCGATCTTTCTACCCCCATTACTCCACCCCAAACCCATCTCCTTCAAATTCCCTGCTTTCATCCCTGAAAGTCCCTGTAATATCCCTCTTGTAAACCCCGTGTTCCCCGCCCCATCCCTCCCCCTTCCACATATCTCCTAATGTTTCTGTTCCCCACTGTTTTGTCCTTCCCACTCCCTCCCCTTTTGTCTCGTGCCCCCCCTTGCTGTGCATTGTGTGCTAGCTCTCATACGAGCCTCGACAAGGTGCACAAAATAAACTCACTAAAAGGTTCAATTATTGCCGTTCACAGTCATGAGCTTTGTCTTCCTCGGTGACTTTTCTCCCAGTTACCATCAGTTTCATTTTGAGGATGTTGACAGATAAACCAAAAGATTCCCCCCCCCACCCTCATCCTTGGTGGCATTTATGCAAAACTCTCTCAGCTCCAGTTCTGGTTGTGGCAGGAAGAGCAGCAGCATCTGCAAACTGCTATTCATTCATTCGTTCCTCAATGGCATGATGTATGTACCTTCTGAATAGCTTCCCATTATACTTGTACTTCAAATTAACTCCCATGCCAACTGCCTCTTTCATGCGCGCAGTCCATCGTTCCACAACTCGGTAAGCATATAAGTTAAACAGCACAGGTGAAATACAGTATCCTTGCCTCAGCCTGTTGTTTACATTAATCTCTTCAAGAATAATGCGATCCAGATAGATCTGAGTCCGCGTGCCCTCGAGAAAGGACTAGGTGAGTGTGATTGTTTGGTTAGGTCACCAAGCTTCCCGAATTCTGTCCACATGGCAGTACGAGGTACAGAGAAGAATAGACTTTCTTAAAGTCTATAAACATGAAGAATGTCTTTTCTCTGTGCTGCCAAGTCTTCTCCTCTAGCTGACACACTGTGAAAATCATGTCTGTGCATCCTCTTCTCTTTCTGAAGCCACACTGACATTCTGTGAGTTCTTCTCCAGCCAGATGTTGCAGCCTCGCCTAAAGAAACATTCAAACCAGTTTACCCACTACATCCAGATGAGAAATGCCCTTCCAGTTGTCATAATTCTTGAGATTACCCTTCTTGGGAATGGGTATTATCATCGAATCAACCCAATCTTGGGGGCTTAGTTTTCTCTCTACACTGTGTGCAATAGGTCAAGCAACAGATACAAAAATTCATCTTCGTAATATGCTGCCTTCGCCATCTTCGAAAGGATACTTGAGTTTCCCCCAGTCTTTCCATTCCTCAACTTCTTGACAGCTTTCTCTAACTCTTCCTTTGGAGTGGAGGTCAGGCTATCTGTGGGTGTGGTGGTCTCTGCCTAACTTTTTCTTTCTCTGTGGATACAAACTGGCTCTGGATGTTGAGGATACTTGCAAATTTGTCTCCTCCACCTCTGTTGCTGTGTCTGAAGTGAGGTGCAAGGAGTTCCATACTCATCCTTGACTGTAGTTGTTCTCACTGGCACAAGTCCCGTTTGTTCTTGCTGCGCGTCCTTAATGCTCCGTTGGACTATCTTTCCATGAATCTACTCTGTTGGGCCTGAAACCATGTATTTTTGGCATCCCTCATAGTTAGGTGAACATCCCGATGTGATTTGTTGAACTTTTGTCAAACTTTATCCCAGCCAGTACCGAGCCACTTCCACTAACGTTTGTTCCTCCACTTGAGCAGGGTTTCAAGGGCCCCTTCAGTTTCTCTGAACCAGTCCGCATGGTGCCAGTATTCACGACCTTGCACCACAGTCGGCGATTCGAGTTGGCGACTCGGACTCGAGTCACAAAATTTGGCGAATTGACTCGGACTTCATGAAATTGACTTGCGACTCGGACTTGGAACTAGGAGTCTGGAGACTTGCGACTTACATGCGACTTGAGTTTATAATAACTCGTTGACAATGTTTGGAAAAATAATTAATCATTGAATAAACAAATTTTAAATGGGGTTTAAAATAAATGGTAAATGCTTTTCAGTTGTAGGTATGCGTGGTTTGGTGAAAAGCTAAATATACCATGCACGTGTACATGTGCAGCGCACTAGGTTAAAGGGAGTGTCGACTCCAGACTGCACACCATGTCCAAGTGGCAATTACCAGTCTTACGAATGTGCAAAACCACTTGATTTAAACAATGAATGTTTGTTCCAGGGGAAACTTCACCTCTTATCAAAAACCCCGTGCACGTCCCGAACAGATAAAATGATTTTGTGATCATTGAAATATGTGGGTTGACTTCGATTATTTCAACTTTGTCAATTATTGTAAATGATTTCATGACATATTTTGAAAAGGAAAACATCAAAAAAATGTCGGGTATTTTAAAAGACAATTGAAGTTAATAAGTTATAAGTTCATTTTAACGCACATAATAAATATTCCACTAATTTATTAAAATTTCCTTTGCCGTTTCATATTGAATGCTTTGGTTCTACATGTAAAGCATTTAAACATATGTTGAGGTTACTGACTGGTCTGATATACCAGTTCAATGTACCAGGTGTTCAAGGAGGTACGCTAGATTTGAGAAATAAATTTGATAAAAAATTTATTTTTGCCAGGAACAAAACAAGAAATGTCCACTGTATGAAGTTGACAAATAAAAACTTGAGTTAAACAGCTTTTACAGAACATACATTTCAATAAATGAAGCTCTGTGTCTTAATTCCTTGATGGCTTGTACTCCAACAAGGTTTATAAGTAAATGTGAGATTTGACACAAATTGAAGTAATACGACGGTGACTTGAGACTTGACGAGAGATTTGTCCTCAGACTTGACACTTCGCTCAAGTAACTTGTTGACATCTCTGTCTAGTACAGACTCAGTTAGTGCTGACTTGACAACGGACCATTTATCCTCCACAGTGCCATCCGCTGTCCACTTCTCCCTAACTCTTGTGCATGCATACCTGATCTTGAAATAGACCCCAGGACCAAGATGTGTGCACACACATACACACACACACACATGACAATTTTTGTGGCGTGTTCACTACTCTGACATGGAATGTGGTAGAATGAATGTTATATGTACTCGGATGGTACTTGGCAGCAATTATTTTAACACTATGCGTGCTGCTTTGATAACGACAAAAATTTTGTAACGTTAACATTCTGACTTATTGTGATTTAAGAACCAAAAATTGCCTGGACACATTTGCTGCAAAGCGAGTCAACTTTCCGTGAAACATTCTGATGATTTAGCGCCATCTGCAGCCACGTCTAGAAATACAGTATGTGTGACATTATATATATATATATACACACACACACACACACACACACACACACACACACACACACACACACACACACACACACACATACACACACACCCACACACACACACACACCCCCCCACACACACACACACACACACACACACACACACACACACACACACACACACACACACACACATCCATTGGGGCCATACTCTGTGCGAAGCGTTGGTGCTGCTAAACAGTCTCCTTGGCTGCTGGACACAATCCTGGACGGGTTGCCACTCCGACACAGGATACCAGCAAGCTGGCACTCATTTTGCCGACCCTTGAAGGATGACAGGCAGAGTCAACCCCACCTGGAACGAATTCAACAGCCGAGTGGGATTTGAACACAGGATCCTAGAATCCCAAACCCACCACCCTAACCATTAAGCCAACACGAGGCATATATGTAAATATATATATATATATAAAAAATATATATATATATATATATATATATATATATATATATATATATATATATATACATACATACATCCGTTGGGACCATACTCTGTACAGAGCGTTGTTGCTGCCGAAGCAGTCTCCTGGGCTATTTGGCACAATCCTGGACAAGTCACCACTCTGTCCGCCCCAACCCAAGGAGACCGCCGTCTGGTGGACAACACCTCAGCACCACCCCGACACACAATACCCAAATCTGACCCGGAAAGGTTACCCCGTGGTTTTCCTCCGATCATCAAAGAGTTGGGCTTTGCCTCAATCGCGTCATCCGGTGAGCTGCTCTGCGGAGGGAAGCTGCACAGGAGGTATTCCTACGGAGTGAGTTTTCAATTTTCTTTGTGTTTTTCTTGTGTTTTGCAGAGTGAAGGGTTTTACGGTGACTGGAGTGCAAATCCTGTCACCAACCTACTAAAAAACAGTAACACAACTGCAGGAGGACGTCCACAGACACAGTTGGATCCTAGATATGGATGGCCTTTGGCTCACAAGGAGCTACTCCACCCTCCGAATACATTTATAAGGGATTTTGTATTAATTGATGAATCAGTTATACTACTCCAGCGGAAACATGGCATGGCCACAGCACAGACAGGGCATGTACACGACACAGACACGACCCTGAAAGTTTTAGCATCCGAGGTCAAATCCTCTCGGAGGAGTAGATGACGATGCATGCATACTTTCTCTCCTCCATAAATAGACTATGGTTCATTTGACTTTCAGAAATTTGTGTTGATGATAGATAATTATTTTCAGGTGCTCTTGCGGTAACTGTCGGGTAATGGCAACAGGAAGAGAAAGTACGTGTGCTGGTAGCTGGGTGGAGATAGAGTTACAGCTTCGAGCGACGGCTGGTTCTTCCACTTAGTCGTGGGTATGGGATCCTCTCTCAATCATGGCAGATAACCACAAGATCGAGCCATCTCTGTTGTTTCATAACACTGCTCTGTAAAATGTTCCGAGCACAAAAGTGAACATTTTGTCGGCCTGATCCACACTCGGGTATTCCGGATAAACCTCGTCCAATTTTTGGCAAAGTTAGTGTCTTTCGGCCATTGGTGTAGCGTGAAACCATCTCGATTTGTATCACGATACAACCACCAAGGATGCATCAACTCTGCACATTTGTGGAAAATCGAAAATTATTCGCCATTTCAGTTACAATGCCTTCAGAAATTATTCATGCCCGTTGACTTTTTCACATTTCGTTGTGTTCCAGCCTGAATTTAAACTCGATTGAACTGAGATTGTTTTTTTTGTCACCGATCTACACAAAATAAATACCCCATAATGTCAAAGTGGAAACATGCTTTTAGAATTTTTTTTAGAAATTAATTAAAAATTAAAAGCTCAAAAATATTGCGTCAATAAGTATTCAACCTCTTTACTGTGACGCTCCAAATTGAGCTCAGGTGTATCCATTTCCCTTTGCTCATCCATGAGATGTCTCAACAACATAATTGGAGTCCACCTGTGGCCAATTCAATTGATTGGACATGATTTATAAAGAAACACACCTTTCCATACAAGGTACCACAGTTGGCTGTGCATGTCAGAGCAGAAACTCCACCATGAAGTCCAAGGAACTGTCTGGAGAACTCTGAGAGAGAATTGTGAGGCAGCATAGATCTGGGGAAGGTTATAAAACAATTTATAGTGTTGAAAGTTTGCAAGAGCACAGTGAGCTCCATCATTAGGAAATGTAAAGAATATCGAACTACCCAGACTCTTTGTAGAACTGGCTGTCCGACCAAACTGGGCAAGAAGGACCTTGGTCAAGGAGGTGACCAAGAACACAATGACCACTCTGACAGAACCATAGAGTTCCTTGGCTGAGATAGAACCTGCCAGAAGGACAACAGTCTCCGTAGCACTTCACGAATCTAGGCTTTATGGGAAAGTGGCTCAATAGAAGCCACTCGTGAGACAGCACGCACATGACAGCACACCTGGAGTTTGCATAAAGACAAGTGAAAGACTCTGAGACCATGAGGCAAGAGATTCTGTGGTCTGAGAAGACGAAAATTGAACCTCTTTGGCCTGAATGCAAAGCGCTACATCTGGCGGAAACCGAGCACAGCTCATCACCCATTTAACGCCATCCCTGCCGTGAAGCACAGTGGTGGCAGCATCATGCTATGGGGATATTTTTCAGCAGCAGGGACTGAAAGACTTGTAAGGAGGAGGAGGAGATTGGGACCATACTCTGTGCAGAGCGTTGGTGCGGCTTGAGCAGTCTCCTTGGCTATTTAGCACAATCCTAGACGGGTCGCCACTCCGACACAGTACACCAGCATGCTGGCACTCATTTTGCCGACCTCGGAAGGATGACAGGCCGAGTTAACCCCACCTGGTATTAATTCAACAGCTGAGCGGGATTTGAACTCAGGACCCGAAGATCCAAAGCCCACCACCCTAACCATTAAGCCAACATCACGCATACTTGTTAGGGTAGAGGGAACAATGAATGGAGCCAAATACAGGCAAATCCTTGAAGAGAACCTGCTTCAGAGTGCAAAAGACCTTAGATTGTGGTGAAGATTTACATTCCAACAGGACAACGACCCCAAGCATACAGCCAAAGCAACACTGGAATGGATTCAGAACAAGAATGTGAAAGTCCTTGAGTGGCCCAGCCAAAGCCCAAACTTGAATCCCATTGAGAATCTGTGGAGACACTTGAAAATTGCTGTTCACCGACGCTCTCCATCCAACTTGACAGAACTTTAACAAATCTGCAAGGAAGAATGGGAGAAAATCCCCAAATGCAGATGTGCAAAGGTGGTACAGACACACCGAAGGAGACTCGAAGCTGTAATCGCTGCCAAAGGTGCTTCGACAAAGTATTGACTCAGGGGGCTGAATACTTATGTAAATTAGATATTTCTGTCTTTTATTTTCAATCAATTTGTAAAAATTTCTAAAAACATGTTTTCATTTGATCATTGTAGGGCATTTTGTGTACATCGGTGACAAAATATTTTTTTGTTCAGGTTTTATTTATAAATTCAGGCTGTAACACAACAAAATGTGAAAAGTCAAGGGGTCTGGATACTTTCTGAAGGAACTGTAAATTGCACCCTGATGTAACCCGGAGACGGTACGAATCTGGCCGTTGACTTCCAGGTGTGACATCATGGCTAAGCGTGAAAAGAAGATTTCGACATTTAATTGCAAAATTACCTACTTTATAAATCGGAAATCGGAAAAAGACACAACGCATCGATTTTGTAGGGTATCAATAAGCATCGAGCTGGTCTCAGTGCTTGGGTTTCCATTTAAGATGTATTATATGTCTTTCAAAGAACATAAATCAGCTTTGACAAAGGGAGGACTTTTGAGTTTTGAGATTTTTGTGAACATCTAAACATATCAGGTTTTTTTTGAACTTTGAACTTACACTTGTAAACCTCTTCTTTGTTAATACATTCCATTCTTAGGTGGTTATATTGCTGTTATTTGGGGGAAAACGATCAACTTTTCATTTGTCATTAATAGGGGGACTTACATTCAATGGTACCTTGCCCAAAAGCTTCCACTTGAAAGGTTTGTTGTCTGTACTTCAGACAGGATAGCCAGCTTTCCCGTGAGAGTGAAACATACTCCTGCACAATGCAGCATCTCCTGATTATACTCATCTGACAGCAATTGTTTTGTTTTTTTAAGACTAAAGTGAATAGACAGTTTAAAGTGCCTGAATCCATCACAGCAAGAATCCATACTGCAGTCACAGCACTCTGAATCCACAACGTGATAAAAAGAAAAAGTAAAAGTTCGTTAAACTTCATCGATCTCACAAACAATCGCATTCTTCCACAAGAGGGAACCACCACTCTTGTTTTGAAATCACATTTGACCTCAATGACTGATATTGTTCCGAATTTTTCCTTCCTTGCAGGATGTCCTGAAGGTATCGACCTTCTGCTCTAAGCTGTCGAGCCTGGGTTCGAGTGTCCTTCACAAAGTTATCACCGGCATATTGAACAAATTAAAAATTCCTGTTCGAACTTCTTGTGTCAGAGTGGCAAGCAATCCTGCATTGTAACAAACTATTGTAAAAAAACTGCTTTGGCAGCACCGACACTCTACATCGAGCATGGTACACTGAATAAATTAATCAATGAATGAATTGCTCTTCTTGTTTAATAAATAGTGATAAATGTTTCATGTTCTAATTGTTAGAACGTTAAATAAATAGTCCACTTTCTCATACACTACTCCCAACTCCCCAAAAAATAGTTACTCTCTTTCTATACCTTGTGGTTTGTTTCTCTTGTGTTTTGTCATTTGTCCGACATGTTATGTTACCTGGTTAGTGCTCTCGCTGGTGGGATGGCATATGTGATGGGCAGAGCTGTCTTTCACTGTCTACATTTCCTGGTAAGAACATATAACAAACACAGCACTGAGGTTCATGTGTACCTCTTACAAGATGGCTCCAGTACATAACGAAGAGCATGAGACAAAGGTACAGGGGCGTTCAAAATGTTTTGGGACCAAGATACTCACCATAGTCCAAGTAAGGACAACCTTATATTTTCCAATAGATGAAATAGATATGATTTGTATGAAAACAAAATTTTTATTACAAACATCTACACTTCCATATTAACCAACATATTAGCATTCCTGGGACTGTTGCAGCTCGTTCCGAGACATTTTTTGAATGCCCCGAGTGTTGCACTGGTTGGCCACATTGTCTTGTCACCCCTTGTGAAAATTGTGACAGTGTCAATTGCCTTTGTGTGCAGAGTGTTAATTCCTTTCCTTTTCCCCTATTTTTCATATCGAATGAACGTAACCATGTGAAGTGAGACTTGTTTTTAATCGTATCACCCCACAATCATATCAGCATCATAATCGTATCACCCGTCCGTGAAGTGCTGATTGTTTTCAGCATCATAATCGTATCACCCTTCCCTTGAATAAACACCAGGTGGGTTGACTCAGCCTGTTATCTTTCCAAGGTCAGCAAAATGAGTAGCAGTTTACTGGTAACAGGGGGCACTGCATCAGCAGCGCAGCCACACCCCCAGAAAATGAGCATCTAAACTGCCACAAGCTGCATACATACATTACATAAATAAACAAACAAACAAACAAACAATTAATTCACAGTTTGTGCCATCTATATATTATGTAACGTTATCTCCACCAAACTCACAACTCTCTGTCATGGTGACCCAACGAGCCATCCACTCCTCTGTGCGGTACGTAATATATGGACTCGCCCATTCATAAAGCCGACAGGTACAGGTACCGTAAGTTTAATTACTCCAATTAACCGACTTTTATGGACGTTTTTTTTGAAGAGAACTTCAGATCCCATCATCCAGAAAAAGAAAACACGTTTAAATCACAATAAATACAAATTCATGACATATTAAAAAACAAGCACATTGAATGATGTTTAAAAAAAAAAAAAAAAAAAAATTCCCCTTATATCCATCAGCTCCGAAATTAAAAATATTAAGATAGAAAACGTAAAGCGCTGGAACTTGAGTCTTGGATCCTCAACTTTATTTTAGTGTTCATACAAACACACGACATCATAATATCGTACTCGGTAGCGTCCATACCTCCACCAGGTGAACAGGTTACCTTTTGGATCCCACTAATAGGCGAGATCTGGATTCAGACCTGAACCCAAATCGAATCGGCTTGTTCTTGTCACCTTCCCAACTCATCCAGAAAGATTTGTCATAATTCGTCCACAACTTTCAGACATCTCAAGCTATATGTATATGGTTTTTGGTCCCATCTGAAGTTTATTGAGTGAATGAAGTTCTTCTCAATGGTGAAGTTCTTGCAATAGACAAACTATACTTTATTGAGTGAGTAATACGTGCAATCTCCACCCGCCCGGAGGGAAGCCACTATGCTAGTAAAGTCATATTTCTAACCTCGCAGGATTTCTTTCTCTTTCATCTTTTTTCCCATTCTCTTTCGAGCATCTGGCATGGAATGTCTTCAAACAATTAGAATCGAGGATTGTTCACGACTACCTTGGTCTGCATAAACGATACACAGATAACATTCATCACATGCACATAGACACGAAGGAGTAATTAGAATTACTTACTCCTGGATCCTCATCTCCATTTTTAATGGCCTTCCTTGCTGGATTGTTTTCAGCATCATTGGGGCGAAAGGCCATATATTGATCTTCTTATGATCCGTTGTAAAACATCCTTTCATACATCCCATAAATACTCACTCTGAGCTGCACGATTGTTATTTGGTTCAACACTTGATTCAGGTTACCTGGGCATATCGAGGAGTATGTTCACATTGACCAAGCCCGTGCATCTGCTTCTGCTAGATTGTGATGTAGCGTCAGAGTGAGGCCTCGTTAGGTTTCCTTGAAAGTAAGAGCTAGTTAGGAAAGTTGTGCAAAGTTTGAACAGTGTACAACAGGATGATGGGAAGGTAGTGCACCTTCCTTTAAACTGTCTGCAGGTGAGTCATAAGTCCCAAGACATGGTTTAGCTACTTATACAAGATTTGTTTATACCATGTATTTATACTGTTTTCTTTTTTTCTTCCAGATAATACAAATAATACATTAAACCAATATGTCAGACGCCAGCCCATTTACAGTGGAAGAGAGGCTGGTGGCAATGGTGTGGTACCACAAGAGGAGAAACGCAAACAAGACTTTGAAATCGCATATGGATGTGCTCGATGTCTAAGGAGGTATTGTAATTGTTGTATTAGTGTAATATTTTATTATTACTGCTGTTATTATGTATTACTGTAATTACTGTCATATGTTATTACTCCTGGGCTTATGGCTCACCCCGTCATCTGGTTTCGATTCCCAGCCCAATTATAAACTATGGGATTGGTGTTTCACAGATAGGGCTTTGCATCACAAAGCGCTTTTGTCTCTCGGATGTACATTTAACCGAGTGTCACGTCTTCTCTCGTTAGTTGGTAGATGTGATAAAGATCCCACAGTGTTTTGGCGAAGAGTAGGAAGGATATTGCCGGGCACGATGGACAAATTAAAAAATCCCAGCCAAGTTCAGATGAACGTAAAGCCTGGCGAGTCGCTTCATGAAAGACTTGGGCCAAAAACATTCCCCAGGCGATCTCACAATTTAAGGTAGGAATGAATGGGGCCAGAGTGGAGGGGTTGCTAATGAAATGCAAAAGGAAGCTTGCTTGCAGTGGCACAATTACCAAGGAACTACCTGTGTGCTGTAATACAGGTTCAAGCGCATAAGAAAATGCATGGAGATGGAACTCGTTGCGATTTGGCAAGACGCTGCATGTCCTTAGCATGTGACACTTTTTGATGAACGAGCACCATGCAGTCCGAGATCATATAATTCATGGAAGAAGGGGGCTTGTGTTATTCGAGTTATCTTGCTCATCCAGGCATCACCCGAGGCCATACGTGGTTGAATTTTTCATGGAGCTTTTTGGAAGGAACAATTCAGCCCTGCGTAATTTTGTCGCACGAAGGGCGCAAAACGTCCGTCGTTTTAAACAAGTGAGAAGTCTTGTTGTAATGACCAAAATGATCTCTCCTCAAACAATTCAGAGCATGGCTGAGTTTAAATCACTGCAGGACTTTTGAAATGACATGATCTTCACCAGAATACTCAACGCGTACACGCAGAAACACCGAACAGCAAGTTTCACCGGGGCGGCCTAACGTATATGCCAGATAAGGATTGCAACCTAAAATGGCTCACTAAAGGTTCTAAAACAAGCCAAACATACTTGGAAAAGTACCTGCGAGAAAGGGGAGCGCATCTGTGCAATGAAAGATTTGGAGAACTTTCTGATCAAATTGCCCAAAAAGTTGATTTCTTTCAGTCTGTACAGCAAAGATGCCCGGCGATGATGTGGGCCCATGCAAGGTCGTGTGGTCGGGCTGTGGACCGGCGTGTTTTACTCGACCATCCCTGTCAGTGAGTGGACTTTGAACCTTGCCAGATGACCTCATATGAACATGGCAGGTTTCGTGATTTATTTAATGGAGTCTGTAATCGAAAAGATGAAGCAGCCATAACCAACATTCAGGTAGACTTCCCAGAGGGAGACACCATATCTCATTTAGTTGATTCTTAACACAGATGGGAAGGTCATATCTGGGGGTTGTCAATGCACAGGGTAAGTTTAAAATGATGATATTTACTCTTAATTATGTGTGGGAGGAGTGGAGTTGGGGTGGGGGGTTGGAGTGGGAGTTGTCTGGGCTGTTATTTATATATATATATATATATATATATATATATATATATATATATATATATATATATATATATATATATATATATATATTGTTGCGGTTTTCGCGCCCGCCGGCGTGCTGACGGCCACGCAACTCGAATCGCGGCACGTCGCCCACCGGACGGACAATCCAGTCGTGACCCTCTCGGACTAACGCCGGGAACCAGTCACGGGTGGACCTTTCGGTCTCACCGCGATCGAGCCAATCAGCCCCCGCGTGGGATAGGGTTGCTCGCCAAATTCGACCTACCTAAGTACCCACGCGGAGGGTAGACCGGGCGATCGCACCTCGCCGCTGGTCGACTTCGGACACGGGCCACTTAAGCGACCCGTTCCGTACTATCGGGATAACCGAGCGGTGTTATCGTCGACCTCGACGGTTCGATTAATTATCGGGCGTATTCAGCCCACTACCAACCCTTTACGTGAAGCAAGATGAGGATTCAATGGGAGAAATGACGAAGCGAAGCGGGAAACAGTTCAACACAAAAGCACATTTATTCGCGGCACACGGGAAGCACACATTCATTTCCACCAAAAGCACACAGAAAAAACACAATTCCATTTACACAAAAAGCAAATATAAAAGCGAAGACAATGCAGAGCTAATACCGACTACCGAGCACACGGCAACACTTATACAATTCTACCTCACAGACGGCGCCGACAACACATACCCAAAACCAAGGAAAGAATACCCTCAAGGATGAGGCGGGCCTGAGGCCGAGACCGGGTCGCGCCGACCCGTCTGGTGATGAGACGCGGAGCGGCGATGGCGCCCCAACTCCGCGGACCTCGCGGACAGTGTCTGGCAGGGGGTGGGAAAGGGGCCCCCTTGGTCGCACTATCTCAGCGCGGGGGGGAAACAGGAGGGGGTTGCTGATGCTCGGGGTATAGAGGATCTTTATTATGTGCGACGAGCGTCTCCACCTCGGCCAGGTCACGCTGTCGGCCTCCCTCGGGTGCAGCTTCCTGCACGACGCGAGCACCCCCTCGTCTGGTGTCGCCGCCTTTCCACAGCTCCGTCCCCTCCGTTCCGCACACGACGAGCAGCTCCACCGCCCGCGAAGTCTAGACCCTCTGCTTCCGACTCTCCTACTCTCCGCCTCTCCGCCTCGGGACTCTCCGACTCTGGACTCTTCTTTGGACTCTCCCCTTCTCCCGTTGGACTCTTCTGACTGACGAACACGGTCCTTTTATCCCCCCGTAGCTTCGCCTTTGACCCCCTCCCTTTGACCTTTCACCTCGCTCCCCATTGGCCCGAGAAAAAGTGGGCGTGAAGGCTTTTTGATCCACAAATTTGCATATATCGATCGTCCTGGAGGCGGGGCCAAATCGCCCCTCGCTCACCGATTGGACGGCAAAAAGTGGGCGTGTGTCGTTTTTGATCCGTTTTTGAAGCACAAAATCCGTGATTTTGTACACGCTGTTCGACGCGCGCCCTGCACGAGTCCAACACCGGTACCCACAGCGGGGCAAGAACGGTGGCGATGCTACGGTTGCGAGGTGTGACGTGAAGGTCGTGGCGGTTGTGGTGAAGCGGCGTTGTGGTTGGTGGTTGATGTTGTGGTTGTGGTGGTAATCATGGCGGTTGGTCCAAATTAAAGATAGTAAAAGAAAAACGGCTATCCTGAAGAGTCGCAGCACGCATAAATGACATGTATTCCCACTAGACAACGGGTTTGGGCCTAACTACACATATACTTGCCGAGATACCTCACCTAAGGGACCTGAATGGTGGTTTGCGAATCTGGTAACCACAACACTACCCCCTCCCCTTTTTACAGACTCGTCCCGAGTCGTCAAATTTTCGTGTGCCATCATGTGTAGTTTTCCCCTAGTACATTTTACCTACGGATCCCTGAGTGCGACATTCATGGTATTCGTGTCCCCAAAATAAATAACCTGAGGGCTGCGTAACTATCTAAACAAACTCACTCACACGGACGACTTCAATAAAATTGCCGGCGCTAGACAGACATGCCGGGGGCGCACTCATATTTACAGTACATCTTAACCTTAACTTACAAATTTTACACTAAACCATGGCCCAGGATCACTGAACTCTGCAAAAGAAAAGCAGTTAACAAGGAGCCAGGCTGCCCGCATGCAGTCTCTGGCTCAAACAATGCAGGTGACAGGGAACGTGGCAGGCTGCTCACACGCAGTCCAAGGCCTTCCCTTTTGAACTGAACGCAGTGAACCACAACGGTGCATGGGCTGCACAAACGCAGTCTCCGTGCCAGCTCAAGTGGCACACGCAATGAGCACAACGAATGGATGGATGAACACAAACACGGTGCACGGGCCGCCACTGCAGGCCCGTGTTGTAGCTGCCAACGGGGCAGTTCTTGCAGCTTGCAAACTGTTGCCTTGATCCTGGCGCACATGGCAATGAACAGGGGGGGGCAAAGCAAAAATTGAACGGGGCTGGTGAACAGGGGCAGTGGGCATGGCATGGCAAAGGCAGCAGGCAAACACAGCCCGCAGAAGAAGGCCGCTGCAGGCAAACATAGCGGGCAGATGAACTGGCCGGCACAGGCCTTGAAGCAAACACGGCCAGCCGATGGCACAGGCCTTGCAGCAAAACAACAGCTGCCGATGAAGTTGGCCGGCCTCCGCCTTGAAGCAAAACACGGCCAGCCGATGAAGTTGGCCAGCTCTTGCCGTTCAGTGGAGGTTGGTGGAGGGAGTGCGGTGGTGCTGGCCACTTGGAGGGCGGGCTCGGACCTACCTACCTGTCTCCCTCCCAACCTATCGCCTTTGCCTGTCACTGTACATACCCACTCCCTTAATTTGTCAAACCCCAATTTAGCCCCAACTTATTTTTTTATTGTTTTTATTTTTACTTCCCCACTATAAATCGTCCCCTAACCCCCTTTATCGTCCTTGTTCGGCTAACCTATTCTGTCACCTAGCCTACTCCCAACCCCTACGTTCCCTTCCCAGAGGGGAACAAGGGAGAGCTAACGTCCTGTGTCGAGGCCCAACGAAGCCTCAGAATGGCCTCCCCAGAGTTCGGCGATCTTTAACCAAAGTGGGTCCAGCGGCCCACAACGACAGCGAGGGGATGGATGGTGCGGAGGGGTACATCTCCTAATCTACCCTAACCATTTAACTGTTAAACTACCCCGGGGCTTTCAACAAGCGCCTCTCGCTTAAACTATTGGTTCTAACAACCCAGATTCCCGTCGCCTGTGTTGGTGTCCTTACAATTTCGGGCCTCGCCCCCAATTTTCTCTCCGTGCCCTCACACGGTCTCCTGGCTGGGACACGTGGCTCCCTTTGGCAGGCACGACCCTCTGCCGATTCTCCCGCTATGGCACCCCCGGGCACTACACTGCCTCCGAGCCTACCAGCTCCCTAACACCGGGGAGTGCCCCCCATGGCACCTCCCCTGAAACGCACACGTGGCAGGCCGGCCTCCCGGGCCCCTTTCCGAGGGTCACCCGTGCCCACAACACTGCCCACGCGGCTAATGGCGCTCCGGGCCCCCGCACCAAGCAGGCGCACCCGTGCCCACTACTCTATCCCGGCCCCCCCATGGGCCCATGGCCTACCGCGGCCGACTAGCCTGGTGCCCGGGGTACCCACTCAGCGATACTCACCTTTCGCAGCCACGCTCCCAAGCCCGTCAACAGGGCTCCTGCACCCCTCCAAATGGGTCTCGAGCCTACTTTCCCACCAACAACAAAACGACCTCCATTTTTCAATTTGACTAACCCAACTAACTCAATCTACACTGACCCCGGGGTCCCTTGGGCGGGAGTCACTCCTCCCCCCAATCACTCATCGCACCATGCATTCCCCATTCACTCCATTCACACAGACCCGCTGGCCTCACTCACTCACCAAGCACATGCCTCACAACTCACCAACTCTTCAACACACACACACCACTGAACTCTGCCATCCTTCTAACTACATCCCCTAACTAACTCGTGCTCCCACGTCGTCCCTTATACTACAGCACGTTCCTTTTAACACTACGTCGCTAAGCTACGTCAACTCTACACATCCACAAGTCTGTCACTGTCTCCAAATAAATCATTTTATTTCCCAACCTAAATCTCGCTACAATCCCTCTACCTAATCCATTCCACGGACTCCATGAGGACTTACCCCTGCCCCATGGAGTCGGTCTAACTAAGCTAACCCTTCCCCCTAACTAGTTTTCATCCTGTGCCCAGGTCAAGGGGGTCTTCCACCCCTTGCCCAGGAATCCTGTACACCCGAAAGTGAGGCTTGCTTTTTTTTTTTTTTTTTTTTCATGCGCAGCACCTGCGCGGCAACTCAGAGCTCGCGCACTTTGCACCTGCCCGTGACGTCATGCAGCTGCACGTGTTCCTCGTTCCTCCTTGGACGGGACCATCCGGCAGAGATACCCCTCCTGCCGGATTCCAACCACACGTGCAGCCATGACGTCACCGTGCGCAAAAAAAAAACACAAGCCCCACGTCTCGAGGGGTTTCCCACGCGAACACATGTGCTTTGCCCGTTGGAGCTGAACACACACGATCGCGTGGAGAACCCGTCCGGTCCAAATCCATTTACCTGCCTAAACTTTGTCCGTCCGCGGGATCGGCAAATCCACCGCGTGCGTTTCCGGACCGAGACTTCACTCTCGCAAGCGAGCACGTGGTGGTCTCGTGCGTTGCACAGCACGGACCTCGTGCTCGCGGCTGGGTGAACCCGGCCCGGTCCCCGAAACAACTACAGCCGCTACCCGGCTTTCTTTCTTCACATGTCGCCGTCGTCGCCTCCATTCCACACACGCATACCTGCGTGTTACGACGCACACAGTCCACTCCATCACATTCACACGGGGAGACGCGGCTGCGTGCTCCCGCATGCCAACCGACATCTCCCTCACATACCGCTCTCTCACACACACGGTCTCCCTTGCACACAGCGACCTTGCACACGGCCGTTCACTCACGCGTGCGGGGGCACTCACCCGCGGTGCCTCACCCACACACCGTCCCTCGCTCACACACGCGGGGGCACTCAACCGCTGTTCCTCATCCACACTCCGTGCCTCACTCACACACGCGGGGGCACTCACCCGCGGTACCTCACTCATACACACGGCGACACTCAAACACGCGGTCTCTTCCACACACCGTGCCCCACTCATACACGCGGGGGCACTCAACCGCGGTGCCTCATCCACACACGGTGCCTCACCCACACACGCGGGGGCACTAACCCGCGGTGCCTCACTCACACTGGCCGTTTCATCCACACACGCGGGGGCACTAACCCGCGGTGCCTCATCCACACACGGCGTGCTGGGAAGCACGCACTCCAGCACCATCGCCACCACACCACTCACACACGGGGTCGCTTCCACACACGGGAACGCACTCACGCCTTGCACCACACACACAGGGACAACCACACTGGGGATTCGTGTCCCCACAAGGGTCTCCGGGGCCTCTATACCCCCCAAGCTCTCCAAGCACCTGTCCACAGCACTCGCCCCCTCAACCTCGCAAAGCACGACCGAACTCACCTGGTCGTGACTCGCCTCAAGGGGGCATACTCCCTCCCCTCGTTCCTGGAGGAGGCCATCCAGGTGCTCGCACTGGGTCTCTACCCAGTCCGCCAGCTCACCCCCATTGTCCTCCACTACCTCCGTGTGTGTGTGCGCGTCACTTACCCCGTCCTCACCGTGCAGTCTCTCCTCTATCGTTCCCTTCCCGGCTACCGTCACTGCCAACTCTTCACCCTTTACCTCCCTTGTCTCAACTATTATTTCCTTTGTCACGGCCTTCATGCCCGCCTGCAGGCATCGGCCCATGTTCTGCGTCTCCCCCCGGAGCTTTTTCATTTCTTCCTTCATGTTTGCTTCCATTCCGTTTATTTGCTTGTTCATTTCGTTTTTCATTTCATTTGTATTTGTATCCATCTTTTCGTTCATGCCTTTCATTTCGTTTGTATTTGTATCTATCGTCGTTTTCACTTCATTCATTTGCTTGTTCATGTCTTTCATTTCGTTTGTATTTGCATCCATTTTTTCGATCATTTTCGCATTCATCTTTTCGTTCATTGCCGCCAGCATGGCGCATAGCTGGGCCATGTTGGATGCACTCAGCTGAGCCGTTTCGGCAAGGGTTGGGGAAGGGTTTTGGTGGAGAGGGGGGGGGAGGTGTCATACTCTGCGGCCGCTGCCGCACCCATTTCAGGTTCTGGGTTCAGTTGGGCGAGTCCGTGTTCCTGCACAATCAACATTTCCTGCTCGGGGATTCCATCCTGGACCATGGATCCTACACATTCTACATCCATTTCTAATACCCCCGGCTCCCGCTCGCCTTGAGACGCCATCTTGCTTCTCGTGAAGGGTTAATTTGCTCGCTCGTAATTTGGAGGGAATCGGGGGTCGCTTCTCTCACCCCTGGACCGATTCCCGTGAATTTAGCCGGAGACAGGAGAGCCCGTTTTCCTGTTCTCCGATAGCAGTGCCGCGAGGAGGGCGATGAATTTGTATCGCACGACCTGACACCAGTGTTGCGGTTTTCGCGCCCGCCGGCGTGCTGACGGCCACGTAACTCGAATCGCGGCACGTCGCCCACCGGACGGACAATCCAGTCGTGACCCTCTCGGACTAACGCCGGGAACCAGTCACGGGTGGACCTTTCGGTCTCACCGCGATCGAGCCAATCAGCCCCCGCGTGGGATAGGGTTGCTCGCCAAATTCGACCTACCTAAGTACCCACGCGGAGGGTAGACCGGGCGATCGCACCTCGCCGCAGGTCGACTTCGGACACGGGCCACTTAAGCGACCCGTTCCGTACTATTGGGATAACCGAGCGGTGTTATCGTCGACCTCGACGGTTCGATTAATTATCGGGCGTATTCAGCCCACTACCAACCCTTTACGTGAAGCAAGATGAGGATTCAATGGGAGAAATGACGAAGCGAAGCGGGAAACAGTTCAACACAAAAGCACATTTATTCGCGGCACACGGGAAGCACACATTCATTTCCACCAAAAGCACACAGAAAAAACACAATTCCATTTACACAAAAAGCAAATATAAAAGCGAAGACAATGCAGAGCTAATACCGACTACCGAGCACACGGCAACACTTATACAATTCTACCTCACAGACGGCGCCGACAACACATACCCAAAACCAAGGAAAGAATACCCTCAAGGATGAGGCGGGCCTGAGGCCGAGACCGGGTCGCGCCTACCCGTCTGGTGATGAGACGCGGAGCGGCGATGGCGCCCCAACTCCGCGGACCTCGCGGACAGTGTCTGGCAGGGGGTGGGAAAGGGGCCCCCTTGGTCGCACTATCTCAGCGCGGGGGGAAACAGGAGGGGGTTGCTGATGCTCGGGGTATAGAGGATCTTTATTATGTGCGACGAGCGTCTCCACCTCGGCCAGGTCTCCACCTCGGCCAGGTCGCGCTGTCGGCCTCCCTCGGGTGCAGCTTCCTGCACGACGCGAGCACCCCCTCGTCTGGTGTCGCCGCCTTTCCACAGCTCCGTCCCCTCCGTTCCGCACACGACGAGCAGCTCCACCGCCCGCGAAGTCTTGACCCTCTGCTTCCGACTCTCCTACTCTCCGCCTCTCCGCCTCGGGACTCTCCGACTCTGGACTCTTCTTTGGACTCTCCCCTTCTCCCGTTGGACTCTTCTGACTGACGAACACGGTCCTTTTATCCCCCCGTAGCTTCGCCTTTGACCCCCTCCCTTTGACCTTTCACCTCGCTCCCCATTGGCCCGAGAAAAAGTGGGCGTGAAGGCTTTTTGATCCACAAATTTGCATATATCGATCGTCCTGGAGGCGGGGCCAAATCGCCCTCGCTCACCGATTGGACGGCAAAAAGTGGGCGTGTGTCGTTTTTGATCCGTTTTTGAAGCACAAAATCCGTGATTTTGTACACGCTGTTCGACGCGCGCCCTGCACGAGTCCAACACCGGTACCCACAGCGGGGCAAGAACGGTGGCGATGCTACGGTTGCGAGGTGTGACGTGAAGGTCGTGGCGGTTGTGGTGAAGTGGCGTTGTGGTTGGTGGTTGATGTTGTGGTTGTGGTGGTAATCATGGCGGTTGGTCCAAATTAAAGATAGTAAAAGAAAAACGGCTATCCTGAAGAGTCGCAGCACGCATAAATGACATGTATTCCCACTAGACAACGGGTTTGGGCCTAACTACACATATACTTGCCGAGATACCTCACCTAAGGGACCTGAATGGTGGTTTGCGAATCTGGTAACCACAACAATATATATCCTGGTGTTGGCGCAGTGGTTCAGGCAGTGGCTTGGGATCCAAAAGGTCCTGAGTTCAAGGCCCGTTTGGCCACTGAATTAATACACCAGGGGGTTGACTCAGCCTGTCATCCTTCCGAGGTCGGCGAAATGAGTACCAGTGTACTGGGCCGGTGTATACCCCAGTTAAAATAGGTGTACCATATCCCTGTGTCGTAAGAGGCGACCAGGGTTGCATCAGGAAGGGAATCCGGCGTAAAACATGTGCCAAATCACTATGAGGATCGTATGGATGATCCGCTGTGGCGACCCCGAAAGGGAGCAGCCGAAAGAAGAAGAAGAAGAAGAATAAATGTGTGTGTGTATATATATATATATACATATATATATATATATATATATATATATATATATATATATATATATATATATATATATATATTAAGACCACAAGGGGAAACCCAGAGATGTCAAGATAAGTCAATTTTGAAGAAACTGAAAAACAAAGTTTCAAGACTTTGGTGGACTGTTTAATAACTGTCATATAGATTTCTTTTCCAGTAAAAGGAAGAGTGATCATTGGCCAATCAAATTAAGCATGTAGCATTTGCCAAGCTTCTGTGTTATTTAATTTAAGAGCAAAGAACGAATCAATGTTGCAAACTGACATCACTGGTTATTCCCTTGTTTAATAATTGCCATGCAATTTTAACCCAGAATGTGTAGCAAATTCATGCTTGTTGGTTATTAGCATACATTACATGACTTTGGTGATCACAGATTATTTTTTTCAACATTAAACGGTTATTGTTTTTTTGTTTGATTGGTGTTCAACGCCATACTCAAGGGTATTTCACTTATATGACGACGGATTCTCCATTTCTTACTCCGTACTACTTAATATGATGGAAAACCGGGAGGAAACCAAGGATAAACCACCCCCGCGATAGCCGAAGTCACCTCATGTGACTCCCTCATACACCTAAGCAGGTTGATTGGGTGGTGGGTACATCGAATGAGGATGGGTACTCAGACGCGCTAACCATTAAGCCACGGCGTGGGTCCCATAAATGTCACAATAAAGGTTTGACCAGGCTTGAACCACGATATGCACCAACTACGGAGCCCATGATATAACCAAATAGGCTATTGTAGTGCTCAGAGTTTATGCTGTGAAAGTTTTCCAACCTTTCATTTTTTAGTTTCTCAACTCTGAATATTATGGTGGAACAGTAAACATGAATGAAAGGGAGATACCCAGGAGTAAAGTACTGACAACTCTGGGTTTCTACTTGTTCAGCTTTGACAACACTTGTTTTTTCATTGCACGTCTAAACTTTATACCATATAAATTATGTGACACCCCTGGTTATTTGTTAAAGTAATATTGTGAGAGGAAACCTTATGTTGCCAACTATTGGTAGGTGCAATAACCCTGAAATTTATAAAAAGTGATATCTCTGGTTTTTCCCTTGTGGTCTTCATATATGTATACAAATATTTATTGTTTGTTTTTATTTTTGTATGTATCGTTGAGGCTCCAGGGCCACAACTGGAATTATACTAGATTTTTGCATCTATTGGTAAAAGGAGGGGTAGCGTGTGTGTGTGTGTGCGTGCATGCGTGCATGTGTGTGTGTGTGTGTTGGTCATATGGCAGCTTAGCTGCTGGAGTAGCTATCATTTCTTGAAGCATGACTTTGTCGCTGATGCAGTGCCCCTCTACCAGTACACGCACTGGAACTGGTAATCATTTTGCCGACCTCAGAAGGATGACAGGCTGAGTCAACCCCCTGATGTATTAATTCAGCATCCGATGGGGCTTGAACTCAGGACCCTAGGATCCCAAGCCACCACCCTAACCACTGAGCCAACACCAGGCTACATGTGTGTGTTATATCTATGGTCGCCACTCGCTTGTACTAACAGGAAATGGTGCGAACCCGACTTCTCTCATCCACCGATATTTCATTCAGGAACACAATTATGGTTAACGGCGTTAACCATTTTTAAATTTCCACTCATTCGTATAAATGGTGAAAAAAAAACAATTTCAATTAGATTTCACACTATTAACGCAGGTTAAAAGCACCCGGCGAGCAGAACTGAGTCACTGAAAACACACACAGCGCATGCACGAAAGGCCTCGTTTAACATTCATATGTCAGTTTGAAAGTCCTGTATTGGACAACACACTAGCTATGATGAATGTCACCCCCTTCCAAAGTTTTCACATTTTGAAGCCACCTGAGCTTATTTCATGAAGTTTTCAAATCAAACTTAATATATGGAGTCTTCACAAACTACTCCAAAGCGATAAAGCTAATAAAAAAAATGGAGATAAAATGTGAATAACTTAGATTAACAGAGAAAATCAGATGATTCTCAGTTACATCGGTATTCAAACCCCTTTCCTCATTAACCGTAAATCATTTAAGGAGCAAATTATTTGTTTGAAAGGTTACAAAAGAAGTGTAATAGGTTTCACTTGTAATCAGTGGTTTAACTTAAAAATTAAACTTCCCCACTTATCTAAGGAGTTTAAGGGTGCCACTCACTTGGTCAACCACCAAGACAAGCATGAAGAAGACCAAGGAGCTTTCCAAAGAAGTCAGACATAAAGTGGTGGAGAAGCACCATTCAGGAGAGGGTTGGAGGAAGATTTCAAAGTCACTCATTATCCCTTTAAGTACGGTGAAATCCATCATTAAGAAATGAAGACATACATATATATATATACATATATATATATATATACATATATATATATATATATACACATACATATATACATATATACATATATACATATATATACATATATACATATATATATATATATATATATATATATATACATATATACATATATATACATATATACATATATACATATATATACATATATACATATATATACATATATATATATCATACCACCCAGGCTATACCCAGATCAGGTCGGTCATCTAAACTCAGCAGCCGGGCAAGCAGGAAACTGGTTTGGGATGTCACTGTAAATCCAGCAATGACTTTGAAGGATCTGCAAGGCTCTTTGTCCGAGATGGGGGTTAGTGTTCATCAAACAACAATATTCTGTTCTCTTCACATTGCTGGTTTTTTGACAAAGTTTTCTTCACAAAGCATTTCTGAAAAAGACGCATTTAAAAGTTCATATGGAGTTTGTGAAAAAGCATCTTAATGATACTGCAGGCACATGGAGAAACATTTTGTTTTGAGATGAAATAAAATTGAACTTTTGAACTGGCATTCTTGGTCGGGGGTGAATACTTTTGCAGGCCACTGTACATAAATGATATGCCGGACAAAGACGTTGAGAGATATCAGTGTATTTTTACGTAAATTAGAAGAACATTTAGTCGGCCGTGGGTTTCAAATTATGCCAAAATTAACCTGAGGGGAACATATACAGTAAAAAAAAAGTCTTCCTTGCAAGCATATTTGTACCCTAAAGGGGGAATTAAAGTTCACCACAGTCCACGGCAGTAAACTTCAATTATCGGCAATATCAAATTTGATAATCTGTTTTTGGACTTCATCTTAAGTAAGCGTAACCACCAAGGCCAGAAGTATAACCAGCCATAAGATCCTTTATCTTCTACAGAATATTTACATTTAAACACACTCTGACATTCAAACTTCAAACTCAGCACATTCTGAAATGGTTTGCGATGTCTGTTTCACTAATCAGATTACAGGCCTATTTAGTGCACAGCACACCATAACCAGGTTACAGGCCCATAAATGCTTACTGGAATGTATGTTTGGAATCCCACATCTGACACCATAAATATTGCACAAAAATGGATGCTGAAGTCATTAATATTTCCAACAAATGGTATTCTTGAGGAGTCAACCTTATAAGGTCCATATTCGATGTGGTCCATATTCGACCTGCTGGCATTGCAGCAACACAACAGTTTGTTTTTTTTTTAGTGTAGATTACAGTTTGATTCTGTGAAGTAGGTAAATTTATGGATCAATAAAGGTAGCAATAATTGCTTCTCCACCTCCCTCACTCCACTCCTTCAGCGCTTTCCTTCACAGATTAGAATTTAATGAAATTTGTAAAATTCTTAGAAACGAGCTCATAATCACAGATCCTAAACTCATTCGATGACATTTTTTTTAATGTCGTCATAACCTCCCCAGTTTATGTAAGCATGCATAAAGCTGTATGGAGGAAAGACAAATAAGAGGATGGTACAAATGACATTGTCCTTATGAAACAGGATTCATCTGCAAACAGCACTGTTGTCTGTTCCAACAGCCACATTCAGTGCATTGTTGACAATGTAACTGTGTGAGGGATAATCTTACAAATGAACGTGTGTGTGTGTGTGTGTGTGTGTGTGTGTGTGTGTGTGTGTGTGTGTGTGCGCGTGCGCGCGCGCGCACAAATAATATTTTGAATAATCTGAGCAGAGACGTTGGTACGAATGTGGGAATGAATGGCTGACGTATTAAGATTGTTGTCACCATGTTACCATTCTTGTCATGAAGCGATGCGACATGATCTTCATCATGATCTTGGGTTGATTTTGTGACGTGTTAATTGCTCCAGCAGATACCCTGCCATTCTGTGTGATACCATCCTGTGGTGAAGACCATCAATTACATCATATCGCTGTGAACTGCATGTGAAATCCATTATAAAGTTGTGACGTTATCACTGTGATGTCATAATGCTGTGACGTTTCGTGCATCATGCACTCTACGAAAATGGTAAAACTGTCATTCACATAATAGTCGCCGCTAATTATGCCTCCCCCTATACTCCTATAGGATAGGGGATGCTTATTCTTGTTGTAGGGTTTGTTTCTAGAATTAGCGCCCCCAATTTTTAATGGTACAACATAGTTTCTTAGACCCCGAGGAGTACTAAAGCACCATTTAGAATTTTTTCCTGTACTCTCAACACTTCCATTAAGCCTGGTGTTGGCTTAGTGGCTAAGGTGGCTGTCTGATGATCTTAAGGTCCTCAGTTTGAGCCCTGTTGGCTGCTGAATTAACACCAGGTGTGGTTAACTCAGCCTGTCATCATTCTGAGATCGGCAAAATGAGTACCAGTGTACTGGTATAGGGGCACAGCATCAGCAGCATAGTCACGCCCCAACAAAATTATAGCTAACTGGCAGCCAAACTGCCATATGCAATAATAAGAACACTTCCAATTTCCGAGCTGTATCTCAGAGCCAGTAGGGACATTCGGGATGACATTTTGCATCAATAATGTGAATTCAAAATATGTGAGGTTGACACAATTTTTGTAACCTTGACCTAATTTGTAAGGTCATGACCTAATTCTAGACATTTTGACATTTTCACCAAAACTCGACTAAGGTTTTTCCGATCAGAACAAAATTTCCCTCGCTAGATAGCCGAGATCAAGCCATTTTAATGCTTAATCTACATTCTATATCCCTGCAGGTTAAAGGTCAATGTCTTACAAGCCTCAGAGTATTAAGCCACTATTTTAGGTTTTTCTCCCTTTTTTCTACTAATGTCTGAGGACTTTTTCAGGATGAAATTTTGCTTCAAAAATGGCAATAAAAATGCGGTGGTTGACATAAATGTTTTTGACCTTGACCTAATTTTTAAGAACATGTCCCAATTATAGACATTTTAACATTTTCCACAAAAATTTGACAAGGGTTTGTGCGATCAGAACAAAATTGCCCTCTCTCGAGAGCCATGGCAAGGTGCATTTAAGCTTAATTTACATCATACCTTTCCAGGTTAAAAGTCAAGATCAAATGGTGGTCTGAAAAAAAAAAGTTTTTTGTCTGCTGAATTTTGCCAATGCAAAATCTCAAAGATGTTCTTGCATCTGCTTGCCCTTCCAAGATGTTCTTGCATCATAAAAGTGTCCGTGGATTGCATTTGTACACCTGATATTTGATCGGTGTCCTTGACATACATTTTTTGATTGTGACCTAATTAATAAAAAACACCTTTTTGATCATAACGAATGATTTTCCTCCAATTTCCATGATGTTGAGTTTTATGGATAGATTGTAGATGGAGACACTTTTTTTTTTTTTGCACTCTATCCCTAAATGTTGAAGGTCAAGGCCATATTTTTTTATAACACCATATGGCCATCATTGGATCATCGGACAAGGGTAAATTACAGGCAATCGCCAAGGTTATGCCTCCCCCCAGCCGGGGGAGGCTTACCATTGGTGTTTCGCAGATATCTAGTTTCATGTGTATATTCTGAAATTATTTATATATCTTATCTAAACATTAGGAATTGAAAAAAATGGCACTTTTTGCATCACAATTCCAATTCTATCATATTGAAGGACACCGCACACATCTGGGTTTATTAAACTAGTCGGCCCGTTGGTCCATTGGACCAAATTTTCATTGGTCTTCACGGGCCTTGTAGCACACCTTCCTGATGTGTACTGTTTGAGCACGAGCTTGCCTTTTCACCAAGTCCAGATATCCTTAGGGCGGAGATTATATGTTTGTTATTATTGTCAAATGAAACGACAATTATTATTGTTGTTAATATTATTGGTGTTAATTAATATATGCTTTGTGACAACGTCATGATTGTTTTTGTTATTACCCTCGCCAAAGGAGAGGGTAATGCATTTGGGACCGTTTGTTACTTGTTAATATATATATATATATATATATATATATATATATATATATATATATATATATATATATATATATATATATATATATATATATTGTTGTGGTTACCAAATTCGCAAACCACCATTCAGGTCCCTTCGGTGAGGTATCTCGGTAAGTGCATGTGTAGTTAGGCCCAAACCCGTTGTCTAGTGGGAATACATGTCATTTATACGTGCTGCGACTCTTCAGGATAGCCGTTTTTCTTTTACTATCTTTATTTTGGACCAACCGCCAGGATTACCATCACAATTACAACCACAACCACCGCTTCACCACAACCGCCACGACCTTCCCGTCACACCTCGCCACCGTAGCATCGCCACCGTTCTTGCCCCGCTGTGGGTACCGGTGTTGGACTCATGCAGAACGCGCGTCGAACAGCGTGTACAAAATCACGGATTTTGTGCTTCAAAAACGGATCAAAAACGACACACGCCCACTTTTTGCCGTCCAATCGGTGAGCGAGGGGCGAATTGGCCCCGCCCCCAGAACGATCGATATATGCAAATTTGTGGATCAAAAAGCCTTCACGCCCACTTTTTCTCGGGCCAATGGGGAGCGAGGTGAAAGGTCAAAGGGAGGGGGTCAAAGGCGAAGTTACGGGGGGATAAAAGGACGGTGTTCGTCAGTCAGAAGGAGTCGCGAACGAGAACGAGAAGGAGTCGAGAACGAGAAGGAGTCGGAACGGAGGGGACGAGTGTGGAAGACTGGAGCCCGAAGCCTGCAGTGGCTGGAGAAGCTGAAGAGAGTCGGACGAGGGGGTGCTCGCGTCGGTGCCAGGAGCTGCACGCCCGAGGGAGGCCGGCAGCGCGACCTGGCCGAGGTGGAGACGCACACCAGGGATAATAAAGATCCTCTATACCCCGAGCATCAGCAACCCCCTCCTGTTTCCCCCCGCGCTGAGATAGTGCGACCAAGGGGGCCCCGTTCCCACCCCCTGCCAGGCACTGTCCACGAGGCCCGCGGGTTGCGGGGCCATCGCCGCTCCGCGTCTCATCACCAGACGGGTAGGCCCGACCCGGTCTCGGCCTCAGGCCGCCTCATTCTTGAGGTATTTCTTTTCCTTGGTTTTGGGTATGTGTTGTCGGCGCCGTCTGTGAAGTAGAATTGTATAAGTGTTGCCGTGTGCTCGGTAGTCGGTATTAGCTCTGCACTGTGTTTTCACTTTTATGTTTGCTTTTTGTGTAAATGGAATTGTGTTTTCTTTTTTTTGTGTGCATTTGGTGGAATTGTATTTGTGTGCTTCCCGTGTGCCGAGAATAAATGTGCTTTATTGTTGAACTGTTCTCCCGCTTCGCTTCGTCTTTTCCCCCATTGAACCCTCATCTTGCTTCACGTAAAGGGTTGGTAGTGGGCTGAACACGCCCGATAATTAATCGAACCGTCGAGGTCGACGATAACACCGCTCGGTTATTCTGATAGTACGGAACGGGTCGCTTAAGTGGCCCGTGTCCGAAGTCGACCTGCGGCGAGGTGCGATCGCCCGGTCTACCCTCCGTGTGGGTACTTAGGTAGTTCGAATTTGGCGAGCAACCCTATCCCACGCTGGGGCTGATTGGCTCGATCGCGGTGAGACCGAAAGGTCCACCCGTGACTGGTTCCCGGCGTTAGTCCGAGAGGGTCACGACTGGATTGTCCGTCCGGTGGGCGACGTGCCGCGATTCGAGTTACGTGGCCGTCGCACGCCGGCGGGCGCGAAATCCACAACACTGGTGTCAGGAGTGGGATACAAATTCATCGCCCTCCTCGCGGCACTGGTATCGGAGAACAGGAAAACGGGCTCTCCTGTCTCCGGCTAAATTTACGGGAATCGGTCCAGGGGTGAGAGAAGCGACCCCCGATTCCCTCCAAATTACGAGCGAGCAAATTAACCCTTCACGAGAAGCAAGATGGCGTCTCAAGGCGAGCGGGAGCCGGGGGTATTAGAAATGTATATGTGTAATAATGTAGAGTCCATGGTCCAGGATGGAATCCCCGAGCAGGAAATGTTGATTGTGCAGGAACACGGACTCGCCCAACTGAACCCAGGGCCCGAGGTGGGTGCGGCAGCGGCCGCGGTGTATGACACCCCCCCCCTCTCCACCAAGACCCTTCCCCAACCCTTGCCGAAACGGCTCAGCTGAGTGCATCCAACATGGCCCAGCTATGCGCCATGCTGGCGGCAATGAACAAACAAATGAATGAAGTGAAAACGACGATGGATACAAATACAAATGAAATGAAAAACGAAATGAAAGACATGAACAAGCAAATGAATGAAGTGAAAACGACGATGGATGCGAATACACAGCAAATGAGAAAAGAAATGAAAGAACTACGGGGTGAGACGCAGAACATGGGCCGATGCCTGCAGGCGGGCATGAAGGCCGTGACCAGGGAGCTGGGAATGGCGACTCCACGTGTGGGAGCAAACGAGCTGGGTGGGGGTGCAACGGCTGACAGGCCCGCGGTGGAGGCGGGTGAAAAATAATTCGTGGAACGTGTTGGGCGAGGGTCGTGACGATGACCGAAAGGGAAAAATTAAATGGGGAGACCAAAACGTGTGAGACGAGACACGAGGTGACGACAACAGAAATAATAGTTGAGACAAGGGAGGTAAAGGGTGAAGAGTTGGCAGAGACACGGGAGATGGGAACGATAGAGGGAAGACTACACGATGAAGACGGGGTAAGTGACGCGCACGCACACACGGAGGTAGTGGAGGACAATGGGGTTGAGCTCGCGGAGCGTGTTGGGACCCGGTGCGAGCACCTGGATGGCCTCCTCCAGGAACGAGGGGAGGGAGTATGCCCCCTTGAAGCGAGTCACGACCAGGTGAGTTCGGTCGTGCTTTGCGAGGTTGAGGGGACGAGTGCTGTGGACGGGTGCACGGAGAGCTTGGGGGGTGTAGAGGCCCCGGAGACCCTTGTGGGGACACAAATCCCCAGTGTGGTTGTCCCTGTGTGTGTGGTGCAAGGTGTGAGTGCGGCACCGTGTGGAAGTGACCCCGTGTGTGAGTGGTGTGGTGGCGATGGTGCCAGAGTGCGTGCTTCCCAGCACGCCGGGTGTGGATGGGGCACCGTGTGTGAGTGAGGCCGTGTGTGTGAGTGAAACGGCCAGTATGAGTGAGGCACCACGTGTGAGTGGTGTGGTGGCGATGGTGCCAGAGTGCGTGCTTCCCAGCACGCCGTGTGTGGATGAGGCACGGAGTATGAGTGAGGAACCGCGGGTGAGTGCCCCCGCGTGTATGAGTGAGGGACGTTGTGTGGAAGAGACCGCATGTGTGAGTGTCGCCGTGTGTATGAGTGAGGTACCGCGGGTGAGTGCCCCCGCGTGTGTGGATGAGGCACGGAGTGCGAGTGAGGCACCGCGGGTGAGTGCCCCCGCACGCGTGAGTGAACGGCCGTGTGCAAGGTCGCTGTGTGCAAGGGAGACCGTGTGTGTGAGAGAGCGGTATGTGAGGGAGATGTCGGTTGGCATGCGGGAGCACGCAGCCGCGTCTCCCGGTGTGAATGTGATTGAGTGGACTGTGTGCGTCGTAACACGCAGGTATGCGTGTGTGGAATGGAGGCGACGACGGCGACATGTAAAGAGAGAAAGCCGAGTAGCGGCTGTAGTTGTTTCGAGGACCGTGCCGGGTTCACCCAGCAGTGAGCACGCGGTTCGTGCTGTGCAACGCACGAGACCACCACGTGCTCGCTTGCGAGAGTGAAGTCCCGGTCCGGAAACGCACGCGGTGGATTTGCCGATCCCGCGGACGGACAAAGTTAGGCAGGTAAATGGATTTGGACCGGACGGGTTCTCCACGCGATCGTGTGTGTTAAGCTCCAACGGGCAAAGCACATGTGTTCGCGTGGGGAACCCCTCGAAACGTGGGGCTTGTGTTTTTTTTTTTATGCGCACGGTGACGTCATGGCTGCACGTGTGGTTGGAATCCGGCAGGAGGGGTATCTCTGCCGGATGGTAGCGTCCAAGGAGGGACGAGGAACACGTGCAGCTGCATGACGTCACGGGCAGGTGCAAAGTGCGCGAGCTCTGAGTTGCCGCGCTGGCGCTGCGCATGTAGAAAAAAAAAAAAAAAAAGAACAAGCCTCACTTTCGGGTGCAAAGGATTCCTGGGCAAGGGGTAAAAGACCCCCTTGACCTGGGCACAGGATGGAAACTAGTTAGGGGGAAGGGTTAGCTTAGTTAGACCGACTTCATGGGGCAGGGGTAAGTCCTCATGGAGTCCGTGGAATGGATTAGTTAGAGGGATTGTAGCCAGATTTAGGTTGGGAAATAAAATGGGACATTTGAGGACAGTGACAGACTTGTGGATGTGTAGAGGGGACGTAGCTTAGCTACATAGTGTTAAAAGGAACGTGCTACTAGTTTAAGGGACGACGTGGGAGCACCAGTTAGTTAGGGGATGTAGTTAGAAGGATGGCAGAGTTCAGCGGTGTGTGTGTTGAAGAGTTGTTGGTGAGTTGTGAGGTGAGTACTTGTTGAGTGAGTGAGGCCAGCGGGTCTGTGTGTGTGGAGTGAATGGGGAATGCATGGTGCGATGAGTGATTGGGGGGAGGAGTGACTCCCACCCAAGGGACCCCGGGGTCAGTGTAGAGTGAGTTAGCTGGGTTAGTCAAATTGAAAAATGGAGGTCGTTTTGTTGTTGGTGGGAAAGTAGGCTCGAGACCCATTTGGAGGGGTGCAGGAGCCCTGTTGACGGGCTTGGGAGCGTGGCTGCGAAAGGTGAGTATCGCTGAGTGGGTACCCCGGGCACCAGGCTAGTCGGCCGTGGTAGGCCAAGGGCCCATGGGGGGCCGGGATAGAGTAGTGGGCACGGGTGCGCCTGCTTGGTGCGGGGGCCCGGGGCGCCATTAGCCGCGTGGGCAGTGTTGTGGGCACGGGTGACCCTCGGAAAGGGGCCCGGGAGGCCGGCCTGCCACGTGTGCGTTTCAGGGGAGGTGCCATGGGGGGCACTCCCCGGTGTTAGGGAGCTGGTAGGCTCGGAGGCAGTGTAGTGCCCGGGGGTGCCATAGCGGGAGATTCGGCAGAGGGTCGTGCCTGCCAAAGGGAGCCACGTGTCCCAGCCAGGAGACCGTGTGAGGGCACGGAGAGAAAATTGGGGGGCGAGGCCCGAAATTGTAAGGACACCAACACAGGCGACGGGAATCTGGGTTTATAGAACCAATAGTTTAAGCGAGAGGCGCTTGTTGAAAGCCCCGGGGTAGTTTAAGAGTTAATGGTTAGGGTAGATTAGGAGATGTACCCCTCCGCACCATCCATCCCCTCGCTGTCGTTGTGGGCCGCTGGACCCACTTGGAGTTAAGATCGCCGAACTCTGGGGAGGCCATTCTGAGGCTTGAGTTGGGCCTCGACACAGGACGTTAGCTCTCCCTTGTTCCCCTCCGGGAAGGGAACGTAGGGGTTGGGAGTAGGCTTGGTGACAGGATAGGTTAGCCGAACAAGGACGATAAAGGGGGTTAGGGGACGATTTATAGTGGGGGAGTAAAAATAAAAACAACAAAAAAAAAAAATTAAGTTGGGGCTAAATTGGGGTTTGACAAATTAAGGGAGTGGGTATGTACAGTGACAGGCAAAGGCGATAGGTTGGGAGGGAGACAGGTAGGTAGGTCCGAGCCCGCCTTCCAAGTGGCCAGCACCACCGCACTCCCTCCACCAACCTCCACTGAACGGCAAAGGCTGGCCAACTTCATCGGCTGGCCGTGTTTTGCTGCAAGGCAGAGGCCGGCTAACTTCATCGGCAGTTGTTGTTGTGCTGCAAGGCCTGTACCGGCCAGTTCATCTGCTGGCTGTTTTTCTTCGAGGCCTGTGCCGGCCAGTTCATCTGCCGGCTGTGTTTGCCTGCAACGTTCTTCTTCTGCGGGCTGTGTTTGCCTGCTCACCTTTGCCATGCCATGCCCACTGCCCCTGTTCACCAGCCCCGTTCAATTTTTGCTTTGCCCCCCCCCCTGTTCGTTTCCATGTGCGCCAGGATCTGAAAGCAACAGTTTGCAAGCTGCGAGAACTGCCCTGTTGGCAGCTACAACACGGGCCTGCAGTGGCGGCCCGTGCACCGTGTTTGCGTTCATGCATCCATTCGTTGTGCTCATTGCGTGTGCCACTTGAGCTGGCACGGAGACTGCGTTTGTGCAGCCCAAGCACCGTTGTTGTTCACTGAGTTCAGTTCAAAAGGGAAGGCCTTGGACTGCGTGTGAGCAGCCAGCCACGTTCCCTGTCACCTGCATTGTTTGAGCCAGAGACTGCATGCGGGCAGCCTGGCTCCCTGCTAACTGCTTTCTTTTTGCAGAGTTCAATGATCCTGGGCCATGGTTTAGTGTAAAATTTGTAAGTTAAGGTTAAGATGTACTGTAAATATGAGTGCGCCCCCGGCATGTATGTCTTAGCGCCGGCAATTTTATTTAAGTCGTCCGTGTGAGTGAGTTTGTTTAGATAGTTACGCAGCCCTCAGGTTATTTATTTTGGGGACACGAATACCATGAATGTCGCACTCAGGGATCCGTAGGTAAAATGTACTAGGGGAAAACTACACATGATGGCACACGAAAATTTGACGACTCGGGACGAGTCTGTAAAAAGGGAAGGGGGTAGTGTTGTGGTTACCAAATTCGCAAACCACCATTCAGGTCCCTTCGGTGAGGTATCTCGGTAAGTGCATGTGTAGTTAGGCCCAAACCCGTTGTCTAGTGGGAATACATGTCATTTATACGTGCTGCGACTCTTCAGGATAGCCGTTTTTCTTTTACTATCTTTATTTTGGACCAACCGCCAGGATTACCATCACAATTACAACCACAACCACCGCTTCACCACAACCGCCACGACCTTCCCGTCACACCTCGCCACCGTAGCATCGCCACCGTTCTTGCCCCGCTGTGGGTACCGGTGTTGGACTCATGCAGAACGCGCGTCGAACAGCGTGTACAAAATCACGGATTTTGTGCTTCAAAAACGGATCAAAAACGACACACGCCCACTTTTTGCCGTCCAATCGGTGAGCGAGGGGCGAATTGGCCCCGCCCCCAGAACGATCGATATATGCAAATTTGTGGATCAAAGGCCTTGACGCCCACTTTTTCTCGGGCCAATGGGGAGCGAGGTGAAAGGTCAAAGGGAGGGGGTCAAAGGCGAAGTTACGGGGGGATAAAAGGACGGTGTTCGTCAGTCAGAAGGAGTCGCGAACGAGAACGAGAAGGAGTCGAGAACGAGAAGGAGTCGGAACGGAGGGGACGAGTGTGGAAGACTGGAGCCCGAAGCCTGCAGTGGCTGGAGAAGCTGAAGAGAGTCGGACGAGGGGGTGCTCGCGTCGGTGCCAGGAGCTGCACGCCCGAGGGAGGCCGGCAGCGCGACCTGGCCGAGGTGGAGACGCACACCAGGGATAATAAAGATCCTCTATACCCCGAGCATCAGCAACCCCCTCCTGTTTCCCCCCGCGCTGAGATAGTGCGACCAAGGGGGCCCCGTTCCCACCCCCTGCCAGGCACTGTCCACGAGGCCCGCGGGTTCCGGGGCCATCGCCGCTCCGCGTCTCATCACCAGACGGGTAGGCCCGACCCGGTCTCGGCCTCAGGCCGCCTCATTCTTGAGGTATTTCTTTTCCTTGGTTTTGGGTATGTGTTGTCGGCGCCGTCTGTGAAGTAGAATTGTATAAGTGTTGCCGTGTGCTCGGTAGTCGGTATTAGCTCTGCACTGTGTTTTCACTTTTATGTTTGCTTTTTGTGTAAATGGAATTGTGTTTTCTTTTTTTTGTGTGCATTTGGTGGAATTGTATTTGTGTGCTTCCCGTGTGCCGAGAATAAATGTGCTTTATTGTTGAACTGTTCTCCCGCTTCGCTTCGTCTTTTCCCCCATTGAACCCTCATCTTGCTTCACGTAAAGGGTTGGTAGTGGGCTGAACACGCCCGATAATTAATCGAACCGTCGAGGTCGACGATAACACCGCTCGGTTATTCTGATAGTACGGAACGGGTCGCTTAAGTGGCCCGTGTCCGAAGTCGACCTGCGGCGAGGTGCGATCGCCCGGTCTACCCTCCGTGTGGGTACTTAGGTAGTTCGAATTTGGCGAGCAACCCTATCCCACGCGGGGGCTGATTGGCTCGATCGCGGTGAGACCGAAAGGTCCACCCGTGACTGGTTCCCGGCGTTAGTCCGAGAGGGTCACGACTGGATTGTCCGTCCGGTGGGCGACGTGCCGCGATTCGAGTTACGTGGCCGTCGCACGCCGGCGGGCGCGAAATCCGCAACAATATATATATATATATATATATATATATATATATATATATATATATATATATATATATATATATATATATATATATATATATATATATATATATATTTTTTTTTTTTGATAAGTATGTTGATCGCCTCCGTTTGTTTGTGTGTTTGTTTGTCTGTCCGCTCGCCTCCAGCCCAAACCGCTCAACCAAACGTTCTAAAATTTTCAGAGATTAATGTCACCGACCCTGCGACAGTCCTGCGTTGTAGTTTCGTAACATTTAGTCGACCGAATAATAAGTCCACATAGGCCAATAGGCTAATTTGAGCGAAATTTTCTAAAATCCTCAAATTTCATCCGATTGACTTGAAATTTAAAGAGCATTTTCATGTGAGGTCGCTGAATTCAACTACCAATTAATTTTAAGGTCAAAAGGTCAACACAGGCATGATTTCTTGAAATTGCTAGATAGGGCCAAAAACTAAATATATCACTATATCCCAAAAAGTTGTGGATGAGTTACAGCAAAACAAGGTGGATGAGTTGAATAGGTGTCAAGAACAAATAGATTGGATTTTGGTTCGGATCCAACCCATCAGTGGGATACAAAACGTGAACTGTTCCACCTGGCAGACGAATGTGCTCTACTGAGTGCCATTCTACTTTGTGCTGTTTTGCCAAGTTGTCACTCTATGAGTGATTTTTCATTTGTCCGTTTGTCAGCACAGAACTTTCGTGTTTTTCTCCGCAACCGCTTGTCGGATTGAGGGGAAATTTTCACCATTGATGCGACAGACTACTCGTGTAGAATGTTTAAATGATAATTATGACATCATAGGTCACGTGGTGTGGCAGCAATATTGGAAAAAAGAAAAAACTTTGGAGGAAAAAAAACCCAGGAAAACCTTCAAAACTCTTCTCTCTGAAGTGGCTGAACAAATCGAGGCAAAACTTTACATGTATGACCGTCTGTCGATGAGGAACAAAAGATTCACACATATGATATTGTCGAGGCGACGGCACTCAAGGCTTAATCCCCCAGACCCAATTTGTGGTGACGGGCAGTTAACACCACTAGACCGGAAGGTCTAACTTCTACAACCGAAACTCTCGGAGATTAATGTGTGCGCAGGAAAACAGTTAAGTGCTGCACCAGGACAGCACAAGCGAGGGATTAATATTCGAACCCCATGACAAATACACAGATACAGCCTCTTAAAATTAACACATTTAATGAAAATAGACAAATATTTGAAAAGGACAATAATAAATGTAATAATTATAAATACGTGAGGTAAATTAAACTTGAAGTCGAGGCGCCTCGAAATACGGACATAAATACAGACAAAGGGAAACAAATAAAAGAAAACCCCTCCTTTACTCTGGTACTTAGCTTGGCCCAGAGATGGTCTTTGTGGAAAATTGGAATTGAGGCGCTTCTATGTGCACATGTAGACATGTGCAAAATGGCGCCAAACCGCTATTTCGCAGCAGGAACAAACGTACGTCAGGCATTTCGTGAGCACTATTCAACACCAAGGCTCAAAGACAACATGCAGCTGCTTCGTGCATCGATCGTCCTCATCGACCCCCTATTTAGCATACACGAGGCTCGGGGTCCATTCCACACGACCAGCCAAGAGTCGATGGCAATGTCTCGCTTCACCACGCGAGCCAAAAATCACCTCAGCACGAATACAAGAATCATGCCGTCTTCTTCATGCATTGAAGGAAAGCCAGCAGTAAAGCCCTGTTCTGACCGGCCATCACCTCATTACATTCTCTCTCGACCGTGTGCACTCCTCACTCCACACTCAACCCCTCTTCCTCCAAACTCTGTCTCTCGTGCATGCGCTCTCCCGATCTCTCAACTCTGCCTCGTGCATGCACTCTCCCTATCTCTCAACTCTGTCCTCATGCGTGTACTCTCCCGATCTCTCAACTCTGCCTTGTGCATGCACTCTCCCTATCTCTCAACTCTGTCCTCATGCATGTACTCTCCCGATCTCTCAACTCTGTCCTCATGCGTGTACTCTCCCGATCTCTCAACTCTGTCTTCATGCGTGTACTCTCCCGATCTCTCAACTCTATCCTCATGCGTGTACTCTCCCGATCTCTTGCCTCTTCACACTGACGTCACCGAACCACCGTTTCCTCCTCCGGGGCGTGACTTGCTCGCATGAAACCCGGGATGGTGGGGCCTCCACCTGCTCAGCACGTTTGGCTAGTTTCTGACATTACGCCCATCAATCATCAGCCTCGGGGGCGTGACTTCGCCCGCCGTCACCCTTGGAGGTGGGGCTTCTGTCTGCTCGGCACGTTTGGCTCCCGTGTAAATGCAAAAATGTAGGAATAGGTTACAGGGGGGGGCAATCACATACTGGGGGAACTTATTCTTAATCCCAATCTAATTAACATGGCACCACCCCCCCCATGTGGTGACAACGAACACTACAGCTCACAGTCTCCCTACTTAATTACATCGAGATGTCTCCTACATGTCCACGGACCAAACAACTCTATTCAATCCTAACTTCCCCATTAAAATCCTCCATCTACCCCCACAACCATAACAATAGCATTGGTCACATGGTTGGCAGCCATATTGGATTTACCCTAAAACCTCCAAAAATACACCACTCAAAAGAAGTCTTGGCGAGGGTCTGCAATCTCTGATTGCTCTTTTTCTTGTTTATTTTGGAATAAGAACACCATGCCATGGAAGGTGTCTATGCTGCTTTGCTGCTCCATACACCTAAACATGGCATGCGTTTAAAACATGGGAATTCTTCAGGATTCTTTGTAGTTAATTAGCCGAATCAATTCACGAGATCATGATGATCATGTTGGTGTATCACACTCCACATCAGAAAACTCCAGTGGAACTCCACAAAAAACACGACTCACATACCCAACTCATCCATTTATAGTAGATATTATCTTAACCCTCGAACAGGCATGTGATGACAGCCAATTTGAGACATGTATCACTGTCCATCAGATTTAATATTACCGTTTTGACTGTACACCACATATTAACAGGAAAAATATAGTGCAAGAAAACATTTTCTCAAAAAGCAAGTAAAGTGGTCTGGGGTTTGTAATAAGCACCACGTGCCTGTTCTCTTATTTAAATGACTACAATCGACTTTAGTGCAACATAAATTTTAAAATACATAAATACTGTACTACCTATTCTCTACATCGTATCTACCATATTGTGGGGAGGAGTAAGAGTTCAGGGATACCATGGAGTTCAAAATTATATTTTTTGCATATTTAATATGTTGATGGAATCTTAATTCATTGCCAATGCAAATGGCTTCAGCTCATAAACTCCTTGCAGTTTTATGTAAATTTCACCAGAGCTATTCATAACTACCTGCAAAGTATAATTCAATCCGAGTCATTCTGCCGATGACATACACAAGAGTGGGTGGTAAATTGAAAAAAACTTAACAAAGGGGGAGCATAGATTGGAGAGAAAAGGAGAGGTTTGGGGAGTGTGAAAGGTAGGGATAAAAGGAAAGGAGGTGGTTAGCCAAAAATAAGAAAAAAAATGAGGATTTTGACCTGTGGGATATACAGGTTTGGAGTTGGAGAGGTAGGGTTGGGGGGCTGGGGGGGCTGGAGGAGATGGGGTTGGAGAGGTAGGGGATTGGGGTTGGGGAGGGGGGCTGAAAATGTTTGCCATTTTTCATACTAACATATATAGAGACATGACAGAAGTAAATAGACACCTTGAATTTCTTCATTTCATCTGTACAATGCAGTTTTAGTCAGTGATTTGTACTAATATTCGACTATTTCTTTGCTGAAATGAGTTCCTGGGTCTTGTATGACAATTAACTATGCCTCTAACTCAGGGAGCACACAAACTTTCCGATTTTCAAAGAGGACGAATTGTTGGCCATTTGGAAGGTGAAGTTAGTCAGCATCAGATAGCTCAGAACCTTGGCATTGCGCTTTCTACGATCAATCGGGTAATTGTGCAATTCACCAGCGAAGGCAAGGAATCCACAGCTTCCCGTTCTGATCGATCTGGGCCCTCAGAAAGGTGTCTTTGAGCTGTCAAGCGGTCCATTGAGAAAACTCCCCGTTGCAAGGTAGCAGATGTGGCAGAGGAGGTCCAGGTTAGCTCAAGAACTTCCGTGCAGTACTTTCAGCAATTGGGCTCCAATGGGAGACCAGCTTTCAAAGGAGAAAGAAGTGAGCTGATAATATGGCCAACAGACCCTTGGAGTTTTGGCAAACTGTATGTTTTTTTTCAGATGAGTCCCAATTTACTCAATTTTCTGAAAGTGGATGCGTATGGTCTGGAGACTTTCCAGTCAAGAGTTCTCGTTAAATCGAACTGCAGCCAACTGTCAAACACGGTGGTTTTTCAGTAATGGTGTGGGGAGCAATCTGGAGCACTGGTTGGTCAGAGCTTGTGGAGTGTGTTGGCAACATCAACTCTACGACACACATTTCTATTCTTGAGGATGGATGTCTCCCCATCTTCTCCACTGGTCAGATGGTCAAAAACAACACTCTGTTCATGGAAGATGGAGCTCCATGCCAAACTGCAAAAAAGACCAAAGAATGGCAGGACAGAAATGGGATCAAGCGATTTCCATGGCCAAGTCGGTTTCCTGACATGAATGCCATTGAACACATCTGGGCCATATTGGATCGAGTTGTGCGAAAAAATTCCAGGAAACCAACATCATGAGCAGAATTGCTGAACCTTTTGTGGGAAGCCTGGGCAGAAAGCCCACAAGAGAGAATTTCGGAATTTGTTAGTTCTATGCCTGAAAGAGTAAAAGCGTTGAAATCTGCAAATGGCAAGTCTACCAAATACTCGTGTATGTATGTATGTATTATAATGGATAAAATGTTCTTCAAATGTTCGATAAATAAATTATTTGAAAATCATGGTGTCTATTTACTTCTGTCATGTCTGTGTTTAAGGACCATGCATGGCTTGTGGCTCCTTTGTATTTTGCACTTTTGTGACAATGTTAATGTTATAATATGGTATTTCTAGTTAAATCAAATCAACCGAAAAGAAAACGTTGTTTATGAAATTCCTTATATTGAACAGTCCAGATTTCTCGAAAAATGGAAGTGTGTCCACATCTACATTTTTTTTTTTGTTTACCTTGTCGAGGCTCGTATGAGAGCTAACACACAATGCACATCAAGGGGGGCATGAGACAAGAGGGGTGGGAGTGGAAAGGACAAAACAGTGGGGAACAGAGACATTAGGAGATCTGTGGAAGGGAGAGGGATGGGGTGGGAAACATGGGGAATAGAAGATGGACATTACAGGGACTTTCAGGAAGGAAAGCAGGGAATTTGAAGGAGGTGGGTTTGGGTGGATATTTATCGGGGGTAGAAAATATCGAGGATTTGGATGGGGGATAAAAAAAGAGGTGGTGGTGAATATTTCACATTGTAATTATTTTATTTCCTCCTTTCATAAAAGATGGATAAATATTAGATTAAAAAACAACACAAGTCTATCACAAATATCAGAGTACGCAAGTACTCTGTATATTATAGGGGTGACATGGAAAAAAAACGGCCGTCCCATCTGCTACATCCAAAACTAAAGTTGGAGTATCTTCACAAAAAAGTCGCTTTGGCTACATATGAGAACCTATTTGGTTTGTTCAGCTGATTGTCAAAGCAGGGATCACTTTTCAGTTCTCCAGACCATGGAAAAAGCAAAAACAAACAAACAAAAAAAAACAGATCCGTCAAACCCGGGAATTCACCTTCTCGTTCATAAATAATAATAATAATAATAATAATAACAGTAATAATAATAACAATGATAATAATAACAATCATAATAATCTTCAGAAGGCATATTTCCAAGCTGCCTCTATCAATAGCAATGATTCTTGTACTGCACCATTCGACAGTTTTACTCCATGGATCATCCTTTGGTATTTTAATTTTAATAGCTTGAAAGGATTCCACGAAACGTACGAAAAATTATATTCCTTTGTAAACAAATTAGCAGGGATCTGAGGGGTGGGTGTGACTGTCGTACAGTCGTATTTTATTAGTCGTACTTTTTATTAGTCGTACTATTTTATTAGTCGCGCCTGATGGGCGCGGGGCCGCAAAACATTTGCCACAATATCGTACATATGCACATCAAATATCAACAGAAACATCATGCCTTGGAAAATCCCTCGTTTTTTAGTGTTAAATTTATGAAAATAAAATAATAGCGAGGTACCAGTGCTTAACATGGGACACAAGTGATCACGAACCCTCCTCCAGTCACTGAATGTATCAAGGTAAACGTAAACTACTTGATCAAGAACCTTCTAGAGTCATGGTTCCTCGGCGGCAGATTAACTGCATCGGTGTATCACATTGGACAGAACAGCCTGAACAGGGGATTATCCACTCTCACTCTGAATTGAATAAATATTTGAACTGACATTTAGTGTAGCTTTCATCTTTGTTTTGGCATACGACATCAAGTGGAGTGGTAATTGTTCAATCAAGCAGAGGTAACTGTTTATTTCACTCATTTGCACATATCACTGGCTTGCAGCAACAACACGGAGCTGTGCGTTCTGCAATTGTCGCACACATGTCTGTGTTGCAAGATAACAGTATTCTTATGTGATGGTTGTTACGACCTAGCCCTTGGGTAGAGGGCTTGGGGTACCACCTACTGCTCTGGAGGTCCTGATTGATGTGCTCGGGAGACCAATATGTACCCCGTGCGCGGTCGCGCTGTAAAAAATAAAAATAAAAGAGAAAAAGATTTAAAAAGCCCCTGCCAGGCTTCATTGGCCCTATCTCTCAATGATGAAGAATCACTTTGAAAATTAAATCATTATCGTATCCAGATCCCGATTCAGATCTTCACCAAAGTCAAATCTATTTGTCGTGGTCACACACCCAACCTGTCCACCAAATTTTATCTGGATCCATCCACAACTTTTTGAAATATCCTGCACACAGACAGACAGACAAACAAACAAACAAGCCGGTAGGCGGACATGGGTAGTCGATGAAGTCGAATTTAGTCGTTTTTCAGCCGTTACTAGCCAACAAAAGCGTCCATAGCAACGGTTCTTTCTCACACATAACTAGGACATACCATGAACATACCATACCAGTTTCATGTATGTCTGACTCATAGTCTCTGAGATATAACGAACTTCGTTTTTTTGTTTTTTTCGACCAGGGTTCATTCAAAGTCTATCTTCTCCGACAGTTTTCATGGGAGCGGGCTGAATTTTTTTTGTCAAGGAGGCTGAATGTGTTGTCCACAAACGATCATAGTTTGATTTTTGAATTTCGATATTTTTATTTTTTTTGAAAATTTCAAAGGCCCGTTGCTCGGCAACCGAGGGGTCCATAGCAACGGTTCTCAAACGTGCACAACTAGGTCATGGTATGAACCTACCACCAGAGTTTCATCAAAATCGGCCTACGGTTAACGGAGAACTGGCCTGGACAGACAGACAGACAGACAGACAGACATAACGACGGAAAACCTGACAATAAGGGTATATAGATCGACTACCCAACAAACAAGAATGAGACGTCATGCAGAGCACGATACTTGCACAATCCATAAAACACAATTGACCTCAAAAATAATTGGTGATGGAATTAAATGACCAAATATGCAACTCCTCTTCAAATTTCAAATGAATCAGATGAAAATTGACAATTTTAGAAATTGACCTTTTGGCCTATGTGGACCTCAACTATAATTGGTGGTTGAATTCAGTGACCTGATATAAAAATCCTCTTCAAATTTCAAGTCAATGGGATGAAAATTGAGGATTTTAGAAATCTCATCTCAGTTATGGACCTTTGGCCTATGTTGACCTTTTAGTCGATGTTGACCTCAAAAATAATTGATGGTTTAATTCAGTGACCTGAAATATAAATCCTCTTCAAATTTCAAGTTAATTGGATGAAAATTGAGGATTCTAGAAATACCACCTTCATTGTTGACCTTGGGCCTATGTTGACTTTTTGGTCGACGTTGACCTCCAAAACAATTGGCTAGTTGAATTCAGTTACCTGAAATATAAATCCTCTTCAAATTTCAAGTCAATCGGATGTAAATTGAGGATTTTAGAAATACTACCTTTGTTGTAGACCTTGGACCTATGTTGACCTTTTAGTCAATGTTTACCTCAAAAATAATTAGCTGGTTTAATTCAGTAACCACAAATATAAATCCTCTTCAAATTTCAAGTCAATCAGATGAAAATTGAGGATTTTAGAAATCTCACCTGAGCTGTTGACCTTTGGCCGATGTTGACCTTTTGACATCAAAAACAATAGGCTTCTTCCTTATGACAAACTCTACAATGTGGTGAAGTTTCGTGAAGATCGGTTTAAAATTGTGACCTGTAGGTGATTGACAGACAAACAAACAGAATAACAAAATCGACTAAACAATACACTTGAAAAATCTTCGATTTTTTAAGTAACAAACAAACAGACAGAGAGGGGTGAAAATATAACCTCCTTCACCTTCAGTGGCGGAGGTAATAAGATTTTAAACAAGATATGGATGATGTTGGTTTCGAGAGTAGCTATAACATTATTGCCGTCACATAACAATTCCTACATCAATAATTATTGCTTCAAGCTTCTACAAACACTCCACTGGTTACAACAGTACTTGATTACTCTTGTAGTGTAGCCACATACTGAGACTACAAATTAGCAGCCCATCTACAATGTTAATTCCAAATTCTTTCAAACTTCATGTACATCTCCAATCACAGCATTCAAAATTATCTGCATTTATGATTGGTCAGTCTAACTCATTAAAAAAAAGTAGGAAAGACAAATGAAGTTCCAAGAACTCCTGGAAATTGTATAGGATCTTCTTATACCTATCCTGAAATGAAATATCGGAGCTTCTAATACTTGCAGCGAGACAATTGTCGAGAAAGCAGTGATGTAGGGATTGTTATGTGACGGCAATACTGTTAGCTACTTTCAAAACCAACATCATCCCCATCTTGTTTAAAACTTTTTTTTTGGACTAGTTCATCATCCCGACATTGCTTTTTTATTCCGCATTAAATATATTTATTCATTTGTTAACGAGCGAGTTCATGGAACACCTTACCATACGCAGTCTTGAGAAACAAGGACACCAGCGGGGTCTGCGAGTGTCCAATTTGATTGGTCGAGATGATGTAAAATGCAGTGATATTTTGTCCAAGTACTGCTAAATTGAAGGGTTTTTAAAGTGCCAAAAAGATGATTTGTGTTCTTCAATGTTTAAGTTTATCATTCAATCGAAATAAAAGAGATTTTAAAGGTTGTGGAAAGAAAAGAAACTTTTTGGAAGTTTACCGTTCTTAACGCATGTCTTTTACACCATCTTATTTAGCATGTTACATTAGTTTTCATACCTGTTGTTTGTGTCCTTTATGACGTCCCTAAAAACAGTAAGTTTCCTGTTTGGAATGATTTTCATTCTTGTTTGACTGCCAGACAGGCAGACAGAGTAAAAATATTATCTCACTCCTCTGCACAAGCGTGATCGGGACGAGATTCCGAACAATTTGCCAAACTTTCAGGGCCGCAGTACTGTGAAACTGCAGGTTCATTTTTCAATCCGTACTCAAACTATATCATTCTATTGAAATTAAGTTGTTCCTCGATCATAAACTGATGTTTGTACACAGATAAAGTGAGCCATGAATTGGTTAACCCCACTTTTCGCTTCGCATACACAGGGTAATTATTCCTCACCAACTTATATCCCACATAAACTGAGAAACACCCTATACACAGCACTTATACCATTACATATGACATCAGCACATCATACCTTGAGATAACTGAGACAGAGTTGGCATTGTCTGAGAAACCCAACCATCGTGGTTAGCAAATTCATATTGGGTTAGGATTCAATTACATATTTGTCCTGCTTGTTGCATCATTACTGAGTGACGTAACGGTAGCAGTATGGAACAACTGATGTATGGCTTCCAGTTATGCAAGCTATGCAAGTAAATATATGCAAGCTATGCAAGTAAACCCACAAAGCTATGTTATGCTATGCAAAGCTATGTTATGTTATGAACACAATACAAGCTATGCAAGTAAACCCACAAAGTGCATAACTTTCCATCATTATCATTGATAGACCTGGCAAGATAGCTCAGAGATTGCATATTCACCTTTGACCTGCCTGGACTGGGTTTGATTCCTGAACTGGAAACAAACTGTCATCCCAGTGCTTCATAAGCAGGACATGGATTATGTCAATGCGTGTCTCATCCTTTGGAAGGACCCGTCTGGTGGCATTCAATGGTGGATGTTAAAGATCACACGATTACTTTCAAAAATAATCGGCCATTGTTTGCTGGTGTCTGGGTCGAATTCCAAATCCCTGTCCTGTTAACCAGAAGCATCCCTGCGGTAGATTGGTAATGTACTGTTGTGGAACCAGGAGTCGGGGGTGAGAAGACCATGAGGGGGGAGTGGGGGTGGGGAAGCTATCTCGGGTTCCCACCAAATTCTCCAGAATCGCAGGCCGTCGCACACGAATAACTTCATGATGCGGCGGGTCGCTAATCGACCATGAACGCCAATAACTCGACCACGTGACTTAGGGTCCTCCGTCGAATAAATACCGTTTACCTAATGGTCACATGATCTAATTACCGGGGGACACGTCATCGGTATGCTTTGTTCAAACCGGATCGCCTTACCGGATCAGATGCAGCAGAGTGTAACTGCCCAAGGACGTACCGGCTAGAAAAACAGATCGTTGGGGGATAACGTCCTGGCCAGGCTAGGATATGAACCATACTGGACCAATGAAGAAAAGACAAAAACGAGCTGGGAATACTTCTCCACAAAGCACTTATTTACAATCAAGCGAGGAAAGGTATGTGGCACAGTAAATGGGGTTTATTCATATGTACAACAGGGATAGCATGGAATTTGTGGGGTGCGACAAGAGGACAAGAAATTTAGAAACGCAAACACAGAGCAGACTTATCCCATTATCACTTCTACAATCTTAACTTATGCTATGACAGGTGCCATCACAGACACACACACATAAACCCGAGAAAGATTAGATAGCCAGAAATAAAGAGAGCAGATGAGGATAAACGGCCTCGCAGTACCTGGCGTGGTCGGCCGACCAACGCAACCCAATACGTTTTGGGGGAGAAATATTGGTGTCTAAGGTGTGGGAGTGGGAGCTGTGGTATAGAGAAATATGGGTGGTGCGGTCTCGTGCCAGAGGAAACTGATTGTGAGTCAGTAGGATACTCTTTGTGCATCCAAAGGGGATGAGATAGAGGGGTGGAAAGAGAGAAAGGAGAGAAGATGCGGAAGGCGACAGATCCCTAACCTGGTCGTGCATAGGTCTTGTGAGTGTAGCATGTACATCCGTGGGACACTCCGCTTGAGTGTTCCCACCTCAAGAGTTGGCATGTTGTCTCTGGCTTAGACACTTTGCTGGGGCTCGTGGCAACATGCGCTCGGCACTGGTCCTCCGGAATAAGCACGTCTCAGTCGCACACCCACCGAGAGTGAAGAGCCAGCGACGGACAGAGCCGAGAGAAGCAGTGAAGGAGAGGGCTAGGCAGAGAGGCGAAGAAGAGGGCAAGGCAGAGAGGCGAAGAAGAGGGCAGATGGTTCCGCGATCCGCCTTTTATAAGCCCTGGGCGAAGGATGGGGTGACAACCCGAAGCAAAGCATTGTGACCTGAATCCCACTTCTCTATTTGGCCATAGCAGTCCCAGCCATGCCCTGCCAGGCTCCTAGGGCCGGAAGCGGTCTCATTCGCACATCTGGCTTGACACGCCTGGAGCTCCATACCGAGCTCCCGGGTTGATCTTCCCTCGACCGCCCCACCCTCGCCACCCGTCTTGCAGTGTTCTGGCGACTGGACAAGGGTCGTATCCATCCCACGTGCCCACCCTGGACACCCCCGGCGAGTTCCCTTACAAGGAACTTCAACACAGGAGGGTGCCATGAAGTCCATCAGGACCTGCACTATTACCAACTTATTGTTGTTTGTCCGTGCTCTATCCTATTAAAAAAATTCTGAGCATCAAGCAAAGAAGCAGCACGTATAATTTTGTCTTTGGTATCACTCAGTCAGGGTTTGAACCATTGACTTCACAGCCACAGAACAGGTGCTCTCACCATTATGCCACTGAGACTGGTTTAGAAATACCAAGAAAGATTGAGGATAGAGGGGTAGAAGGATATTAGCAGTACTTGAAGGTAGCTTGTGTGTGGATGGGTGGTTGTAGCTGGAGTTGGTGTTGCACAGGCATGATGGGCTGAATGACCTCCTCTTGCATCAATGTTTCTTCTTCATCTTCCTTTTCTTGTCCTCCTCTTTCTTCTTCTTCTCATCATCTTTGTAACTGCAAAGCTGCAAAGATGAACATACACCATGGTTAACGGCTTGCATTACCTCCATTCCCGACGCATTGGTGGGATCATCTTAAACCGTTTACCGGTATGCTTTGACAAAGGCATTCAAGTAACACCTTAATCCATGCGACTGCTTCTCATGGGGGTTCTTTAAGGGGCAAGACAAGAAGATAGCCCCACTTGACTGTTGACTCACAAACAATGATCTGGGATTGAACACGTCAAATTAGCCGAGACATTTTGGCAAAGTGTGCACACAGATACAGCTACTTGGTTAATCAGAATGGTAGTTTCCTCTCTGCAGTGGTACCAGTTGTATCTTTGCTTCGTTAATAATAAATTCGTCATTAATAAATGTGGAAAATCATGGCGTTTCATCTGGAACACCCTGTATCTATCGTGCTCCGTGGAGCTTTTAAAAAGTTCTCCGAACATGATACTCCCAATTGTTCAAGACATGCCATAACTAGTTGAATGAAGAAGAGCACTGATAAATAAAAAATACATTTTTATATTTCCTAAGTACAGTACTGTATCTCATATATAAAGCTCATTCTAACCATTCAATAATTAATTCACTGGCTGACTGATATTAAAGATCGGTACCTTCTGGGTGATGTAGTGAGCTGAAATTTTGTGTGCCGACAGACATCAAAGCCGACACACCGGAAAAAAACACAGAACCGTAGGAAAGCATCCGTAAATTAAAATATAAATAAATGGGGAAAAATAAATGCTGGTGAGCGACCAGAGACAATGGGGAAGCATGGTTCGTTCTTGCTTACAATGTGTATTATCCTGCTGTTGGCTTAGTGGTTTGGGTGGTGGCTTGGGATCCTAAGGTCTTGAGTTCAAGCCCTGTCAACTGCTGAATTCATGCAGCAGGGGGTTGACTCAACGTGTCATCCTTCTAAGTTCGGCGAAATGAGTACCAGAGTATCAGCCAAAAGGCTGCACACGAAGGGAAGGGGTATCGACGGATTGATTAAATCTGGTATTGGTGTGGCGCAGGCATGATGTGCCGAATGGCCTCCTCCTGTGCCTTAATCCCTTGAAAATCCCACTCGTATATAAAATGAGTATTTAAAAAAAAATTGAAATAAAAAGTGTCTTGGAATGAGAATACAGGTATTTTGAATTTAGGAAACCTTTCTTTGGTAAAAATTTGTAATCTACAACAATGGACTGTCATAAAACCTACCCCTGACTATTCGGTTTACAATAACCTTCCGTATCTGTGGAATACTGTACTTAGGCAGAAAATATTTTTGTTAAACGGTGAGAAAAAAAAAGAATAAATTAATAACTTAACATATCATAAATATGACAAGTTAAGGCGATGATCGATTGATGTTTGTGATAAATACTCGTTTCCCTGGAGCTTTGAAGTCTCAATGAAAGGTATGGTCGGCATTTGGAAATATTCGGTATGTGGCACTTACGCACATACTCAATCCACCACGCATGCTCCGCTCAAGCCTGACTTCATATTTATATTTCTCTGAGCAATACGTGACATTTCAGAAAATGGAGACATTTATTATGAAAACGATTCATTAATTCTCCCATACGTATGTCGTCAACAACAATTCATGGTGGGATGTTCTTGCAGAAGGGTGCCGACGGATTGTGTTCTCTCTGCACCTTCATCCGTCGAGGTCGAGTTATTCTCTAAATGTAAGACGAAGGACCCTGAAAGCAGATATCATGCCACTATTTACCGAGAAGAGACTATGACACATATATATATATATATATATATATATATATATATATATATATATATATATATATATATATATATATATATATATATATATATATATATATATATATATATATATATATATGTACACTCGGGCAAGAGACTGACTAATACTTATAATTCAACGACCCCAAATTATTCCCACTGTCGAATGAAGTCGCTCGGGAAACATAAATTTGCCCAAGTCTTTCACGAACCGGATGGCCACGATTGACGTTCGATAAAAGGTGGCAGGAATTCGCTATTTGTTCAGGGTGCCAGCGATAATGAGCTTACTCTTTGCAAAAGACAGAGTGGGATATTTAACATCCATTAACGGACCAGTACTGGCAAACAATTTCTCCAGCTCGAAGTCCTTTTGAGGGACAACACACATTGATCTACGGCACTGCATGTGAAACACGAGCACGACATCTTATAGCTGGGACGAGATTCGACTCCAGGCTAAACACCAGTCATTTCGAAGGACGGTGTACAAAAAAGGATGGCCCCCCCAAAAAACGAACATAAAGTAGGAGTAAGAACAAATAAAATAGGGATTGCATGATTCAAGGAGCAGTCTTGTCACACGGGAGAAGGATATGGGGGTGGTAATAGATTTTGGGGGTAAGCAGACAGCACAGTGCCAGTGAGCTATAGGTAAAGCCAACAGGGTTTTAGGGTGCATCTTTGGAGGGATAAATTATAAATCAAAACAGGTAGTGTTAACACTGTACAGGAATTTAGTGAGGCCTCATCGAGACTCGCTATTGGGTACAGTTTTGATCACCACATCAAAAGAAAGGACATAGCTGTCAAAAAAAAGGGTTCAGCGTAGAGTGAAAAGACAGATTCCAGGCCGAGCTAGCCGAAGCTATGAGGAGCGGTTGAAGGAGACTGGACCTTATACATTCGAAAGGAGGTGATTACGAGGGGGTTTGATAGAGATGTTTAAGATCATGAAGGGTACAGACAAAAAAAAGTGTACAAGTTTTTTTTCAGCAGAATGAACAGTGATAGAAACCACAGGCTGAAAGTAAAGATGAAGCGAGTTAGGTCGTACAAGGGTCTTTCACCGAGAGAGTAGTTGATGCATGGAATGGGTCTCTCTTGTTGGTTAGTGGCAACAGAAAGAGTAGTTTAGGTTTAAATTGTAATTAGATCGGTACTTAGATGCATTGAAGATAGAGGGTTACAGGGATATTGGTCGGACTGGGTGATCGTGGTATTTGGTGTTGGTGTTGTGCAGACGTGAAGGGACGAATGACCTCCTGTGCCAGAGTTGTTTGTTGTTATTCTTTGATATATATATATATATATATATATATATATATATATATATATATATATATATATATATATATATATATATATATATATATATGTCATGAAAAAATGGCAAAAAGGGCAAAGTAGTGAGAGTGGCACCACTGGTGGATGCAACAAGAAATGTAATGAACAAAGGAAAAAAAGAGGGATGGGAAGAGGAATAAACACTGCAATGTGCAAGTAAGAGGAGTGGGTTAGGAGGGTTCATGGGGGTAGTAGAGAAGACTGCTGGCTGAGATAGGGAATGACAGAAGATGTTGGTGCACTCCCTGCTTGAAGCTTTGGAGAGAAGAATGAGGTTGAAGGGTATGTAGAAGTTGATTCCACAGGCGGAGTAAAAGAAGAACGAATGAGTGGAGGTGAGTAGCGATTCTGGACTTTGGAAGTTTCACCAGAAGGGTGTTGCTGGTGGATAACGTGTACCCTACAGGACCCTGAGGGGTGGGGGACAAAGCACGGAGAGAGCAGAGGGTGCAAGACCATAAAGGAGGTGACAGAAAACAGAGAGACCACTGACCTGTATGCAATAGGAAAGTGATCGATCGGCCCATGGAGTCAGCTTCATCGCAGGAGATTCCAATGATCTTGAAGGCCTTGGTTTCCATAGCATCAAGTTGAGCAAGATGTAAGGCATGGGGGCTGCAACTTCTTTGGATAGACATTTGACATTTCAATGCTTAATTTTAGTAAGATCAATAATAATTGTTGATCAATCTTCAATATTACATATATTTGTTAATGAATACAGTTTCACAAGAATCAGAAAAGATGATTAAAAGTTGAACCAGCATGTTTGCTCAACAGTTGTCTTTAGGCAGTTGAAAAGGGAGACTTCCTGGAAGAAAGCATGGTGCATCCTGGCAGATTTGGGAGGGTTGAATGGCTGTCGCCTTTTTGGAGACAAATGGTTCAGAGATCGATACTCTAGTGAAATATACCATGAGATTCGCACTCTGAAGGCCCGTAATAGCATTGCAGGAAACACATCTGGCGAAGGACGATGATGCTGCGTCCCCTTGTTGGCACTGCACATCAGATGGGAGCTTTAGTCATACCCAGGTCGTAAAGGTACCGTTCAGTTATCCCGCCATTGGAATATAACGTGTTTGAATGTTTTCCCACTAGGAGTCATGCCATGGTTTGCTCTGAAGGCGTTTCTCCAGAGGCATCGTCACAAAGGTGCCAGCACAAGGTGCTCAAGAAGGTTGCTTTAGTCTATGAGGCCTCGCGGTATTCTGGAGTAACAAGTTTGTTTAATTCCCTTTTGTTGTTTGTATTAGACCTCTTGTTTCATGAAAGCTGTCAGTTTTCCCTCTGATGCTTTTGCCATTTTGTATAGGCTGCTTCAGTTACAGTGTACGTTGTAAAGTTCTGTATTGTATCAGCATTATATACAATGGAAGCACCTGCTCCCAAGGGGAGCTGCCAGGGGGGTCATGTTATTATCTTTATAGTTATTGATACCATAGCAGAGTACACACTCTACGGGCCATCTTGTTCCAAGCATGCAACACGTTCTGATTCTGGTACATCCCTTTATTTAGACGGTGTATAAGCAACAGACCGCTGCCTCGATCGCTCACAAAAATATACATAATCCGGGTTACGTATGTGAAGCGAAAACGTGCTTACTGCTTAAGTGCATATATAATACATTGTGGTTATATTCCTCTCCCTACCCCCCCCTCCAACCCCCCACCCCCACTATGAAGGAAGAAAATTCCAAGATGGGTGGAATTTTTTGTTTTTTTCAAAACTTCATGGAATGAACCGAAACTTGCACATGCACAACTTCAGGGTGCGCTCATTAATCCATGATTTTTTTTTGCTTCCTTGGTCAAATCCTCTCGGAGGAGTAGATGATACATATACATACATAAATACATGCAAACATACATGCATCCGCTCCATTATGTATAGAATGAGCATCAGCAAAATGATCATTTATTGACTAATCAGTTTCAGCGTGGATATTGAGAAAACAATTTATATTCCTGCTGACCTGTTGATTAAACAGAGTATTATCCACTCATGCCTCACTTTTGCAGTGCATACACCGATCAGTCTGCCTTGTGAGCTCTCTGGACCTGTCCGCCTGACTTATATGTCATATTGTGAGATTACTAAATGGACAGCGCACTGTTATGGAACCATCCTCTCCTTCAATCCACCACATTTGTAACGTAGTTGTAATTTGACGTCATCTATTATAAGTGTGTGTGTGTGCATGTGCGTGTATGCGTGTCAATCAGTGTATATGTGGGTCTCCTCCATAACTTCAAAACCATGAAGCTTAGCGCACCAGAAATTTGCATGCATACTAAGGGAACTCCAAGGGAGTGCAAGAATGAAAACTGGGTGTTTGGGTAAATTTAAACACCCATTTTGAAGATCATTAACGACCTTATGAAATTAAAACAAAAACAGGCTTTATCCTTGGTCAGCTCTCATTCACCTCCCAGGGGTCTTAATCCACCATTTTGTTTCGGCCTATCAAAAATTCCTTGTCTTGGAACAGGTCTTAACGTTTTCTGTACAACAAAGCGCTCATCATCGAATGCCTGATCTTCATTCTTACGAATCGCTAATTGCTTACCAAGTTAGCCATTCCTTATCAACCGTTTCGTTTGAGTGCTCAAACCAGTTGGTGAGCACTCCACAACCTGCTGGGTAATGGAACACACCGCTGTTTCGCCATTCTCTTACTTTCCATTTGATTTATTTGTCTTTTTGACTTTGTTGCTCAACTCTGAATGCTATTCTTCGATGTTTGTTTGTTTGCACATTTTTGTGGGATCTGCTTTCCTTTAGGATGTTATTTCATTTTACTCGGAGCTTTGAGCGATGTTATCTTCAATATAAAAGCAAATTAGATGTTTTTTGTTTGTGACGCTACTCCTCTGAGCTCACAAGGTTAATCGCGACAAACTTTATAAAAAAATGCACCTTACTTGGGGTTTTAAACAGTCATTTTCTCACAATTCATAACTTATAAACACACGAACCACCCTTAGGCAAAAATAGCATTCCTTTCTTGTTGTAATTCTCTGTAGACTACTGTAGTAAGACCTGTTACCAACGATAGTATATGAGAGTACAACTCTCATATACTATAGTTCTAACTAGCATTTTTACCTGGGTCACGGGGAAGGGAAGGGGTGGGAGTCCGGATCTTTTCTTTATCTCGTTCAACTCCGGAGGGAGGGGGTGGGGAAAGGGTGGGAGGAGGGATGGAAGGGGTGGGGTGGCGGTCTGGAGGGAGGGGGTGGGCTGTGAGGAGGCAGGGGAAGGGGTGAGAGGAGGGACCCGGCATTGCGGGTACCTTTGATAGTGTTTAATAAATAATCATACATGTGAAAAAAATCCCAAGGGGAAAGAAAAATCTCACTTTGGCCTTTCCCATTGGGTTTTGAACTGAGAAGGATATATTATTGGTTGTGAGCTTGCCTTTGAGTTGTAAAAGGACAAAATTGTGGACCGGCTCAAAAAGTTCCGTCTCTAGCCATTTGAATGGATCCATATCGCCGGTGTACAGTGGGGGGCATAATAGGGCAGACAGTCTATGTTTTTCTTTATCTCGTTAAACTCATGATATTCGCATAATTTGAGCCAAAATATCCGCTTAAAAGCGTAACCTGCGATAACGTGAAATGTTTTTAATTCTATCCTCAAATTAATGCAGTTGCGCATCAGTTGGATTACTGTGCGACTCCTTCATAAAAGCGGCAATCTACATACTACTTCTCAATGAATGCAACTAAAACAATATACGAGCAGGCGCCAGTAAGTTTATTACTTCATTTAAAAATCTCATTTTACCATGAGCCTCAATCCTCAAAAGGGGGAAAAAACCTTTAAGCAAACTATTTTACCTTTGTCCTTTTAGAGCAATTAAAGCTTTCAATTGAGCATTCACCCCCATTTTATTATTGCTTATACATTCGGCCACTGACTTAATGGTCAACAATCGAACAATGTGTCTAGATATTATACTTACCTCCTCCAAGGAAGGTGAATGAAGGTTATGTTTTCACCCCTGTCTGTCTGTTTGTCTGCCTATCTGTGAACAGGACATCTCAAAAAGTTGTGGACGGATTTGGACGATATTTGGTGTAATGGTTGGGTGTGTGACGAGGACAAATTGTTTAGATTTTGGTGAAGATCCGAATCCAGATACGAGAATTAAAAAAAAAAAAAATTGTCATTCTTCACCACTGAGAAATGGGGCCAAAAACGATATATAGTATGATATCTCAGAAAGTTGAGGATGGATTATGACAAAACTTGTTGGATGAGTTGGTTAGATAAGAACAAGCCAATTACAGCTTGGTTGAGGTCAGCAGATCTGGCCTATCAGTGGGATACAAAACGTAAACTGTTCAGCCTGGTGAAGGTATGTGCTCTACCGAGTGCCATTCCAGTTTATTTTGTTTTCATTCGCCCAAACCTTCTCACACGTGTGGAACTGGCTTCCCAAGTCTGTTACCTTGATTGTGCTCTTCCCTCCCGGCCTTCAAGTCTGCTTCCATTCACTACCTATGACCTTTGCTACACCCGCTGATGATATCCTGCTCCCATATCACTTGCAACTCGACCTCTTCACCTCATGCTATGGTCCATCCGTACCTTCTTGTTTCCCATTTACTCCTTTCTGTCTGTTGCCTCTTTACTCCATATTCCTCTGCTCTTACATGAGTATTGGCACCTGTATATTAACAATAACAACAACAACAACAAAATCAGAGCATTAACATTTTGCAAGTCTTCATCTTAATTATGAAAAAATCATTAAACACTTCCATATTGGGTGTTGTCTATTTAATGCATCGCATGAGGGAACAGGGGTGGAGAGCGAGATTGAGAAGAGGAAGAGAGGAGGAATGATAGAGAAAAAGAAGGGTAAGGGGGGTGGGAGGAGACTGGAAATAATTTTGGGAGAAGATGGATTATACCAGGAAGGGAGAATGGGGCTTGGGGTGAAAAAGATGCAGGGATCAGAAGGGGGCATTTGTTGTCAAAATTCTTCCATATTTTCCACATAATAAACATACTCCCATTTTTCTGATATTCCAATACAGAACAATATAATTAAGGGTACACAATTATTGTACTAAAATTAAATCCACAAGCACAGAAAACGAATTTTGTCCAAGTTACTCTAATCGTGTTGACACCTGATGCATGGCATGCTCAGGGACTCAAATTCAGTGGAAACGTGTCATTTTCTGGTAATCTACTCTGCGGCTTTGCCCCCATTGAGGTCACATTCACTTCTAAACACTTCGTTACCTGATGTCCCTTTCAAGGTAGGATTATTTCTTCAAGATTTAGGGTTTTTTTTTTTAAGTGGTACGTTAAAGAGTGCTCGGCTGCTCCGAAATGCTCGCTCTCTCATACTCGAATGGTACGTGCCGAGCTCTCTCAGATTGGAATGGTACACTCTGCGTTGGAACCGGTGGGACAGGTATGACAACATGCAATGCAAGGGCTGCCTATTTGCCAGGGTTATTGATGAGCATTTGCTCTGCCTTCTTTGTGGTCGCCTATTCAACAGGAACCCAAGCAGAAAAAATTCCAATAAAGCTAGAGCAGGGGCGATTGACAGCGATTTATGTTTGAGACAGTTGCTGCAGGGCAGAAGATGACTTTTATCTCCTCTGCCATTTTCCTTCATGCTCGTGATGGATACCTTTTTGTTTGTTGTTCTTTACCAAAGCAATCTGTCTTGATCAAAGTCTGCTTGTCTCCTTCACTTATTTTTTGCTTCTGTTTCAAAGATGGCTCATTCTGGGCACGCAAGAAATACTTTTGAGGAAAGCAAAGTGTAATTGTAATTAGGCATTAAATCCCGAGAAAGCTGAGCAGAGTCTTTTGGAGCTATCTGCTATAGTTACTACAGTACACATAGGTATATCCATTCTATTTGAATGGATTGTGGGTAAGGAAGGGGGTGAAGGGAAAGGGTGCTTCAAAAAATTCCATCATCCATCATAATTCCTTCAAGGAACATTTAAATTAAACTTATTGACGAAAGCATCGTATCGAAAATAATATTTTAAAAAGTTGGAGACAAAATTCTCTTTCAAAAACAGTCATGCTTTATGCATTTTGTGGACGGAAAAGAAAAAGTGTAAGTGCAGACTACTTACGGTGCAATTTACACATCATAACTGAATACATGTTTTGAAAATTTGTGGTTAATATCACTTCATAATAATGACCTCCAAAACAATTGCAAGAGTCTTGATTGGGCAATGTACATAACATTGTTTAGTTTAAAATAAAACATCTTTATACCTGATAACTGGATACATTGAGGCAGAGCACAAGAACAGTTTGACTTATAAAGATGATCAGTAGCTAACATTTTAAACCAGACTACATGAGACCAATATTTCTCACTGAGGGAAGAAATCTCCTCGATGTGGTGAGTGGCCCGTTCAAGAAAATTACAAACAAGATAATCACAACAGTTCAAAATATACTCATGATAGTCCAAGAGAGACTCCTTAGTCTGTTTAGATACTCACGATAGTCTGCGAGATATGATAATCCAAAAGATCCAATAGTCTGAGAGATTCTCACAATATTACAAGAGATACTGCAGTCAAACTCACCATGGTCCGAGAGGTACTCATGGTAGTCCAAGAGATATGATAGTACAAAAGATGTTTAAAAAAAGTGTGTTGGAGCATATTTTTACAGAACATAGTGTTTCAATAAAAAAACATTTTTTACTTTATTACTAATCATGTATGTTTACCTCTGCTACCGAAATTTGGACAGAGGTTATGTTTTCACTCCGAAATGTTTTTCCGTCTGTGAACAGCATATCTCAAAACGTTGTGCACGGATTTGGACGAAACTTGGTGGACAGGTTGGATGTGCGAAAAGGACAAAATGATTCGATTTTGGTGAAGATACAGATCCGGAGACGATAATTTTTAAAGTGGTTCTTCACCATTGAGAGATAGGACCATAAATTATATATAGCACGATATCTCAAAATGTTGTGGACGGATTTGGATGAAACTTGGTGGATAGGTTGGGTTGTTGACAAGAACAAGCCGATTAGATTTTGGTGAAGGTCCGGATGCAGATCCAGACTATCAGTGGAATACAAAACAAACTGTTCAACCTGGCAGAGGTATGCGATCTACTGAATGTCCTTCTAGTTTTTGTTCTCAGAACATTTTAAGCGACCCTTGTATCACATCACAAGACAGCTGTATTGTGCCTTTTCCATGCATCTGGACCGACTGTAAAAAATAAAATGTTGGAATAGTAATGATATACAGTGCCTATAGAAAGTTTACACCACCTTTCAAAATTTTCACCTTTTGTTGCCTTATAGCCTGGAATTAAATTGTATTAAATCAGACTTTTCCCACCTTTATTTGCACATCATAACCCACAACTTCCAAGTAAAAAACAAATTTTACACATTTCAGAAAATTAATTAAAAACTAGCCTGGAGGCGACGATGGTTCGTGGGCATTATTGAACAATGCCACGACAGGTACAATTGAGTTAGTGGAAGCTTTTGAGGAAGCCCTACCATAAAAACCTATCTCTTCCGTCAAAATTGACCAAATCAAATCGGATTTTTTATATGTTGTACTTAAGGACATTACGCACAGCTTCTAGGAAATGAAATTGCGAGAAAAAAAAAATCGAGAAAAAAATAAAATAAAAAATTCAAGTGGGCGTGGCTCCACCCACAAGGGGCGTGGGACACCCCTCATACAAAAAGACACAACTAGACCATGATATCTAGCTTGTGTCCAAGTTTCATCAAGATCGCATCAAACATCACGGAGCTATGCTCTGGAGAGAGTCATAAACAGACAGACAGACAGACAGACAGACAGACAGACAACGAAAATAGTGGTCACTGCTGGTGCCCGCGAACCAATACAAAACTAGAATATCTTGGTTGGATAAGTGTCCACCCCCCCCTCTTATAATAGCAATTGTACATGAGTTCAGGTGTAACCAATCACCTCCAAAATCACACACCAAGTTAATTGGCTTCCACCGATGTTAATTGCAGTGATTCTGATTATTTCAGAATAAAATCAGCTGTTCCTATAGGTTTCCTCTGCTGGGTAGTGAATTTCACAGCAAAGACTCCACTATGAGCACCAAGGAGCTTTCAAAAGACCTCCGAGATAAAGTTGTGGAAAGGCACAGATCAGGGAATGGGTATAAAAATATTACAAAGGCCTTGAATATCCCTTGGAGCACAGTCAAGACAATCATTAAGAAGTGGAAGACCTTCCGAGATCAGGCCGTCCCTCCAAACTGGATGACCAAGCAAGGAGGAGACTGATCAGAGAGGTTACCAAGAGGCGAATGACACCTTTGAAAGAGCGACAAACCTTTATGGTAAAGACTGGTCACTGTTTGCATGGGACAACAATATCCCAAGCACTCTACAAGTCTGGCCTGTACGGTGCGGTGGCAAGAAGGAAGCCATTACTCAAAAAGCCCACCTCGAGTCCCATTTGAGGTATGCAAAAAAAACACTGGAGATTCTGAAGCCATGTGGCAAAAAGTTTTGTGGTCTGCAGAAACCAAGATGGAACTTTTTGGCCGAAATGCAAAACATTACACATGGCACAAACCCAACACAGCAGATCACCCAAGGAACACCATCCCTACTGTGAAGCATGGTGGACGCAGCATCATGTTATGGGATATTTCGCCTTAGTAGGGACTGGGGCACTTGTCAGGATATAAGAGAAAATGGATGGAGCAAAATACGAAAAATCCAAGAGGAAAACGTGCTGCCCTCTGCAAAAAAGCTGAAATCTGGGACGGAAGTTCACCTTTCAGCATGACAACGACCCGAAGCACACAGCCAAAGCTACAATGGAGTGGTGAAGGAACAAAAAGATAAATGTCCTTGAGTGGCCGAGTCAGAGCCCTGACCGAAATCCAATCAAAAATCTGTGGCATGACTTGAAGATTGCTGTCCATCAACATTCCCCACACAACTTGACTGAGCTTGTACAGTTTTGTAAAGAAGAATGGGCAAATATTGCCCAATCAAAGGTGTGCAAAGTTGATAGACACCTATCCCAACAGAATCACAGCGATAATTACTGTCGAAGGTGAAAAGACACAGGGCAAGACTTATCGCGGATATGCAAGCAAGAATTTACAATGATGGAAAACACTTAACAGTTCTACTTATAAGATGGGCCCACACACTCAGACGATTTAGTGAAAGATCCCTGCAGCCAGAGAGGGAGAGACGAGCTGGGAGTCGCAGTTCACGTGGGTACCTGTACGCTGAAGGGAGGGAGTACTCTGTGGTGCGGCACCTGCTATTGGTCGTGCAGCTCAGCCCACAGTCACACGCGTGGGGCTCGTGCCCATGGAGGAAACCGAGCGGGGCAGTCGGAGTCCCAGGGCGGAGATCAGGGTCATGGACGGGACTCAGGAAAACTCCACGAACGCCAGCAAAATGTAGAGCGCACACCAACCAACTTGCTCCTCCAAAAGAAATCTCGTTCCTCCTCCAAGAGACTTACTCAGAACCAACGACCGAACCCCCTCAGAACTCTTCAGAACTCCTCTCCACAGAACTCTTCGCTGAGGATGGCGTCGTAACTTTTATGGACCTCCCTGAATGGGGCGGGGGCTCGGTGGAAGAGACGTTACTGTCTGCCCTGACTGGATGGGGCTCCCATGGGTCCGCCCTTTCTGGGTGGGGTTTCAGCCATGCCGGACAAACCCCGCCCCCACTCCACGCATGCCCATACTCAGCAAAAAGAAGTTACAAAGTTTGTGGAAGCCGAGAAGGAACTGCCAGAGATTCTTCCTCGGACAGCGAGTCGCCGGTTAGGCGAGTGAAGCGCTTGTTCAGTGTTGTTGTCGGTTTGTTTGTTGGATGGTCTTAGATGGTTTGTTGGATGGTTGTTAGATGGTTTGTTGGATGGTCGTTACATGTTTTGTTGGATGGCCTTAGATGGTTTGTTGGATGGTTGTTAGATGGTCGTTACATGTTTTGTTGGATGGCCTTAGATGGTTTGTTAGATGTAATAACCTACCTAAAAGAACATCGCAATGCACACCTTTGATTCTCCCACTAGACAAAAGGAAGGGACCTGTCTCACATGTACTTAATGGAGTAACTGACCTTTGGGACATCTGTATGTTTGAATGCATATGGTTTCCAGATCCGTAACAACATATAATATATATATATATATATATATATATATATATATATACATATATATATACATATATATATATATATATCGGTAGTGAGACCAGCTATGTTGTATGGTTTGGAGGCGGTGGCGCTAACAAAAAGACAGGAAGCGGAGCTGGAGGTGGCAGAGTTAAAGATGCTGCGATTCTCGTTGGGAGTGACGAGGATGGATAGGATAAGGAATGAGTATATTAGAGGGACTGTGCAGGCAGGACGGTTTGGAGACAAAGTGAGAGAGGCGAGATTGAGATGGTTTGGACATGTGCACAGGAGGGAAGCGGAGTATATCGGGAGAAGGATGCTGAAGATGGAGCCGCCAGGCAGGAGGGGAAGAGGAAGGCCAAAGAAGTGGTTCATAGATGCGGTGAGGGCGGACATGCGGGTGGTTGGAGTGTCAATGGAAGATGTGGAGGATAGAGCGAAATGGAGACGGTTGATCTGCTGTGGCGACCCCTAACGGGAGCAGCCGAAAGAAGATATATATATATATATATATATATATATATATATATATATATATATATATATATATATATATATATATATATATATATTATATTGCACACCATTCAATGTGAGACTCAAAACTATGAGTGGTGAGAACTCCTGACTGGTTTTGCCCTTATTAGGGTCATAAGAGTTGGATGGGATGCAGTTCCGGTGCTCTCACCACTCACAATTTGGAGTCGCACATTGATTGGTATAGAATCATAAGGTGGATGGAAACTTTGCGATGATGCCCCGATGATGGCCCAGATGATGTACTAATAAGGACGAAACTGGTCGGTAACTGCATTTTCATTCACTTGTGACAGCTTTTGACATTGTATACAGTATTACATTTACCATCATTGTAATTTACACTGTGTGAAGCTCTTCTGGTAGCAGCAGCCAAAAACCTGCAGCATGGACGTTAACATCACGGCGTTCGACTCAGGTCAGAGAACGGTACGTGTGTGTGTGTGTGTGTGTGTGTGTGTGTGTGTGTGTGTGTGTGTGTGTGTGTGTACAGTAAAACCTCGATTTAACGGACGAAAGGAGGAGGGATTGTCCATTAACGCCAAAAGTCTGTTATATTGAATGTTTTTTTAATTCTTAGTCGATGTCCTCCTGTGCATAACAGACATCATTAAGCAGTTATACAGTGAATAAATACAATAAAAACACTTAAATAAGAAATAAACAGAAGAAAACAAGCATGAAATAAAATGAAGCAAGCATATATACAGAACGTACTTTACTGTCGTCACCATTTGTGCCGTGATCGATCGTGGTGACTCGGTATTCTGAGTCATAGCAAAGAGATTGAGGAGGTGAGTGCTCCCAAAACTCAGCACCTTCAGAGTCTGGGTTAAGAACCACAAGATGTGACGAGCTGAAGGTTTCTTGCTGGAAGAGAGCTGTGGTGGAGATGAAGCAGAAACAGGAGCAATGGCAGGCTTGAAGTCAGCATCAAACTTTAACTCAGTCCCCCCTTGATGTTGCTTCCCTATTACAGTCGCACTAAACTGGCAAAAATGTTCATAATAAGGTTGCATTTCTTGGTCAGAAAATGCACCAATAAAATTTGTGACGTCATCAAGGCGGTCTCTTATGACAGACAATTTGGGCTTCAAAGTCACTTCATACTCTTCTTCTTCCTCTTCTTCTTCTCCTTCTTCTTATTCTTCTTCTTTGTCCTTCTGCTGTTTGCCTCCAAGAACACCTTGAACTATCTCCTCGTCGGTCCGTACCTGGTAACCAGGATCGGCTTCATCGTCTGCCAACCACTGCACAACATCCTCCTCACTTGCATCATTGTGTCCAGCCTTCAGAAGTGTGCAATGGTAATCGCTGGCCTCAAAACCCTCAAAGTCAAGGTCAGGATCAATATCATAAAGGATAGCCTCCCAAAATTTCACAATTGTTGTGATAATAAAGTGCCATACTGTAATTGGCGGCAACGGTAATTGGGCGGATGTGGCAGCACTGTATATGAAGGTCAATGGCTGGTGTTGACACGTATACCACGTACTCCGTGGAAAGTCATGCTGGAACAGTAATGGTATGTTATATACTATAGTAGGAATAATGTACTCTGAGGAATGTAATTGGTATTAGAGTATGGAGTTTAACTTCGTTATTATGTGATGCGTATGTGGTATTTGCCTTCAGTATTATGTGTACAAGTTATTGTATTTTGTTATTCTTACCCTATGTATATTCATGTTGTTGTAGATATGCGTATGGGTTTTGTGAGAATAAAGCCGATCGAAAAGGTCTATTGTTGATTACTACAACAATAATTTATTCTCACAAAACTTACCCGGTTGGATTGGACCAGAAGAGCGCCGAGGCCTACACTGGAATGGAGCGTTTGCTGAGACCAGAGAGGCTGGATTCGGATCCCAGTTCACCCACGGCGGCACAAGAATGGAAACACTGGTTGAAGACGTTCGAAAACTTCCTGGGAGCTCTACCACAGGATAATCTGGATAAGATGAGTCTGCTTACAAATTTTGTCTCACAAGACTATACGAAACTATATCAGAGTGTACCATTTATGATGAGGCTATCCGTACTTTACAGTCACAGTACGTAAAGCCCACTAATGAAGTGTTTGCACGCCATCGTCTTGCAACTCGCCACCAGCAGGTCAGAGAGTCCTTAGATGAATACCTTCTGACTCTGAAAACGTTAAGTAAAGAGTGTAACTTTGGGGCTGTAACAGCAACTCAACATTGCGAAGAATCCATCAGGGATGCCTTCATTAGTGGCCTGCAGTCACCACTGATCAGACAACGTTTATTAGAGAATAAGACTTTAGATTTAGCTACCATGTTTGATCAGGATAGATCTCTAGATTCAGCCCAAAGAAATTCAGAATCTTATTGTGTTATTCAACCCTCCCGTTCATTGGGTGCTGCCTCATCCAATCAGAATACCGGTGAAGTGGAACCCACAACTGTAATGGCTGCTACGGGTGTTAAATGTTTCTTTTGTGGTTTTTTAAAACACCCACGTGTAAAATGTCCGGCACGAGAGGCGGTGTGTCATAAGTGCCAGAAAAAGGGTCATTTTGCTAAGGTGTGCCGTAGTACTTCATCAGTAGCTACTGGTGCTTGTGCAACTTCCTCTGATCAAGCAACGCTAGCGGCTGTGTCTTCTGCCGCTGCCCCAGGGGTGTTATCAAAGGCGGTTGTGAGGGTCACGCTCAATGGAGTGGAATTGGATGGCCTTATTGATAGTGGTAGTTCAGAAAGTTTTATCCATCCCGACCTCGTTAAGTGCCATTCCTTAAGTGTACATCACACCCAAGGCAATGTTTCCATGGCATCCACTTCCTTCACCGCTCAGACATCAGGGTTCTGTCGAGTCAATATCAAAGTAAACAGTCGGTGCTACCAAGATGTGCGTCTGTCCATACTCCCTCAGCTGTGTTCAGATATAGTTTTGGGCCAGGATTTTCAGGGACTGCATGATAGTGTTACACTGACATATGGAGGTAGTTTGCCTCCTCTTGTTATCTGTGGACTTAGTACACTGTGTGTTGACCCTCCAGAACTGTTTGCCAACTTGACAGCTGATTGTTATCCTGTTGCTGCTCGATCACGCCGGTACTCTCCCGATGATCGTAAATTCATTGAAAAGGAAATTCAAAGGATGTTGAAGGAAGGTATTGTTGTGGTTGACGAAATTCACAAACCACCATTCAGGTCCCTTAGGTGAGATATCTCGGTAAGTATATGTGTAGTTAGGCCGAAACCCGTTGTCTAGAGGGAATAAATGTCATTCATGCGGGCTGCGACTCTTCAGGATAGCCGTTTTTCTTTTACTATCTTTATTTTGGACCAGCCGCCATTATTACCACCACCAACCACGTCTCAACAGCCATCACAACAACAACCACCAACCACAACGCCGCTTCACAATAACAACCACCAACCACAACGCCGCTTCACACAACAACCACCAACCACAACGCCGCTTCACCACAACCGCCATGACCTTTACCGTCACAACTCGCCACCATCTCATCCACACCATCTCGCGCCACTCATGGGCGCCGATGCTGGACTCGTGCGGGGCGCGCACCGAGCAGCGTGTTCAAAAACATCACGGACTTTCCGCAGAAAACGGATCAAAAACGACTCACGCCCACTTTTGTTCCGTCCAATCAGTGAGCGAGGGGCGATTTGGCCCCGCCTCCAGGGCGTTGGAGGGCGGTCGCTATATGCAAATTCATGGATCAAAAAGCATTCACGCCCACTTTTCCTCGGGCCAATGGGGAGCCAGTTAGAGAGGTGAAGGGTCGGAGGCAGAGGGTCAAGGGTGAAAGAGCGAAGCCACGGGGCTTATATAAACGGCTGCGTTCGTCAGTCAGTCAGTTCAGTTGGAAGTTAAGTTCAAGTGTGCGGAGTTCAAGAGAGTCGTCGGTGGAGCTGGAAAGAAGTGGTACTAGTCAGAGTGAAGAGGACGGAGCTGTGGAGAGGTGACGGCGGCGAAGGCGGACGAGGGGGTGCTCGCGTCGGTGCCGGGAGCTGCACACCAGAGAGGCCAGTAACGCGACCGAGGTCGAGGAGGAGACGCTCGCCGCGGGACCCGAGACAGGGCGATATCCTCCTTCCCCCGAGTATCAGCAACCCCCTCCTGTTTCCCCCCGCGCTGAGATAGTGCGACAAAGGGGGCCCCCTTCCCACCCCCTACCAGACACTGTCCGCGAGGCCCGCGGAGTTGAGGCACCACCGCCGCTCCGCGTCTCATCATCAGACGGGTAGGCCCGACACGGTCTCGGCCCCAGGCCCGCCTACCCCCCTCATCCTGGAGGGTGGTTCTCTTTTCTTTTGCTTTGGGAATGTGTTGTCGGCGCCGTCTGTGAAGTAAAATTGTACAAGTGTTGCCGTGTGCCCGGTAGTCGGATAGATCTGCATTGTTGCATTTGCCCATGTGTAATATTGCATTGTCTTCTTTTCTGTGTGCTTTTGGTGGAATTGTATATGTGTGCTTTCCGTTCATCGCGAAATAAATGTGCTTATTGTTGAACTGTTTTCCCGCTTCGCTTCGTCTTTTCCTCTATTGAATCTCCATCTTGCTTCACGTAAAGGGTTGGTCGTGGGCTAAAACGCCCGATAATTAATCGAACCGTCGAGGCCGACGAATAACACCGCTCGGTTATCCCGATAGTACGGAACGGGTCGCTTAAAGTGGCCCGTGTCCGAAGTCGACCTGCGGCGAGGTGCGATCGCCCGGTCTACCCTCCGTGTGGGTACTTAGGTAGGTCGAATTTGGCGAGCAACCCTATCCCACGCGGGGGCCGATTGGCACGATCGCGGTGAGACCGAAAGGTCCACCCGTGACTAGTTCCCGGCGTTAGTCCGAGAGGGTCACGACTGGATTGTCCGTCCGGTGGGCGACGAGCCGCGATTCGAGTTACGTGGCCGTCCGCACGCCGGCGGGCGCGAATCCGCAACAGTATTATAGAGCCCAGTAACTCCTCTTGGCGTGCACAGGTTGTTGTCGTTAAGAACGAAACTCACAAGAAACGCTTAGCCGTGGACTATTCAGAAACTATCAACAAATTTACACTTCTTGACGGGTATCCTCTGCCTCGTATAGATGACACTGTTAACAAGATTGCTCAATACCGTGTTTTTAGTACGATTGACCTCCGTAGTGTGTATCATCAAATCCCCATCAGAAATGAAGATAAGCCATACACCGCGTTTGAGGCCTGTGGACGCCTTTATCAGTTTGCTCGGGTTCCCTTTGGCGTCACCAACGGAGTGGCTTGCTTCCAACGTATCGTGGATTCTTTCATCCAAGAAGAAGAACTGGTTGGAACATTTGCTTACTTAGACAACATTACTATTTGCGGCATGACTCAGGAAGAGCTTGATGCTAATCTCACGAAATTTCTTGAGGCTGCGAAGAGAAAGAATATAACTTACAATGAAGACAAATGCATCTTTTCAACTAACAGGCTCAGTATTCTCGGATATGTGGTGGAAGGAGGGGAAATGCGCCCGGATCCTGAACGACTCCGACCCTTGCAGGACTTGCCTGTGCCTCGGGACATGAAATCGCTCCGACGCATCCTTGGCTTCTTTGCCTATTATTCACAGTGGATATATGACTACTCAAGCAAGATCCGCCCACTGTGTGCCACTACTACATTTCCCATGACAAGGGAAGCAGAAGCGGCTTTCCATCTACTTAAGCAAGACATTGAAGGTTCAGTGGTGAGGGCGATTGACGAATCCATACCCTTCGAAGTTGAGACCGATGCTTCGGATGTCGCAATTGCTGCAGTCCTCACCCAGGCAGGACGTCCGGTAGCCTTCTTTTCCCGAACCCTTCAGGGACCCGAATGTCGTCATGCTTCTATTGAGAAGGAGGCCCAGGCTATTATTGAAACAGTTCGCCACTGGAGACAGTATTTGACAGGCAGACATTTTACTATAAAGACAGATCAACGATCAGTGAGCTATATGTTTGATAAGCAGCATAAAAATAAGATAAAGAATGATAAGTTCATGCGTTGGAGGATGGAATTATCTTGCGATGATTTTGACATTGTGTATCGTCCTGGTCGAGAAAACATTCCCTCTGATACATTCTCCAGGTCTTATTGTGGCATGGCATGCCACGATCGACATTCACTGTTTAACCTCCACGAAGCCTTGCGCCACCCAGGGGTTACCCGCTTATACCATTTTGTGAAATCTAAGAATATGCCATACTCTGTCGAGGATGTCCGGCAGGTTGTTGGATCTTGTAGAATATGCGCAGAATGCAAGCCCAAGTTTCACCAACCAGATAAGACTCGACTCATAAAAGCTACTCAGCCATTTGAGCGTCTCAATATAGATTTCAAGGGGCCTCTTCCGAGTACAGATAAGAATCAGTATTTTCTTAACATTGTGGATGAATATTCACGGTTTCCTTTTGTATTTCCTTGTGCCGACATGACCACTTCCACGGTTATCAAGTGCCTCTGTCAGCTGTTCGCTATTTTCGGAATGCCAGCTTACATTCATTCGGACCGGGGACCCTCCTTCATGAGCAAGGAATTACAAGACTTCCTTGCCAATAGGGGGATCGCTGGTAGCAGAACTACTAGCTATAATCCTCAAGGGAATGGCCAAGTGGAGAGGTTCAATGGGACCATTTGGAAGGCAATCACAACGGCTTTAAAATCGCGTAATCTACCCATCAAATGCTGGCAGACTGTTCTGCCTGATGCTCTCCACTCAATTCGTTCACTGTTGTCTACAGCAACCAATGCTACCCCTAATGAAAGACTTCTGAACTATTCTCGTCGTTCTTCCTCGGGAGCCTCGGTGCCTACTTGGCTCTGCAATCCTGGGCCAGTCCTGTTGAAGCGTCACGTACGCATGAATAAAACTGATTCCCTTGTGGATGAAGTCGACCTCCTCCAAGCAGGACCCCACTATGCCCATATTCGCTACCCAGATGGCAGGGAAACTACGGTCTCTGTTAGACACTTAGCCCCAATTGGAACCCCATCCAAGAGTGAACCCCAAATTCTACCTCAGGCTTCTGAAGAAAATGTAATTCCCCAGGGTAGTCCCCAAGATGCACCCTGCTCAGAGGGGGATAATCTCGTTCCTGATATGGTTCCTGCAACTCCACAGCAATCAGATGCTGTGGATAACCCTCCAGTGCCAAGAAGATCCGGTCGCACCATTCGTCCTCCTATTAGACTAGATTTATAGAGATAGATATCTCGGAAGGGGGTGAATGTTGTGATAATAAAGTGCCATACTGTAATTGGCGGCAACGGTAATTGGGCGGATGTGGCAGCACTGTATATGAAGGTCAATGGCTGGTGTTGACACGTATACCACGTACTCCGTGGAAAGTCATGCTGGAACAGTAATGGTATGTTATATACTATAGTAGGAATAATGTACTCTGAGGAATGTAATTGGTATTAGAGTATGGAGTTTAACTTCGTTATTATGTGATGCGTATGTGGTATTTGCCTTCAGTATTATGTGTACAAGTTATTGTATTTTGTTATTCTTACCCTATGTATATTTATGTTGTTGTAGATATGCGTATGGGTTTTGTGAGAATAAAGCCGATCGAAAAGGTCTATTGTTGATTACTACAACAACAATAGTGTCCATAAAATCCGTTAATTTGAGGTTTTACTGTACCGTATTTTCACGACCAAAAGGCGCACCGTGCCAAAAGGCGCAGTCTAAGTTGTGTGTGCCGTTCCTGTATTTGACACACACATAAGGCGCTCCTCACGATAGGGCGCGGGTTTTATATGAATATCCTCTACTACGTACGTCCGCCGTACAACAACACACTCACACAAGCACACAAGTGTGCGTATTTAAAAATAGATCGGGAGCAAAATTGAGTTTGGTTGTGCTTTATTAAAGCTCTCCTTCGGTCATCCACCGCTCCCACGCCGCTCGCAGCCTCACTTTGAACGGCCGGTTCACGCCGATGGCTCGGCTGGATCCGTTTGTCGCAGATGTGCTTGCTGCAGTAGGAGCGGAAGTTTTCCATCATTTCTTGATAATCCGCCGGACGTTGCTGCGCTATCGTAGTCCTGGTCCGGATGGAAAAATGGCACCGTTTCATGAAGCGAAAGCACCAAGACGGACCTCCGTGGAAATGTTCGATTTTCATTTCCTCCGCTATCGATACTGCCTTCAGTCGGATCGTGACCGTCGAAACGCTCCTCCCACTTGCTCTTTGCTCAACGATCCACTGCTCAAGTCTTTCCTCCAACTCTGGCCACCTCGCCTTGTTTCCACGGAAACTCAGCTGCGTCTTCTTCACCTGTCGCAGCTCGTTTTCCAGCTTCCTCCACTTTCGAACCATCGACTCGTTGATCTGGAAATTCCTCGCCGCGGCTCGATTCCCATGTTCCTCCGCATAGCTGATCGCCTTCAGTTTAAACTGAGCTTCATAAGCGTGTCTCTTTGCCATTTTCGGGGTTGTTAAAACAGCAATGTTCTGCATACCGCACATACCTGTTCTTTTATACACACAAAGGGCGCACTGCACTATAGGGCGCGTCGCACATTTTGACAAAAATCTAAGACGTTTATATGCGCCTTATAGTCGTGAAAATACGGTAAATATGTATATATATATAAATATTATGTATATATATATATATATATATATATATATATATATATATATTGTTATGAATCTGGAAGCCATGAGCACACAACAGCCAGGTCCAATAGATCAGTTATATCGGTAAGTACGTGTTTCTCGTTAGGGTCCCGTCCCTAGTCTAATGGGAATTTAAATGTACGTGCGCTGTGGGTTATTTTATAGATAGGATTTTTACATTTTACATCAACAACGACAACCCTCTGATCGCGGCATTGTCAGTGCTCTTCTCGCGCTCACCGGTATGCGGGTGTGTCTGGAATTCCATGCCCCAGGCGGTGTACGTTTCGGTGTGGATTTCGCACCGTATATGGTCACAAGCATTTCGCTTTGGCTGCGCGCCAAATAAGGGTATGAGTCGTTTTTCGCCCAATGGGCGATGAGCAGACCAGAGTCGGGGCGGTCCTTGGCAAGAAGGCGGAGCCGCGACACGCCGCCCACCCAATGGGAGCAGACCACGGGAGCGGACGGGCCCAAAAGAAAAGCAACAAAGGCGATTGAATTGTGTCCAGTCTGCTCGAGTGCGCGTCTCTGTCCGGGTCTGTGGCTGACTGCATCGCGTGGATCCGAGGCGTCTCGTCTGGTGCATTGCTGTGTGCAGTCGACCATCTCAACTTGGGAGATCATCCCGTGTCACCTGCCTGCGAGCCGGAGGAGCATGCCAACGCCCGACTACCCTCCGTACCTGGTGCTTGTGAGTAGGCCATATGGGCCGAAGCATTTTTGTGGGCCATTGAGGCCAAATTGCTTTTGTGGGCCGTTGCGGCCGAAGATTCATGGCATTTTGTGGGCTCAGTGGGCCGAAGAACTCTTTGTGAGATTAGGCCACTCGGCCAACTGAACTCACCTGGTGAGAGGCCAATAAGGCCACGAAGTGAGGAAACCCTCAGGGGTGAATGGACGATACTGCCGTAAGGGGGCATGAAGGAGCGAACACGTGGAAGAACTTTGAACCTATGAATGTTCTGCTCCTATGCAAATATTGGTGTTAAAAGTCAAATTGAATGCCCTCCCGTTCAAATCCATAATTAGAATGTTAAGTAGTGTGCATAGAGTGCGAATTTGTTTGTTAGATCGGTGACCTGACACACTAGGATAGGGACATGCCAATCTTACTGTGACACTTTGGTTTTTGGAGTTAAGTGCTTCTCACGTTGTGGGCTAGAGTAAATGGGAGATCTGTGCTGTACATTAGACAGGGCCATTGCCGTGGGCTGCCCCAGATGGAGGCTCGGGAGAAAGGTGGGGGTAGTGTTACGGAAATGATCCTTATTAGGCTATTAAATATAGGATTAGCTCAGATCCCCCATTAAATGCATGTTTAGCTAGGTTGTTTGGTAAAATGGACGTTACATGTGTCGGGAGATGTAAGAGGCTGTTTATTGTTTGTGCGGTGGTGGTGGATCGAGAGCTCCCTCTTCTTCCTTCCCCATCCCGGACGAGGCCCCGCCCAGTCGGCTGAGAGGGTGTGGCCAAAAAGAGGAGGTGAAACTGAGGGGAGGAGTTTGTCGGCTTCGAAAAGGGGGAGGAGAGAGTGGCTTCGAAGCGAGCGAACGAAGGAGGGACAGTGTTGGATCTGCCGGGAGAGACACTGAACCTGAGCGCGCCGAGTCTGCATTTTTGGCAGTAAGAGAGGCTGCCTGCACATCGAGTCTGCATTTTTAGCAGTAAGAGAGGCTGCCTGCACGTCGAGTCTGCCTTTTTGGGCAGTGGGAGAGGCAGCCTGCACGTCTTGTCTGCCTTTTTGGACAGTGGGAGAGGCGGCCTGCATGTCGAGTCTGCCTTTTTGGGCACTGGGAGAGGCGGTCTGCACGTCGAGTCGGCGGTCGACTCTTATGAGGAGGTGATTCTGCCGTGAGAGCAACGGCAGCCGGCTTTGAGAGGCGAGTGTGGAAAAGGAAAGAAAAGGTGATTCTGCAGAGAAAGAAACTGAGAGGACGGAGTTGAGAAGTCGGGCTTCGAGGCGGGAACGCAAGAGAGGAAACGACAGAGCGTCTGACGGTCGTTACTCACCTCACGGCTCGACACATTTGCTGGAGCCCGGTACCTCGATTTGGGCCTTGTCTGGTGAACAGGCCAGGCCTGGATTTGTATACTGGACCTTGAGAGAAATCAGCTGAGGCCCATCATCGATCTGACGGTCTTGTGCCGTCGACCTTACGCGGGGTCAGAGCGCGTGGAGACCGCGTGCGGTGCGGAAAAGGAAGGCGAGCGCCGTCTCGCCACGCGGCGTGTTCGAGTTCGAGCTGGGGGCGCGAATCAGTGGACATTCGCTTGTTACGAGTGACATTCGTGCTTTTGACACTTTCCTCTCGTCCATGAAACCTTACCAACTACTTTGTCTTGTCTGCATGCATGCTGTCTGTCTGTCTTGTCTGCACGTTGTACAAGGCATATCTCGGAAGCGACCCCCTCGAAACCTGTAATCCGTAGTTCCCTAGTTAAGAACGGGTTAAAGATTGTTAATAAAAACATTGCCGTGAATGGTTTACTTGTGTCGTGTTCCCCGATGTTCCCCAATAAATCTGGTTAATTCGTATGAAGTTGCCGCTATGGATTAATTCGTGTCGCGTCGAGGAACGATCCGTTCGATTGGCATATAAAGCCAAAATGGTTACAGACTGGCAGAAAACGCTCGGCATCTCATAAAACCAGTCTGTAACCGGGGTCTATTTCCCCAACTGGTAAGGTTCAGGATTACGTTGGTATCGCGATTGAAGACGCGTGACCCAAGGCCTGTGCTGAGCCAGCCGGCGTTATAAACCCCAGAGACGGTGGTGGTGAGGGTGGCGCCAAGGATCGGGTGAGAATCCCGCCACCCCGGATCCGCAACAATATATATATATATATATATATATATATATATATATATATATATATATATATATATATAATTACTTATGTACATACATATCTGAGAAGCGTCTGTGTGTGTTTGTTTGACTTCTATGCACTCCTAAACTGCTGGACGGAATGAGTTGAACACTGCTTGTTGTACTTGGGTGAGCACAAGGTTTCAGGCAATTAAAAAAAAAAAATCACAGTTGAGGGTGGGAGGAAGACCCCAATTCTGTATAAGTAAATATGTATCGTATCACGCCATCTCGTTGGAGTGGGGTCGTTGACCATGATCACGTGGACCTTGTTCATGACTGAAGCCATTGTGGGTATCCCGAAGTTACCTGTTTTGTGCATAATTCCTGAAAATCACGGAGAACGCTCACTCGTGAGAGCCTTGAGAGCCATATAAATGCAATCATATATGAGATCATCCACAAATTGCGTACGCATCCAGACATCATAGAAGTGGTGGGATTCTGGATGGGTTCTTTGCTGATAATGATAATACAGGATGACACAGAAACAGTGAAACTATATAGATGTAATGAAATATTTATTTAGCTTTAAGTTTTCTATGTTACCCTGGAGAAGTAAAATATAAATAAAATTTTAAAAAAGTCACTCTTCTGGAAAAATTAATTTTGATATTTTTTTTGTTTGTATGGGAAAGGATAAAAAGCTTTGCTTACAATGACAGATTATGAAAACCAAATTGTGTTTGCCCGCTTAGAATAATTTGTTTGCTCTTTTGACAGGTGATGTCAGAGATCATGAAATCACAACCAGTTTGGATATTTCACTCAACAAGAAGTTTTCTTGAAGATAGGCCAATGATGGCCAACCTATTAGTCTAGCAATGATAGCAAAGAGACTTTGACGAAGTTTTCTGGTTGCACGACTCAATTATACACAGCCGACATAGTAAGACAATAACTTTCTTCTTGGTAAAATAGCAGTCAAGGTGTGTCATCGTCAGTGTTTGTAACAGGCAGGGAGGGATTTGATTCATCAATAAGGCAACTTTCCAAACTCACCACAAAATGACAGTCTGTGTTAACAAAAACAAGCAACTGCACCATGACACACCAGAAATGAATAAGCTTCTGCGAATGGTCCACAAGGATAAACACAATGAGCTTCGATGCAGGTGGAGGCCATTTGGCCCATTAAGCCTCCGTCACATCGATGCCACATGAATTCACTCGAACAGTATATCAACTCAAATTAACTGGGAGGTGGTGGAGGGGGGTGTGGGAATTCTTTTTCAAAGAGAGTAAGGAAACACCATTGTCGTTTTCCATGAATTACAACAACATAAGAAAACCGGACAAATGAACATCTTTTGCGGAATTTGAACCTCGGATGAGCTGCATGTTCACAAAGGAATGACAAACAAGCTGCACTGAAAGATGTGTCAATTTATAAACTCCTTCTCATTTTTGTGATCTTTTTGAATTTAATTATAAAATCAATGAGTATGATACTGGATTTGTCATTAATATTCATTTTCCAAAACACAAAACCCTTTCTTTTTAGGATAATAGTTTCCCTGGCCCTAATAATATTAGTTTACCGAAACTATGGGATGATTTACCAGATAGTATGAGAGAATCCCCATCATTGAATAACTTTTCCTTCAAACTCAAGCAATATTTTATCTTGTGATATTGTACATCGATCCTTTAAGAAATCTATTGTCTGCTTATACAGCATTTGGCTTTTGAATTATTGCACTGGTGCCTTCCATTGATCCATTGATCTATGGACACATTCATTCACTTTGTTAAACTCTCTGCCAATGAAGACGTTTCCTTCATTTATACAATGGTTTATTTATATTTATGTAATCTGATGTTGTTTCATCGTTTGTTTTGAATATCACCTTGTACAGTATGTACAAGGGGGTTTCTGCTACAAGCTTGCTTTTTGGGATTCAGCCTCCTTCAAACATTCAAATATCTTTTGTACACCATGTTGCTTTTGTTAAAGGAAATAAAAGTCGTTTTGAATCGAACTGAATTTTTTTGGAAAAATAATGCATTCTTTTGAAATAATGATTCAAAAAACTAATTTGAAAAGCTAAGATGTGTCATGTAATAAGGCAAGACAATTAATTAGGTTGAAGTGCTGACTTAAATTATAGCTATTATGAAGACAATACAGGAAAAGATTTCAAAGATTCACATTCCAAGGCAATTTAATTGGATGAACATGCATTGCTCCAGGAGACGGTATACTCCATGACGCAGTCCCCTCTGCTGGCACTGGATTAAGAATACTTGGACTCCGATCTGATTCCATCAACAATCAAACTGAAAACTAGATATCTCATAAAGTAGGCAAAACATGCTCATCTCATCCTCTGCCCATTCCTTTATCCCTCCCTACTCACACCAACAGTAACTGCCTTGCTATTGTCTGGAGAAACTTTAAGTACTTCGTTTTTTTTAACTTTTGGGTATTGAAGTTCCAGTTAGTTCTTCTTGTTCTGCCCTTCCACAACAGCCAAAGGCCTGATTGCAGTTTGTATATCCACACGACAGTGCAGACAGTAAGGATATACTTTGCTTGTCCCTCCCGGCCTGACTGCCAATCATGAATTTTTTTCCGTGTTTCCAATTCGCTTTGTTGTGGTCTTCGGGGTATTTTGCGATTGCTAATATCACGGCACTTGTGATTACCTTGTCCTGGTGATGGAGGGCAACAAAGAAACTTTAGACTGTGCCCATTGAACGTGGTCTTGAGGGCAAGCAGTTTGATGAACAGTAAACTCGATAAAAAAAAGTGACGTGAAAGTTTAAGAATGGTATAACTTACATGGTCTTGGATGGATTGTTAATAGGAAAATAATACACAAGTGTGTGTGTGTGTAATATATATATATATATATATATATATATATATATATATATATATATATATATATATATATATATATATATATGCCATTGTCTCTCTCTGTCTTTCTGTCTCTCTGTCTCTGTGGCTTTCTTTGTTGCTTATGCATGGCCACATCTTTTTAGTTACAAACTCCAAACTTGGGGTACAAAAATAACTTTGTGTGGGGGTAACATAGGATATGTGGCTGCGGCCTCACGTGGGGGTGTGGGGGGCCGGGGGCGCAAATTATCCATGTAAATGTGTACCGGCGTAGCCTGGTGGCAGTAAAGAATATTACAATTTCCTTTATTTACCTGGGCAATGCTGAGGTTAAAGCACTTTCTTCACATGGGTTTGTTCTCCTTCCCTTCTCTCCACCCTGCCCCCCCCACGCCGCCCCCCAAACGAAGGGGCCTGTCAAAGCCTGTCACCATCTGTGAGACATTTTTAGCGGGAAGGGACATCAGGATGCATGGGGGGACAAAGGGGGGTGGGAGGGAGAGGTTAAAGCACTCTATGTATGGGTAAATTTGGCAAACATGGGTAAATTAAATTTTACAAAACTCCCTGTTTAAACCCAACTGAGGGCAATCTCAGTTCCTTCCATAAAGCTCAGAACAAGTGTGTATCTACCATCAGGAGAGCCAGAAAACAACATCTTTCTAAGCTCAAGTCTGAACTAATATGGAATAGGCAAAGCCTAGAAGCGAACGTAGAATTCTTCTTCCATTCGCTTCTTTAATACATCAAATTAAAGTCTTTTTGCTATGATTTTTCTGACATTTGTGCATACAACTTGTTCACAACTGTATACTTGCCAACTATACCTTGGTACATGTAAGCGACGAACAGCTGATGATTTTGACAGATCTGAGGTCAGTCAGGTGCATAGCAGCCGATGCTGCAATTTCCGGTGACTTCGACCTGGATTACGGATCAGCGATCAAATAATGTAAATCACGATAAAAAATTATTTTTACCTCAACATTACCTTCACAACAACTACACCGCCCAGAACAGGTTCTCATCTGAAAAAAAAAAATCCTCAACATTACCTTCACAACAACAACTACACCGCCCAGAACAGGTTCTCATCTGAAAAAAAAAATTCCTCAACATTACCTTCACAACAACAACTACACCGCCTAGAACAGGATCCCATCTGAAAAAATTAATATTACCTCAACATTATACCTCAACATTTCCTTCACAACAACAACTACACTGCCGAGAACAGGATCTCATCTGAAAAAAAATTCCTCAACATTACCTTCACAACGACAACTACACCGCCTAGAACAGGATCTCATCTGAAAAAAAATAAATACCAGAAGCGAAGGTAGAATTCTTCTTACATTCGCTTCTGACTTTACCTATAACTTGTTCACAACTGTATACGCAATTTCCGGTTACTTCGGCCTGGATTCGGGATCAGCGATCAAATAACGTAAATCACGATGAAAAATTATTTTTTGATGATGCGGGAGATATCTTTATTAAAATCAGTGGAGGAAATATACACCATGTCTGATATTATTTGGGTCTTTCATGTCTCCGACGATGCCTTCATCTCCCGGCATGCATCATTCCCCATGACAAAAACCGGAAACAAAAAAAAACCAGAAGCAAAAAAAATGGAGCAAAAGGGTCAAAGCCAACGACACGGATTCACACTTGCCAGGGTATTTTGTTGTTGTTGTTTCCTATTCTCTCATGTGCACGCGTTAAGTATGAAGCTCACTGCGTTCGCTATTAAACCTCTCTCCCTCCTCCAAATCCTGGTGGCGTCTAATCAAATCTGTTTCTGTTGTATGTTCCCCCTCCATTCTCTCCCTTACCTCAAATGGCCACACTGCTAATACCGCACATGAAAAGGCTGAATGCCTAAACTTTTTGTTTGCATCGAAATCTTGTGTCCAAAACCCATCGCTTTCTGTACCCACCTTACCCAGTCACACCCAACTGTCCCTGGACTCTGTGTCCTTTTCTCCTGACAAGGTGGAGAGCTTGCTGTCAAACCTCGACTCAGATTCTACAACCGGTCCAGATGGCATCAGCCCACGTGTCCTCAAAGCCTGCTCTTCTGCTCTTGCTCACCCTCTCTCTGTTCTATTCACCCTCTCATTTGTTCAAGGTCATCTGCCATCTGCTTGGAAATCAGCAAACATCACTGCCCTGCATAAAAAAGGTGCAAAAACAGATCCCTGCAACTAGACCAATCAGCCTTCTCCCAATCATCAGCAAGGTTATGGAATCCATCATCGCTTCAGACATTAAATCCTTCCTCTTCTCCAATGGCTTGATTTCGGATCATCAATTTGGTTTCAGACCAGGTCACTCTACCCTGGATACGCTGCTTCTGCTCTCTCAACAATGGATGGAGGTCCTCAATGCCAGACAGGAAATCCGAGCCGTATCCCTGGATATATCATGTGCTTTTGACATGGTCTGTCACCCTGTCCTACTCACCAAACTCTCTTCCTCTGGTATCCAAGGCCATCTCCACTCATGCCTCGCAGACTTCCTCTCCTGTCGCAGTCAACGTGTGGCCCTAAATGGAGTTCTTTCATCCCCTCTTCCTGTCCAGGCTGGAGTTCCTCAAGGTAGCGTTCTGGGCCCTGTTCTTTTTCTGGTTTTCATCAATGATCTCTCGGACTCTCTGGAAAATCCTCTTTATCTATTTGCTGATTACTCCACCCTCTGCCGTACCATCTGTCATCCCTCAGACCGGCAAGCAGCAGCTTCTTCGCTCACTGCAGATCTGGATAAAATCACAAACTGGTCCAACACGTGGAACATGTCTTTCAATCCGGACAAATCTCACACTCTCACTATGTCTCTCCGAAAGGACCGTTTGGAACCCCCCCCCCCCATCTATTTTCTCAACAACCCTCTGGAAGAAGTCCTTTCTTTCAAGCTTCTGGGTCTCACTCTCTGCCATGATCTTTCCTGGGAAAGCCACATTTCCATCCTGGCCTCCAAAGCCAGTCGCCGACTGGGAATCCTCCGTGGTACAAAGTCCTTCCTCAGCCCACCTGAGCTCCTGACCACTTACAAAGCTTTCATCTGCAGCCTGATGGAGTACTGCTCTCTCCTCTGGGCTGGTGCTCCTGCCTTCCACCTTTCTCGGCTTCACGCTGTGGAAACCAGGGCATTTCGGATCATTGGTATCTCCCGCAATGAGGCTGAGTCTTTGGGCCTCTCAATCTCACTGCAGGCTGGTCGGTGGTCTTTCTCTCTTCTACCGTCTCCTCTCTGGTCTTGCCCCCCCCCCCCCCCCGCTGTATCTGCAATTTGTCGCCACCATATTTCCGCAGGCTGCTCAAGTTCCAGCAACAACCCCCTTGTGGTAAAACTCCCAAAATCACGAATCACTGCTCACGTTCACTCTTTCATTGCTCTTTTTCCCCACATTTGGAATAAACTGCTTCACTCTGTTCCATCCCATTCTTATCTCCAGGCCTTCAAAACAGCTGTTCACCACCACCTCTTATCATCCCCCATCCAAATCCTTGATCTTTTCTACTCCCGTTAATCCACCCCAAACCCACCTCCTTCAAATTCCTTGCTTTCTTTCCTGAAAGTCCCTATAATGTTCATCTTGTATACCCCATGTTCGCTGCCCCATCCCTCTGTTCCCCACTATTTTGTCCTTCCCACTTCCACCCCTCTTGTCTCATGCCCCCCTTTGCTGTGCATTGTGTGTTAGCTCTCATATGAGCCTCGACAAGGTATACAAAAAACCCCAGGATGACTAATTGGTCTGTCAGGGAAGCGACAAATCGGCTCTGCTGGTATAATTATATGTATAATTTTCTTTATTTTTACTCACTTTTGCTCTGTTTTTTTTTTTTCCTTTAGTCTCTGTGCCTCATCAGCTTTCATCTCAGTTCATTAATTTTTTTTGTAATTGCAATGCTTGATTTTGTTTCCATCCATTCCGACTTTAAGCAAACACGTTTTCCTTCTATATCTACCTTAATGACAGAGTTTTTACTGTTACAATGATAAAATATATTTTGCTAGATGACAAAAACCCAATGGATTCTTTAAAGCAAGATATTAACTTGATAGCAGTAATATGAATATACAGGATAATCTTACCAATAATTAATCTATACGATAAGAGAGATGATTGTCCGTCTGTCCATTTTTTCTCAGAGATGGCCAAATGGATCTTCGTCAAACTTTCAAAATGGATCTTCATTAAACTTTCAAAAGAGATCTTCGTTAAACTTTCAAAGGTTTATCAGTGAGTGCCGGGGAGTGTTTTAGGCAAAAAAATTTTTTTGAAAATTGTGAAAAAAAACCTTCATTTTTTGGGGGGTTATACTAAACGTATGTTTTAATCACTCTATAGTGCCTAAACCTTTGTTACAAGGTTTAAACCTATTCCTTAGTGGGTCCCTAAACCTATTCCTTAGTGGGTGTCAGGGAAGTGTTTTAGGGCCCCCCACCCCCCAAAAAATACAATTTAAAAAAATGCCAACATGATGAGACCAACACCAGGCAACGTTGGGTATCCCTGCTAGTTTGGTAGTTGGTAATAAAATTATAATTAGTTGATCAGTGTTGTCTAAAAAGTTATTTTGTAAACTCTTGTATGGAATATTCCTCCATGTTCTTTCCCAGCCCAAATTATTCTGACCTTTTTGTGGGTTCCACCGAGTGTGCCTCCTGATGAAAGACACAATGGGATCTTTAACATCCACCAGTAACCAGTGCTGGCAGATTGCTCATCCAGGTAAATATCCATTTGGGTATACAACACACATGTTGATTAATCATCCTGCGTGTGAAACACCCGGGTGACAGTTTTTATCTTGTTCAAGATTCGAACCGAGGTGAGACAGTTCAAACTCAAGTGCACATTCCTCTAACCCATCCTGCCGGCCATACTTGTGAAATACAAAACGTATTTAATTCGGAAATTATTTCATCAAATGATGAAGAATAAGCATGTCAACGTTCCACACTCCTCCACCCCACCGCTCCCCTTCTTTCTGCCATTATTCTCTTCCAGATACCTCTAATTTCTACATAATGGAGCACATGCGTGTATGTATGTATGTATGTATGTATGTATCATCTACTTCTCCGAGAGGATTTGACCTCAGGAGTTGAAACTTTCAGGGATTAATGAAGACACCCATAAGTTGTGCATGTGCAAGTTTAGTTTGATTCCATCAAGTTTTGAAAAAAATTTCGCCCATCTTCGCATTTTCTTCCTTTGGGAGGAGGGTGGGTGTTGCTTCCCTAACAGACCAAGAAGATGCAATCAGAGATTGCAGACCCTCGCCAGAACTTGTTTTGTGTGGTGTTTGTGTACTGGTGTGTTACGTAATTAATAAGAGACATACCTAGAACTGCCACTTTATAACTGCTGGCGGTGATGACCGGGTACCAAGACGTCCCGCTTTGATGCAACCCACTTTGATCGGACACCTGACCCTGACCCATGACATTTATTATTATTCAATTGAGTTTAGAATGGAGTTTAACTAAATTAAATTTAAAATCAAATGGAAGACCAAACAGGTACAGTCCTTCATTGGAGTGATCAGAAGGAACCCGAACAAGCAAAAAGAAAAGGTGAAGTCATCAAGAGAAACCGGGATAGGATTCACATTTCAACTGCTACTCCTCCACCCTCAAACTCACTCAGGAACAGCTAAGTGAGCCTTATTCATTAAAAAATTCTGGCTGCCAGATTATGTGTCCAATCAAGTTAAATTGAAAACACGTATTCCCCATCACCACTCGATTATAATTTTGAAGTTTCATGTCGATTGATTAAGCAGTTCCAGAGAAAACATAATTGAATAATTTTTTTTAATCTAATATACCCACCAAACCTATCAATTCTTTATTGATATGTGACCATGTGACCGATCAACTATCCCTTAACGAACTTGTACACCAAAGGCTTGGGGGACATTTGTGTGAAGTTTCCCCTTAATCTGTCCAGCCATTCTAGAGAAGATTTTTTTCATAGGTTTTAGGGTAAATTCAATATGGCTGCCAAACCATGTGACCTTTGACATATGTGTGAACCTTTTGTTCCTCATGGATGGGTGGTCATACGTGTAAAGTTTTGTCTCAATCTGTTCAGCCACTTCAGAGAGTTTTGAAGGTTGTTGTTTTTTTTTTAAACAATATGGCTGCTGAATCTCGTAACCAATGACGTCATCATTTTTTTGTCTGTGGACCATTTTATTCCGAGATGACCCTCAAAATTTTAATACTGATCAGATGTCGCATTCTACATATGCAATTATGACGTCATAACGAAGGCACTTATGTCATCATAAAAAAATTACACATTCCCCATGCGGAATACTTGCCACGTGCCAAGTTTCAATTTTTCCTTGGTACAGTTTCAGATACAGAAGTTCAAAGTTTTTCCAACATAACTGCCATGCAATGTGACCTATGACGTCATAATTGTCATAACAACATTCTAAATGAGTAGTCGCACCTATGGGTGAAAATTTCGTGTCAATCCGAATGGTGTTGGGGAGTTTTAACATGAAAGTTTTATGCGGACAAGCAAAAAACAGATGACAGACAAACAAACAAGAAGACGTCATGCAGAGCACGATACTTGCAAAATCCATAAAACAAATTTGACCTCAAAAATAATTTCTGGTTGAATTAAATGACCAAATATGCAACGCCTCTTCAAATTTCAAGTGAATCGGATGAACATCGACAATTTTAGAAATTCGGTCTATGTTGACCTTTTGGTCATTATCGACCTTAAAAATAATTGGCTGGTTGAATTAATTGACCTGAAATATAAATCCTCTTCATATTTCAAGTCAATTGGATGAAAATTGAGGAATTTTGGAAATACTACCGTAGTTGTTGTCCTTGGGCCTATGTTGACCTTTTGGTCCATGGTGACTTTAAAAATAATTAGTTATTTGAATTAATTGACATGAAATGTAAATCCTCTTCAAATTTCAAGTCAATTGGATGAAAATTGAGGATTTTAGAAATCCGATCTAAAGGCCCGGTCACACCTTGACGTTTTAGCCAGCGATGACATCGTATTAAAATGTATGTAAAACGCTGGCTTACGTTGAACTTTTGATGTGTTTTTTTTTAAGATTCGGACGTATTCATAGCGACTTGGTCTTATGTATAACGCATTGGTAACAACACAGAACGTTTCGTTGTGTTATAGATAACTTATACCAACGAATGCTGAACCTGTTGTCGGCCTACACAACCGATGCCCAACGATAGTCTAACTTAGGCATAGCGCGTTGCACGCATCGCCGACGATGTCGTGACGTAGCCTATTAAAAGGCTGACGCACAACGATTCGAATCATAACTGCCGTAGAAATGGAAGTGTCAACATCGCGGTCACACCTTGGCGATCTTGCCAGCGTATGCCGACCTAAGAAAAATGTGTCTAAAACGTTGGGGCACGTCAAATACGGTATGAGTAAGTTTGGTATACGTGAGTAGAACGCTAAAGTACGCTATCATACGTCGTAGTAAGTAGAGTACGTCAAGAAATTTTAAACATGTTCAAAATTTTACAACGTACTCGGCGTATGACACACGTTCCGCATGCGATGGGGATAAGTTTTACACACGATATGTGGACGCTTACACACGTCCACAAAGGCTACTTATAAGCTACTCATAAGTCGAAACACGTCGCGGTAATGTCTTTTTTACGCGAAACTTATTTCTAACTTATGTTTGACGTGCTTTGAACCAATTCTTTACGTAGTCCCAACACACATCGTCGTATGTAGACATATTCCAATGACGTCTTCCGGTCAATAAAAAAAAAAAATGAACGTGTTTCTAGGTTGCAACTGCCATATAAAGACGTGTTCCCAGCGGTTTTGGGAATTGGTATATAAAAATGGTGTTCATAAAAGGGGAACCCAACAGTGTTTTCGAGTCCTTTTTGAGTTGATGTCCATGTCAGCAGTAACAGTATCAGTATCAGTATTAGTATTAGTATTAGTAGTAGTTTGTTCATGTTGGCAGTAGTAGGTGAGTGTGAGGGGGAGGGTGTGGGTTATGATGGATCGTCCTTGCGTTTAACGATTTAACGATTTAAATGATAAACTCAACGATTTAAATGGCTGCATCTCCACTATTGAAAGTCGACGCTTGCGCTCAACAATTGGATTTTTTTTACACTCAACGACTTTTAAACGGTACCACTCAACTATTTTCATTGTTTACAATGAACGATTTAAATTGCTGTCACTCTCCTTTGTTTTTTGACGCTGGGGTTTGGAAATTTGAAGCGTTTCTTCTGAACGTGTTAAAACGCTCAAACTCGACTATTTTAAATAGACGCTGCCGATGGACAATTGGAATCATAGCCAAGCTAGACATCGAAGTGTGAACATCCTCGTCATGCCGAAGAAAAGTTTGAAGAATGCTGCAAATAAGTGTCCTGGCCGTGGCCGTGGACGCTGACGCAAGGACGATCCATTATACCGACGTCTTTCAGCCTATGAGTAACTTAAAAGTAACGTCTGTCGACGTGTGGCAACGATCGCGTAACGTGCCAACAACACGTTAATCATAGGTTAGAAATAAGTTTCGGGTACGCTAAACATTACCTCGGCGTGTCTCACCTTATGATTAACTTACAAGTAGCATGTGTTGACATCTGTCAACGATCGCAGACCGTGCATACAACTTGTGGCCAGCGTAGCGGAACGTGTGAGTCATACGCCGGCATACGTCGTGAAATTTCAAGCATGAAAAAATTTGAGGACAACCGAAAAGTACAACGTTTAAAGCCAACGTACAACGACGTATGGCAGTGTTTTTCAGCGTGCTCTCAATGTTATCAAAACTTACCCATAACGTATTCAACGTGTGCCAGCGTTTTAGAAAAAAAATTCAAAAATCGGCATACGTTGGCTAAAACGTCAAGGTGTTACCAGGCCTTAAGTTGTTGATCTTTGGCCAGTGTTGACCTTTTAACCTTTTGATGTCAAAAACAATAAGCTTCTTCCTTATGACAAACTCTACTATGTGGTGAAGTTTCGTGAAGATCGGTTTAAAATTGTGACCTGTAGGTGACAAACAGACAGACAGACAGAATAACAAAATCGACTGACCAATAAATATACTTGGAAAAATGTTTGATTTTGCAAGTAACAAACAAATGGACCCAAACGCAATAACCTCTCCTTCGGCGAGGGTAACGAGCCAGATGTTTAACATGATGTAAAACCGGTGCACAGACCTCACACTTTGTACCAGGACATTGTTTGCGCCAGGGCCCCTTGTTTGTTTGCACATTTGTCAAGAACATGCGGTTCACTGTTTATTACCCACCGTGAACCGGTTCATGGTGTACTTTTCCTCTTGATTTACCAAGATGATCAATAATGACACAACGATGGTGATGGTGATGGTGATGGTGATGGTGGTGGTGGTGATGGTGAGGTGATGGTGATGATGATGGTGATAGTGATGGTGATGATGATGGTGATGATGATGATGGTGAAAGTGATGATGATGGTGATGATAGTGATGGTGATGATGATGATCAATTGTTCTTTACACCTCTTTGTCAGGATGTCCAAGCAGCACCGTGTTGTAAACACTTGCTCACACGTCTCTTTCACAGATCACGTCCATTGTGACAGATTTCTTCTTAGTCTATACACCTTGATACCTTCCTGCCATGCAATTAATTAATTCCCATTATTTACATAGAATGCAAAGTTTGTGTCCCACTTTTCCATGGGTAATTAACAAAAAGTAATTAACATGATGCCACTCAAAAGCAATTAACAAGTGATCAACATAAAGCATGATTGACTCGAGGTTGTTATCATTGTTATTTGAAACAGATTTCAAGGGTTGAAGTCGTGCAGCCCCAACAATGGACAAACGAATGTAACTTCTCGATGCAATTTCATTGTCCCACAATTGATTGAGTGCAAGAGTCTGAATCCAAACTCATCATGGACAATGTGAGTGGGAGCACACCATTCACCACTCAGTGACCTTTTCCATCTGTGTGATCTGATAATGTGATTAGGCGCTACCTTGTATCTAGGACAACTTGCAAAGGGAAGTGTAGGCCTAGTAGGATTGACCGAGAAGGAAATAGAAGGTGGGAGGTAATATCAATAAAGGTACAAGGTAGTGAATGAAATGTATGGGACCTACGTTGATAAGGGTTCTTCTTCCATAAGCAGCAAATTACTGCAAGTTGCATTCTTTGCTCGGGGCGCAGCTGTGCCCCTGATGGAGCTGTGCCCCCTGTCGGTTAGGCAATATGGCAGGAATTTGTCATTTGTTCAGGATGCCGACGATAGCTCGCCTACTCTTCAGGAAGGACACCGTGGAATCCTTAATATCCACTACAAGCAATGCCGGCAGATAGGACACTCGGTTTAACGTCCATCCGAGGGACGGCACACCCACACGCATCATGATGAATTGCCGAGATGACAGTTTATAGCTGAGTCAGGATTTGAACCCAAAGTAGACAGGTCAGAGGTGAATGTGCGTACCTGTAGGTCGCGGCCATCCTCCTAGGCCAAGGGTTACAGACCCAGGGTCGCAAGAACCTTTTGATAGGTCGCGGATGAGTCCAGCGCTTGTTCTTACAGAGACATATGGTATTCAAACGTTGGCAGCTTGACAACTTCTCACAAATCCCACTCTTTGAGGGGGGTTATGGTTTACGTCGAAGTAACTACCGATACCATTTGGGTCAAGAGGTGAATGTGATTTGAAATGTTTGGGTCGTGGACCAAAAATTTTGGGAGCCTTTGTGCTCGGCCCGAAAGGGGTTGTTAGTGGTTCAGAACGACTGCAGTCTTTGAGTATGTGTTTGGCAAAGCTGATACAAATTGTAAATACAATAATCACACGTAACGTTCATCCAATGTGATTCGATCATTTGTGCGGAGAGAGATATTAGAGATGGGTGGATTCAAGTTGACATCCTCATAACCACACAATACATGTGGTTTCAAAGCATGAACGTCTAAGTGTACAAGTATTTAGTGTGTTTAACGACCTCATGCCAAGTGGTTGAATGATACAGCACAGTATAGCTCGTGGAGTGATTGAAGAAAGGGGAGGGGGGGGGGAGATGTGAGTAGTACAGGATTGAACGAAATGGGGTATGTTAAAACTCCACTCTTGTGGAATTACACATATTATATTTGAGTGGCACGTACAAAGTGCATAAGAACTGACAATGGCTTGTTGTGTGTGTGTTTTTAAAAAAAATTGTTTGTTTTCCTTTCTTATTGTTGTATGGCATATGCCGCAGGATCGTAAAGCAGTGATTAGCGTGTGTTGTTGGGAATTTATCTTGCCACAGGGTTACAAGGACTGAGCCAGGAAACGTCATGATGGCTCATAGCGGAGTGCGTGTGCCAGGCATATGAGGCACAGGAAAGACCAAAGCAATGAGCCAAAGGTGCTGTGTGAATTAATGTAAGCACATTACTTGTGTGCCCGCAGGTGAGCACATCACGTGGGACTTTCCTACCTTCCCATGATTCCAAGCTGCTGTGTAAATCTGCTTCCAAGCAACGTTGGACTCCATCAGGTATGATAGACTGTCATTGCACCTGTTGTTTTTTCCTCCTCATAAGAGTACTGTTTGTGACTTAGCAACGACAATCAAATTCTCCAAATTAAATATTTCTCTCTGTCTATGGGATGTATTTAAGCCGGTACAGGCAATGTTTATGTTCCTGCTATTTTACCGGTAAAATTATTGGGTTTGTTTATTTTGGCTGCGCCGCAGTGACCGCCAGTTGCCAGGTAGCAACGAGTTAATTGTGGTCGTATTAGTCATAGTTGTAGTTAGGATTTATGTT
>NC_140965.1:23258015-23333015 GCF_056783735.1 Eptatretus burgeri | reverse complement strand
ACTGAACCTGCCCACCCAATTTCATCCGGATCCATTCACAACTTTTTGAGATATCCTGCACACAAACAAACAAACAAAGAGACAAACAAGCCGGTAGGCGGTGATGGATCGCCGAGCATGTAAACTATAAGATATAGAGCAAAATGGATGTCATATAGTGGATAGGGAATCACCTTAAGATTATGCATATCAAATCTCATCCAGTTCCATCGACTGATAACGACTCGGTATCCATTTGAATGAAAAGTACCGAAAATGCGGTTTGATATCGGAAATCCCCAAAGTTTGAGGGGGTGCTGTGGGTGAACAAAGAACTAAATCGAAAATCCGGCTCGATCGTTTGTGCACAATGTATTCCAGACGATTAGTGTGAATTTTCATGCTCATCCGACCATAACCCTAGGAGGAGTAGCATTTGGTGCGAAGGCACCTCCATCTCTCACATATTATTATCGATTTTTGCACTAATTGACCTTTGACCCCTGACCTAAGCGAAATCGGTCAATATGTCCTGAGGCAAAGTTGTAGTACTCATTGAGTACCATGAACCTGCAAAGTTTCATTCGTATCGATGCACTCACCTGGTCGCTCGGGGGCCTTCAATTTTCGCCAATTTTCGCGCATACCCTAATTGTGGGGGGTGTTGCGGGTAAAGTATTCCATATATCACAAAAACTGGAATATATTTGATAGAGCATCACCTGTAGATCATTCGTGCCAAATTTCATAACCCTACGTGGGATGATGGCTTTCGGAATTCATTTCGCATGAACGGTACCGATTTTGAAGGTTTTTCGGTTGTTGCTGGGGAACCAAAGCGTCCCTAACAACCATCACAATTTCCAAAGCACTTGGTCATAAGATGTACCTACCACCAGAGTTTAGTCAAAATCCGCTCACGTTTACTACCAATTATGCTGATGACAAACGAACAAACATCCAAACAAACATCCAAACAAACAGACAGAATTACTGACAATGAGGGTCACCTATTTCGGCGACCCAACAAACAAGAAGACGTCATGCAGAGCATGATACTTGCAAAATCCATAAAACAAATTTGACCTCAAAAACAGCTGGTGGTTGAATTCAATGACCAAATATGCAACTCCTCTTCAAATTTCAAGTCAATTGGATAAAAATTGAGGCTTTTAGAAATACAGTACTTCCTTAGTTGTTGACCTTGGGCCTATGTTGATCTTTTGATCGATGTTGACATCAAAATTAATTGGCGAGTTGAATTCAGTAACCTGAAATATAAATCCTCTTCAAATTTCAAGTCAATTGGATGAAAATTGAGGATTTCAGAAATATCATCTAAGTTGTTGACTTTTGGCCTATGTTGACCTATGTTGACCTATTGACCTCAAAAACAATAGGCTGCTTGCTTAAGGCAAACTCTACCATGTGGTGAAGTTTCGTGAAGATCGGTTTAAAATTGTGACCTGTCGGTGACAAACAGACAGACAGACACAGAGACAGAATAACAAAATCGACTAACCAATATACTTGAAAAATCTTCGATTTTGCAAGTAACAAACAAAGAGAGAAAGGGGTGAAAACATAACCTCCTTCACCTTTGATGGCGGAGGTAAACATAGATGGATTTAATCCATACCAAAATAATAAAATATATCTTCTTCTTCTTCTTTCGGCTGCTCCCGTTAGGGGACGCCACAGCGGATCATCCATATGATCCGCATCGTGATTTGGAACATGTTTTACGCCGGATGCCCTTCCTGACGCAACCCTGGTCGCCTCTTACGACACAGGGATATGGTACACCCATTTTAACCGGGGTATACACCGGCCCAGTATACTGGTACTCATTTTGCTGACCTCGGAAGGATGACAGGCTGAGTCAACCCCCTGGTGTATGAATTCAGTGGCCCAACAGGGCTTGAACTCAGGACCTTTTGGATCCCAAGCCACTGCCCCAACCACTGCACCAACACCAGGCTATAAAATAATAAAATATATATGAAACATTAAGCATTTTATAATTTTTAAAAAAGTGATAATTGCATTATTTCACAAATGTGGTAATCCACATAATAGACTGAACCAAAAGCCAGGATTGAGGTGGAGAGCTGTAGAATGTACCATAAGCCAAATTTAATGACTGATGGATTTAAACCATATCAAAATAACAAAATATTTAAAAAAAAACATTAAGCATTTTATTACTTATAAAAAAAAATGCAGAAACAAGAAAAACAAGTGGTGCCAGGCACAACAAATCCCGCCCATTTAAGGCATAAAGTTATTTTGGGGATCAAATTTAAATGTGATACATACTTAACTTGAATGTTGATTATAAGGAATAGAATAAGGAATATTTTAGTCTTAGTTTGAAGTCAATTAAACCATTTTTGACGAAGTTATGACCGTAAAATGATTTTGACCTTTTCGTGACCTTGACCTTGACCTTTGATCCAATTGGACCCAGAAGTTAATGGGGTCGTCCAAGGTTCATTGCCCACCTGTGGATTAAATTTGATAGTGTTTGCTAAAGCCGTTTTGCTGTAAAGTTGCAAACAGACAGACAGACAGACAAACAAACAGGACGATTACAATATCCCGCTCCCTCCCTCCGGAGGGGGGGGGCGGGATAAAAAAAGTAAAAACATAGAGGGATGAAATCTCAAAAACAAACAACAAAACAAGGTAGGAATGACACCACAATAAGACACCACTATCCGCTTTTGGATTAGCATCATGATATCTTTTGACATTTCATTTTTGTTGTGGGATTGTGATGGATGAAGAAGATGAATAACAACGAAGAAGAACACCACAACACGATGCCACAATCCTCTTATGATTATATTATCAATCCACATCTTTTTTTAATGCAGAAATGAAAAATCAATGAAAAGACGTTTTAAAACGTTTTAACTTGGACTCGGTGACGTCATTAGTAGACTTCACTGAACTTTTACATGAATTACATGAGCATTCGTAGACAATGGACAAACTCATACAACATATGGGATCTGAAGCCATTCCCCTGGATCATGCGACAGTTTGAGATGGGAACACCAAGAGGACAACCCAAAAGTAAGAAATGAAAAATTTTTTTGAACAGAATACATTTAGTGGTGGAAATTAAAAATGTATTGAATTGTTTGTGGAAGTGGGCATTTTACTTCGGGCCAAAAGGCCAAATAAAACAGTCATTCAAATGTCTGAGTGATCATGCTGTTACGAGGTGGTCACAACCATCGAGGATATGACAATACTTTCAATTTCTAACTCCAACAGTAATGGCAATGGTTTTTGTGTTACTACATTCGATGTAACGATTAATTTCATTTTTGTGAAAACCAGAAGTTTATGCTCAAATATGAAACAGCGTGTGAAGATTATTCGTCTCTCCGGGAACGTTCTCAATGTCTCTCAAACCGATGTTGGGTTTTTCAGGAAAATGTGGTAGAAAGCTTCCTCATCACGATCCAGGTTCTCAAGGTTCGGCGAATCATCCCCAAGTCGCATTTTAAGTGGGTCATTGTGCAGTTAAGAAGAAAAAGCATATCCCCCCCTAAAAAAACAGCTTTTTCAGCCCTGAACTTCATATCGAGATCAAATTTTCAGAGATTTTGGATATTCAAAGCCAGGTGAGCGATATAACCATTGCACTTTATCTATCTATATCTCTATCTCTCTGTCTCTCATTTCAAATAAATCTCCTTTTGATCAATATAATTTTGTTTGCCCAAAACAACCATTTAAAGGGACTGATTTTCCACGTATTCAATTTCATATCGGGCATAAAATGTTATGGACAAAAATTGGAAATTCCTCATGTTTTTGCATATCCTTGTAGCAGGTTGCAATATACCTGATGCCTAAACAAACAGGCCATTTGTCATGCCAAGCCAGACAAGCCAGCAGGCCTTGGGTCTTGCTGGGCAGAGCTTTTCGTAACAAAGAAAAATGGTGACCACAACACCCTATCGGTTTTATCCTGGCACAAAGTCTGCCGTTCTTCCATTCATACCCCCGCCGAGGCGCCAAGCTTAGGCCCGTCTGCAAAAACCACTAACAGACAGGGGGCCTTTGTGCCTGGTGAGGATGATCTGATCAGGAGACAGTGTCCTGGAGAGCGCCACAGAGCTGGAGACTCCGTAAATCCACGGGGTGCTTGAGGAGGAGGAGGGTTTGGAAGAACAGTGATCGAGGAAGAGGAGGGAGCGAGGCAAGATGAGATGTGTTTGGTTAATTTGGAAGTGTAATCGATTCCAAATTCTGTATTTTGTAACAAATTTTTTTTTCCCATCATTTAATTTTTTTTTTCCCATGCATCACTTTTGAACGTCTCTTTCAACCTTTTTTTTTTCACTTATATAATGAAACAAATGGCTGTAATTTTGCATCACTTATGTACTTACTTCATAAATATTTGAAGATTGAGATAAATATAATTGATGAAAAAAAATATAAGAATAAATGCGTTAAAACAATAATCCGTTAAAAAGAGTGATGTGGTTTTGGAAACAACGAGGAATGGAGAGACCTGAAGCAATTGGAAGAGAGTCAGTGGCGGTGGAGGTTGGGGGAATGGGGAAGGAGGGGGGTATGGAGGGGACGGGGGACAAACTGAAAACAGACCCTGGAACGACTCCTGCTAATCGGCCGGCGTCATGGCATGTTTCGTGTTCTACGATCTTACAAAGCTCGTCTCTGTTTTGCCCAACCAAGTGCAATCTCCTTGGTCGCCCTCATTCTGACCAGCTGCAACACGTGTCTCAAATTTTTAAGGATACTTTACCAGCATTATTACATAGATCGGTCTCTAAAGTGGGACATATAGATTACCCTTCCAAAAGTCTCTCTCATGAGATCCGATAGAAATCTATCGAGAATGTTATCAGATTTCATGACAATGGCTTTTGCAACAATAAACTTCCTGGTTTCTAAACGACCTTATAGGAGTTTTAAAGCAATACCACCTCATTGTTTACGGTGTCAAACAGCATGTTTGTAGGTACGGGTACTGTATTTTACATCCAGGCATTGATGTCGCCTTGCACGAAATCTTATCCCTCCGGCGTTATGTGTGATGCCTTAGTGCTGCCCACTATAGCGTGTGCACTGCCTCCCTGCGAAGACCAGTCACAGGTTGTTCCATTGCCGGTGATGGGCGGCAGGGAAACCCACAGCGTTGGTCATTAGTTCAATCCCTCTCTGGCTGTAAGAGAAACAAGGAACCTTCCCTGAAGAACAATCAGGTTATTGAGAGTTCACTCGCATTGGCCTGTGTAGCCACTTGCCCTCTGGCCTAAATGAGGGTGATGATTTATTAGCAGGGAACCAATTGACCTTTACAGGTCTTCCTCGCCACCGTTTTATGATGTGGTGATGTTGCAGTGCTGACAATGCCAAAAAAAAAAAAAAAAAATTAAATCTTAATCAATTCTATATTGTGACTAATTCTGCTCATTGTATTTTAGATTTTTTTTTTTTTGTATATCCAGCTAAGAACAGTTTTGCTCGTGGCTATTAACGATCTTACAATGAATTCCGAAGAAGTTTGACACTTCCAGCCTGAGTAAGTTTATGTGAATCAATGTTGGAAGACTTGCATCATCACAGGTAGCATCCTCTATATTTCAAGCTGCCTCTTCTCTGGGTTTGATTGCAGACGGAATAGGATCTCAGTTCAAAATGTCACTCTAATGCTTTGCAGGTAGCGCATTGTATCATAGGAGGGGAAGATAAAGTGTGTCCCATCTGTTAGCATTTACAAGTACACTTTAAATATCTCACGATGCCTTTTGAAAAGAGTAGGCCATCGTATGCAGATAGAGATGTGCCACCAATTGCTTGATATGCCCAACGGAAACATCATCATGCTGCTTCCTGTATTTGTGACGTCCAACAACCATTAGAGTTATAGGACGGGCGGAAACGGAGACGATTGACTGGAGAACCAGTAGGGGAACAATGAATGGGACGGATTTCTCAAAACAGTCATATCGTTGTCGCATGATTAGTGGGGAACAGGTATGACAAGGCAACTGCTGAAACAATTAACTGAGAATTTTTTTTAAAAATAACTTTATTCACCTTCTTTTGACACATACTCGAGTGTTATCATGTTAGTTTGATCCATTGATAAAAGGTCTTTTTGTCTTTCAGAATCTCATGGGTTATATGAAATTGCAGTTAAACGTCACATATTCACTGATAAAACAAACAAAAATATCATGATGATAATTGAGCTTCTGAGAAGTAAACCGGGTCATCCCACATCCAGGCCCAAATTGAGCTAAGTACACTAAAGTAATCCTTCAAGGTCAGCACAGCTTTGGCGGTAATGGCGGTATTGAACAAAACATTAGAGGCTTTAATACAGAACTTTGTTCAGTGGGAGTTGAATGGGATTCTAAACGACATCTTCAACCTTGGATCCCACTTTGTTAAAAGTGGTATCATGTGGTGTAGCCCACTTTACTTCTCAGAAGCTCAACTGTATTTTCATGCAACAACAAAAAAAATGGAACAGAAACCCTATTTAAGAAGAGATGTTTCTGCTTTGTAAAAAAAAAAAATCTTTATGACCTTGATTGGCAGATGTAACTTCACCTTGACTGTGGCCACTCTTTGGTCTTCTCTCCGAAAGTGGATGTTGTAACATGTCGTACCATTGCTTTCAAGAACCGCACCATTGGTCCGCGTGCCAATATCGTGCGGTGACTTGTCACAGAGCGCCACGGAAATTCCAGCAAGCCGTCCAAATTATGCTGTCCCTTCCCATAGGCCCACTTCCAATCTGAAAAAAAAACCTCCACCATCTTGTGTTGGGAACCTGGAAGTGATTAGGGATGACTACATTTTGGAAAGGAGGAAATTGAAAGAAAATAAAACATCAAACAATCGTGATTTGCCTCTTCCGAGAGTAGACGGTCGTTAACACGCCTTCCATCTTTGCCTATATCAATTTCCTTTGGCAATTGTGAAAAGGAAGTTGTTTAGGATTTAAAATAATTGATGTTCAAAGCAATTTTGGGGCGTTACTCTTGCATCGTGCTCGTATCATAAGCAAGGACCCATTTACCACCTTCGATCGTCACAGACCTTGCGTTCGATCCGTCGCCTGTGAATGGTTCCTCTTTCTCAATGGCACTGGTTTGTTGAATTTTATGCACAGTACTTTAATGTAATTTGAGACAAATTTTACATTGTTGTTTAGTTTGGCGAAGCACTGGTTCAAAAGTCAATTGACAATGGAGTTTTGTACAAACGACTTAGCCAACTTACCTCTGCACTTTCAAACTGCAAAGTCACGTGCCGATCCATTTGTCATCGTCATTTTGGCATCTTCTCTTCGTGACGGTATCCTCATCTTGCATGAGATCTGATGGAACTTTTGAATGTATTACCTGCAGGATAAGGACATCGAAAGATTTCATGCAACAACATAGATGAATAACATATTACCAACCAACAACATATTACCATACCAACAATGTGCTTTAACATGAACAACAAGTACGCAAGTGGACAATGGGAAAAAAAATACATTGTCGTGCATGATATTTGAACGTGCGTTCCCAGCATCATAAGCTGTTGGTTTTTGAAGGAAACCCAAAACAGGCCACTCAGCCAGATTCCTGGACATCAAGAATTACTAGCATAACCCGCACTCTGCGCGACATGTTGGGGTGGGTGTGTTTGAGAAAGCAACTGATGCAGAGTATCAGTAGTAATTTTATTTTAATGCAGTAAGTGGAATACGATTTCACTGTTTCAGAACCAGTTTATTTACTTTTTTTTGTACCATGCACCTCATGTGGTCTTTGAGATAATGTGAGCCGAATATCACGTTACTCGAGCGCAGAACAAAGTCGAAGATAGCGCGACACGAAACCACAAACTCGGAAATAATATATAAGATGGTCATTCGAAAATAAGTTTCCCAACAAAGTGACCTTTCCGCGTTAATGCATTTTTGCCGATACCTCGATGCCTTTATCACACGTGGAAGTAACAAAAGTTTGAAAAGGGAATCGTATCAATTTGATGAAGAAAAACATTTCTTAACTGAAGTTGACTACGTAACGCGAAGCTTTGTTGACGGTCAACGTAAATTGGCATTGAGATAGAAACGGTAAAAAAAAAAGAGTTTGTCAAGCCATGGAATCCAGCAGACATCAGCTTCTGATTGAAGATGTTTGCCGACAGGCAGCGTGTGGCGCTGGGCGGTGGAGCACAGTGGGCATCCTCCCTGGGATGGGCCGCTTTGCATTCTCTGCATGCCCCTCGATGGTATTGGTAACGCCATGCTCTCTGTCTTTGCCTTTATGTCTTGTTACACTTAGAACTCTTGTCCGTCTCCATGCCTCTTTTCCGATGACTTTGCAACAATCTGACCCTGTCTCTGATTGCGTTTGATTTTTGACAAATTCAGTTGTACAGACATGGAATTTGCATTTGTACATCCCTGTATTTGTCTGCATTTAAAAAAAGGAAATATTTGCCCTTGTATTTATTTTTTTACTATTATCTTTACCTCCGCCACCGAAGGTGAAGGAGGTTACGTTTTCACCCCTTTTCTGTGCGTTTGTCTGTCTGTTTGTTTGTGTGTTGTGTGAAGGATATCTCAAAAAGTTGCGGATGGATTCGGACGCAACTTGGTGGACGTGTGTGTGTGTGTGTGTGTGTGTGTGTGTGTGTGTGTGTGTGTGTGTGTGTGTGTGTGTGTGTGTGTGTGTGTGTGTGTGTGTGTGTGTGTGGCAAGGACGAATTGATTCGATTTTTGGTGAAGATCTGAATCCGATAATTATTTAATTTCTCAAACTGGTTCTTCACCATTGAGTGATAGGACCAAAAAACGATATAGTAATGTATAGCACGATATCTCAAAAATGTAATGGGCCTGATATGTTCTCGTGGATCAAGCGTTGCGTGGCGGAGGTTTGCGCTCTACCGAGTGCCCCTTCTTGTTTCCTTTGCTTTGACCATCTCAAATCTTGTAATTCTCTGCCTTTATTTCGATATTTTATGATTTCATTTCCATATTTTCATTCTCTCAACATGTCTTCAAATTTTAGCAAGAAGCCTTTCTAGCCGACTAACACAAGAAATTGGATTCTAATCCGTTTCTTCCATATCGGGAGCTACCACTCCAGCTATTGGGACAACCACCGGACTAGATCATCCAGACTACGAGCATGATTGTTTTGTCTTACTGAAGAATCATTGGAGCTGAAACAGCCATTAAACTGAAAACTTTGTCTTTGTAGTCAATGTCTGGAAATGCACGTGTGATGGTGTACATGGGTTTCGGCCACTCGTGGATGCTTCCACGGAAATCTCCGGGAGATTTGCTGAATTTGAATTCATTGCTTGATGGTGAAACTTTTGCATATATAAAAGAAGTGAAATGAAAAATGTCCTCATGATTACGTTTCGTGTCTAGCAGCCTTATCAAATGACAAAATTTCTACATACATGTTTTGAATATGCCTCATTGAGTTATTTCTTATTGTATAACTGGCATAGCAGCACGCAGAGGCTTCAATAATGTAAAAATCAGGATGGATTACAAATACACGGACACTTCAAATGTAACATAAGGCGGTGGTTTCTCAACCTGATACATTTGGAGGAGTGAAGTTTCGACAAGCTGTGCGTATAATTGCAATAGAGCAAGGGAATGATGGTGGGCAGAGCGGAAGTTGCCCTCGGGCCGAGAAGGGAGCGTGTCACCAACTACCAGTGCAAAGGCCACCTTTGAAGAGCTGTTGGCATTCCGGGCTGAGGCCATCAGGGCAAAGCCGGCCTGAAGATGAGCAGTGGAGAGATGCTACCATTACCCCACTCCCTCCCCGCCGATCCTACTTCCACCACAAATACCCTACCTTCTGTCCTCCGCCCTTTTCATCCCTTAAGAGGATCAGTCTTTTGGAGTACAATTACGTATCGCGCGAATGTCTTCAGAGAAAGACTTTTGTCACAAGCTCGGAGGGACTGCCAACTCATTAGCAAATTATTTTGCTTTCATCTCGCACGTTCTCTCAGAAAATATAAGTAACCTGTCAAAAGCCTGGTGAATGCACCGATTGCCAGAGGCAGCATCTCAACTTTGCTGCATCAAATATATGTCATCCCTGAAATTCATCGCTCCATAAATGCCACCTTTTGAAGGAACTAAATTGGATTTTAAATCTTGGAATATTGAATAAATAGCAACCGTTTGCTTCGAATGAACCTCAAGTCGTTTTTAAATCATCAGGGATTTTCTTCTGCCTTAGGGAGTGGAAGCTTCATATATATATATATATATATATATATATATATATATATATATATATATATATATATATATATATATATATATATATATATAAATATATATAAAATAAGGACAACATCATAGCGGAGTTAAATTAATTTAATATCCACAAGGTTTCAATCCATCAGGTTGGGATGATGCTTGTCTAACTGTCTTCCATGCATCCGTTATTTAAATTTATTTTTCCGTGCTCCTTTACAACCTTAAAGAATGCTTACATTTTGCTCCTTTGCATTGTTTTGAACGAACCGTGGAGCAGGATACGCTGGCAACGTCCTGGTGAATCCAATAAAACTGGCAAGCGCAGACAGGAGCGAGTTGGGCGGGGCACCAAGACTCAAACGACCAAGTGTTTCTGTGGAATTGCCCATTTGGGGCCTCTAATAAGGGCCCATTTGACACGGCCTTTGCAGAGACAGGCAAAAGTGACCCCAGCCTGCTTTAGACAAGGGTCGAGGGTCATCCCAAATGATTAACCGTCGGTCTGGCCAGCAGGCCTGGTGAGGCAACGAGACCTAAGGGAGCAGGCGCTTTATCGCAAGGCCCTCGCTGCATTATGATAGACACCTAGCATAATCGGCATCCATCAGATGAGCAGCTGCTCGAGGACCACACCGGCTTTGAACACGAAAGTTTCATGGTGTCACGATCGAGTCAATGGTGATCCTCAATGGAATTGTGCTGTGCAATGAGTGATTAGAGTTATTGCCCATGGCTTCATCGTCTCTTTGGACCGACATTTCCTCGAGCTTCGCCCAGGTCAAAAAACCAGTAAAGACCAGTAGCTTACTGGTCAACTGGTACCAGTTGAAAACCAGTAGCCAACTGGTACCAGTAAAGCCAGTTGGTTTCTTACTGGTTTTAATATGGAAATTGGAATAGAGTGATATATTACCAGTTGAAATACATGTATTTAACTAACTGGTATCAACTGGGACCAGTACATTGTAACTGGTATCAACTGGGAGACCAGTACATTGCAACTGGTATCAACTGGAACCAGTAAGACTTTAACTGGTACAAATAAGAGCTACTGGTTTTTTCAACTGGGAAATTGGAATTCTGACTGAATTTAACTGGTACCAGTTGAAACCAATAGAGACCAGTTAAAGACCAATTAGAACCAATAGAGACCAGTTGAAAATGTGTACTGGTTTTAACTGGTTTTTCGACCTGGGCGGCCAATATATGGTTTGTATAGGATTTTTGTGCTTGACTTTCCCTGGAGGTCATCAGGAGAAACGTAATTTTGGACTTTTTGTGCGTACTGTTGCGAAATAAAATATCACCATTAAACTGGGAATGTTTAAAAATATGCTCTTAATACTGTACTTGTTCGGGGTCACGAGGACAACCGCATGACACAAATTGTCATGGAGTTTTGGAAATTCAGTCTGGATTCAAATATGAAGCCATCCTGCTATTAACTTGCAATTGGTCACGGGCTTTGACAACGACGCAAATTTTTATTACGGACTGGAGGCATCAAAAAGCTACAAATATCGGAGCACCATCACCATCATTTGAGCATTTAAATTGCATCGGATGTGGCAATAAATGTGAATTGTTGCTCCCATCTTGTCGGCTCAATGACGGAAGATGCCGTTTGCATTTTTGCCTACCCATCCCTGCCCCGTATCAAATCCCGTGCGGGCACGGGCAACTTGCGTGTGTTTTCCAATTATTCATCGGCTTATGCTGCGAGTTAGCGTAAAATTTCACGACAAATTCAAATGTCCAAACGTGAAATGTTAAAATTCTTCCTGGAAATAATTAGTGATTGAAACCGTTAATTAATTGTTTGTTACTATGATTACTTTCTTTTCTCTCTCTTTAAAGTCTAAGGCTCATGGAGAAGGTTTTTTTTTTTTTACATGCATCACATGCACAGGAAGGGGATTTGCACACATATCCTTGGAGGACAAGGACATGATGAGACGACAGACAAATCAACGAGCTACAAGAGATTTAAACCCGGAATCGCAACATCATGAGCACGCTGCTCACCCCGGTGGAAACGGCAAACAGGTCCAAGCACAGAGGTGTAAGTGAAAATCAATTTGAAATAGCGAGACGGGCCTTCATCTCATGAAATGCCAACACATGCAACTGCTATGCTCAGTACAATGTTAATTTTTGTCCTCACTGCATGTGATATCCGTACAAGCTCTCCAACGAGCCATCGGCACAAAAACAAAAATTGGTCATTTAAACAATGTAGTGGTTTACTAAGCATTCAATCACCCGATCTGATCTTCAAGAGGCCTAGCCGCAACATCGATGCGACTCTTTCGAAGGCACATAGCTTCTCGTGCCATTCGAACGGGGTAGCAAAGCGTGGCGACGAAACGTTTACCCGGTATTTTTGACTTTGTGTGTGGTCAGTTTTGGGCCTTCTCATCACAATGGAACAGGCCTTGTATTTATTTGGAAGCCAAAAAATGCATCTGGAATCAATTGACGATAACACCAAAACAACTTGGCGCTGTTTAGATTGTCTTTAAAAAGTGCTATTTGCATAACCCCTCCATTTTCAACTGCATCCGTCCCAATCGACTCTGGCATCGTCGCTATCCTGCCATTCGCCGATTCCTTTCGGATGGCGGGTTAGATGTGTCACCGCTCTCTGCAAAAGCCACGCTAATCCCAAGAGTATTAAGGTGTCTTTGTGTTATCCCCATCATGGGTTGTCCCTTGCAGCACTTCTGAATTTGAAACGTTATATCAAGAGGCAGTGAAAGTCACAAATCCAGGTCCTTGTGTTTGCCCTCCGCATGCTGTAAGTAACACTCTCTTTGGTGTGAAACACTTAGAACCCCATTCTGCCTTCAGTGCTCTCTTTTTGTTTACTCTCTGAAATAGTTGTTGTTTGTGAGTGCAATAAAAGTTTAAAAAATTTTTTTCTCCATATCTGACCTCCGCTCCCCCCTGCTCCATCTCTCCTCCCCAGCTAACCCCCAATCACTATCACTGCAATGATGGTCCAATTTAGGTCTGAACTTCGACTTCTTCTTTGCACGGCAAAGGCCGATCCACTCGTGGGAACTAATTTCATGCAAGAGTTGTTGAATTAATTTAATTTTTCTTCTTGTTTATTCATTGTTGCCCAAGCTTATTCCTTTTCCCTTCTTTTATCCTTATTTCTACTTTTCAGATTTTCACGATTTCCCACCAGAGCCGCAACCACTGATGCTTTTCACACTTACAGTTGCCATGTTTGGTATTAATAGTATGTCGGACAAGCTGTGCTTCAATCACTGGTGGCGGACGTACGAGTCTAAATGGTTGTCCATGGCTATAGTGATGATACAATTTTTTTGCAAACTCACCTGACTTTGTTTGAGTTGCAGTCTGGTGGTGGCAGGTGGAGCCTTAAGTATGCTTATGTCGTAGCATACCGAGCAATATACAGCATGATTTATTTTGGTAAAAAAAATAAACCGAGGTTCTTCAACATAAGCATCCCAAAGCAGTCGGGTGGAGGTTTAAAGCAGCTTTGCAACTTCCTGTGTTTTGAGGTCAAAGGTGAGCAGTATGTTGTGAGGGCAGAGGAGGGGAGGTTTTTTTTGTCTTGTATTAGCAAAGCATTCATTAAAGGCCCAATCAGCAGATTACTGAAAGTGCAGGCTCAGTGGAACACTTTTAAGATTGTGAATTTCTGGGAGCCAAACCTTGGGGGTATAAGGGGATTCATGTGCCTTGTTACCTCTTTCCAGCAAATACCATTCTCATGTCTGTTTGGTATGTTCACGAGGTTCGGTTGTGTTGGGAATAAACGTGTCTATATATATATATATATATATAGATATAGATATATATTATACACATGGAATAAGCAAAACAAAGACAGGTAGCACCACCCTGAAATAAACTTTTCAAAGATGATTCCAAATGAAGAAAGACACATTTCAGCAACGGATAGCAACTTGGTTTTGCCCACTTCTGAGATGACATTGCATTCACATGAGTCATGATTTTTTTTTTTTCTGCTGCAAGCATCACCATGTTTGCTCAAGGGGACTGCATTTGTTTTCAGCGATTTCACTTGTGTGTAGTCAAACAAAACAGACACATCCTCCGCTGATGTCTCTCGAGGATCAGGCTCCACCTTCAGATACCATATTTAGCTCCTAGCTCATGTTACTCCCACTGCTCCATATTTACTGAGAATGCTAAAAAAAAAGTAGCAACTGCTTTGCCATGGTAGTGCTTATCAAACATATAAAGAATGTGCGAGGAACAAATACTTGCTTTAGCGGATCCGTCGCAGAAGCATCTCGTGTGACGGTGAAGGGTTTGATCATCGTATCACGGTCTTTTTAACTTACGTGAGCCTGGTCCTGTTTCCTTGCCTTGTCCACAGCTATCCAGACCTGCCATAGCCTGCCCGCGGCAAGTTGGGCCAAGGAAGCCTTGCGTGAGGCACAGAATGCATCTGGCAGCTGTGTACGCGTGACTCACCCGCTCGAAGACAACCAGTGTGTGTTTTTATGTTCTCGTCATATGAATCTAATGCTTAAATGCACTGTTCCAGTGATGACTGTACAATGTCATCCATTTCAACTAATGGATCACTATGCAAAATCTCGTTTGCATTGCATCAGCTTCGCAATCATTTCTTGAGACGAGAGGTTACAAGAAAGGAAAAGTACAAGTTTCTGAAGATGGAATGAACAATGTCGGTTTACAAGACAATAACAGAGAAAGTAAATCTCAAATAATATCGAGATGTCTCCGAGGTGATAAAGATTGCAGGTGCTCTCTTGGAAGCAAGACCATGTGTCACCGTGATGGTTAATTAATGAATTGTAGATGTTTTTAGGTTAACAGTGATCTCAGGCTCAAAGTGGAGCTTGTACGTGCAGGACATCACCATTAGGAGACGTCAATATACTTTTAATGTGAATTACAAGGACATCTGTAGATAATGCACGGATACATATGGTACTAGAAGGGCACTCGGTAGAGCGCATAGCTCCACCACGATGATTAGTTTACGTTTATATCCCACTGATAGGCCGGATCTGGATTCGGACCTGAACTACAATTTAATCCGCTTGTTCTTGTCACCTACCAAACTCATCCACCAAGTTTCGTCCAAATCCGTCCATAACTTTTTGAGATATCTTGCTACATGCCGTATTTGGCTCCATCTCTCAATGGTGAAGAATCACTTAAAAAAAAAATCAAATAATTCTCGTATCCAGATCCGGATTCAGATCTTCACCAAAATAGAATCATTTCGGCCTTATCACACAACCAAGCTCCATCCATCCATTGGGACCATACTCTGTGCAGAGCGTCGGTGCTGCCCAAGCAGTCTCCTTGGCTATTGGGCACAATCCTGGAAGGGTCGCCACTCTGACACAGGATCCCAGCAAGCTGGCACTTATTTTGCCAAACTCAGAAGAATGACGGGCAGAGTCAACCCCACCTGGTATTAATTCAACATCTGAGCGGGATTTGAACTCAGGATCCTTGGATCCCTAGCCCCCACCACCCAAACCACAAATCCAACACCAGGAATCCACCCAAGCTCTCTCCACCAAATTTCGTCTGAATCCATCCATAAATTTTTGTGATATCCTGTTCACAGACAAACAAACAGACAGACAGACAGACAGACAGACAGACAGGGATGAAAACATAACCTCCGTCCACCTTTTGTGGCGGTGATAAACGTGGGATTTTAAACCAAGGGCTCCAAACATCGTGTGATATTGATTAAAAAAAATAAATAAGAACACTAAACACACCAAACCAAACGACTTGCAAATCCACAAAACAATCGAGGGCAACGACACAGCAGCGACTGACAAAGTGAATACCATCACTAAAAAAAAAAAAGATGTGCTGTATAAGGTGTGAGTACACATCCCAGAAAAAAATGATGGAATGAGCAGCCATGTTGGAACAACATCAACCCATTAGAAATAATTCAGCAAAGATGAGCATGATGTTCTCCCCTGATTTGATAATTTGCTTTCAAAGATCTAAAGTTCTCAATAATTTGACATTTCTCCATTGGTATGTCAGCCAGTTATCCAGAGATGCTTGATTTTACGATAGGAAGCGGTAGTTTTCATACTTTATTTAGAGTTCAAACAAAATGGATGAGCTCGTGATTGGTGGTGGTGGGGGGGGGAGAAGGCAGAGGGAGAGTCGGTGATAGAAAAAGGCTGAAGGTGGAGGCTGCGGGGAGTAAGGGTGGAGGACAAACTGCCCTGAGGCAGGTGTTGGGGAGGTGGGGGGAGGATGGTGGGGGTGTTGGGAGTGAGGAACAGAGAGCTTGAGATACCTGTCCTCAGGCAAAGTGCAATGTTTCTTTCTCTTCTCCACTGAGGTTTCTCGATCAACACAATGCTGAGGCCGGCTCTGAGACAAGCAACTTCAACCCCTGTCCTTCTGTCTATCTCCTGCCACATACATCACACGACTTGCCACATCCAGCTCAACATTCCACGTGTCACATCATGTCCGAGTGCCTCTGTGCATATCGGTCCCTTTCCCAGCTAATGTAACCTGTGCACACTGTTCCTTTCACCTCGTATTTTGTGCCTGTTTTATCTATAACAGCAAGATGATCTTTCCTTAGAAAAGTATCCTGGAAACTCCAGATTAGATCAGACGTGGAAACTCATGGATATTCCAATTTGTAACATCCAAACGGTAAACCCCCCCCCCCCCCCCGAGCCACTGGAAACAGAATGAATAATATCTTGAAGCCAAACTACTTCCTTTTAAAACAAACTATTACATTGGGATAACATCTCAGCAGTAGCGCACTTGCCTCCGAGCCCCCAATTCCCACGTTTCCTGGTGCAGAGCCAGTAGGGCGCAAAATTAAGCCGGCTTTCCATTTTGCTTTCACTCACATACCTTAACATCGAGTAGTATCTAAATTACAGGATTTTTTGGTTTTTTTTACATTACTCTAAAGCTCTTGGAGTAGCTTGGACACATATCACATGCAGGTTCAAACGGAACACCAAATACTGCATTGGAGTCATCAGGGAGAACCTGGATAGGATTCGGGTTTCAGCCGCTACTCCGCTACCATCAAACACATCCAGGCACAGCCAAAGGAGCCTTACAGAAAAATTTCTGTATTGATTCACTTCTCCCTAAACGGATAGATAAATCAAGAGAAATAAGGAGTAAAAAGGATACAAGAAAAGAAAAAGCAAGAATTGGAATGAATAAAGAGAAATGTGAAAGGAACAAAGAACAAAAATGTTGGGAAGAACCCGAACATAAAGATTTCAGCAGTTACTCCCCAGGCTCAAACACAGCAACAGGTACAAAGCGACCAGTGGTCCGCCATGACGGACAACGACATCGGTAGATATCAGTGTATTTTAATATAAATTACAAGGATATTAGTACACAAGGGACAAACATGTCCTTTGGTGTAAAAGCTAAATGAACCGAGGATCTGTACATCATGAGGCAGGGGTTCCGATAGGATTGAATGTAGGGTTGAGTTCCTTGCTCAATTTGGATGCTTCCTATTCTATAGCTGCCACTTGGACCTCCATGAGGTTTCATGAAGGTTGAGAGTCCAAAATAAGATAGTCCGGATGATATTCAAAGGAAATCAAGTGAAACGAGACGGCACTCGGTGGAATGAATACCTCCACCAGGCTGAACAGTTCACATTTTGTATCCCATTGATAGGCCGGATGTGCATCCGGATCTGAACTAAAATGTAAATCGGCTTGTTCGCGTCACCGAACCAACTCATCCACCTACTGCTCTCATAATCCGTCCAGAACGTTTTGAGATATCGTGCTATATATCATTTTTTTGGGACAATCTCTCAATGGTAAAGAATCACTGAAAAAAAATTCTCCTTTCTGGATCATGACCGAAATCGAATTGATTTGTCCTTGTCACATGCCTTGTCCACCAAGTTTTGTCCGAATGCATCCATTGGCGGAAGACTTGGAGAACTGCTCGTACTGCGAACTCCCAACCATGTGCGCCGGTGCAAGACTCGAGTGGACGAGCGTGTGCTACACAAACCCCCGACAGATCACTACCGGTGAATGGACTCTTTGTGTGGATTGTGTGTTTCTCAACACCGATGGGAATGACATATCTGGGGCGTGTGAATGTACAGAGTAAGTTTTAAACGATGATATTTACTATTAATCACATTGGGAAGGAGCGGGGATAGATGGGAGCTACGGACAGCTGTGAGGGCTGTTATAAATATATTATTGGTTTGGTTCCGGGGCCACAATAGAAATTATGCTCGATTTTTTTTGCAACTATTGCTAAAATTTGAAGCGTCATTTGAATTTGAGATTTCTCACTAGCAACGGCAGGTTAAAAGTGCCCGGCGAGCAGAACCGAGTCGCTGAAAACATACGCAGCACATGCACAAAATGCCTCGTCTAGCATTCACATGACATATTGAAAGTCACATATTGGCTCGGGTTCGACGTCTCAACCATCGAGCGGTCTTCATCTGGCAGATGTAGCCAATTCTAAGGTTATACCTTTCATTTTTTTTTTAACACATCCTAGCATCTACCTAATGGCGCGTCTCCTGCAGCCACGCACACCGATGAGTTCGCATCGCGGAGTCCCCAAAAGCAAGGCGCTCATGAGAGTGACCGCCCAACAGGACGCCGCATAGTCCCACGCTGAATACCATCTGGCGCTTTTACGCGGACCAGCGGTTTAATTGGGGCGCCTCTGGCCACAACTATCTCTTTTAATCCAGTTAGTTCACAGCTTGGACATCAAAGCGTGCTTTCTGGTCGTGCTTTTGACCAAAACTCTCGGACAAGGGAGCAGTCTGTGTGCACGGGGGAGATTGGAACGAGACCTCTTGTTTAACCCAGCATTTGCGCACGCTCCTCGGTGAAGGGCAGCCCTGTTGGGCAGCATAAATGGCACTTGAAGTTGAAACATACCAGCCGTGGCTGGAGTTTCTGAAAGAAAGGGAGTAAAGAAAAAAAAATTGAGACCGTGATTTCACAGTGTCCGGAAAAAGCAAAAAAATTCCAAAATGTCACGAGGCGAACGTCCGAGTTACGCCGGCGCAGTCTTTGATGCCTTGTGGTTTAATGTGCGTGAGAACGTCAGGACTCTTTGGGAGGGATTGTTGATTTGCCTGTTTGGGCTTCTTGGCTTTGCTGTACACAGGGAGTGGCTATATTAGAGAAATCCCCATTTGTGCGTTAAAAATTCCTCACTTCAAATTGACAGGTAAGGGAGGTAACGCCTGTTTAGAGTAAACTATCTCAAGGCTTCATTTAACCAGAGAGTTGGTGTTAAAGCCACCCAATGCTCGCCTGTTTATGCATTTATCGTTTTTAAAAGACTAGTCTAATTATATTTTTTATAAAGCATTGCAGTGAAGTCTGATCCAAATAATTTTAAAGCAATATATGCATTTGTATATTGAAATCAGTAAAAAATAGTGTGGTAGATAAAAACATTAGAAAGGGAAAAACTTGCACCAAAAACTTTAACATTTTCATGCTGACGCTGATGCTGACGCTCACGCTGGGGGTATCGCTATAGCTCTCTGTTCTTCGAACAGGCGAGCTAAAAATTACTCCAGTCTTGCAGGAATCAAAACTTTCAGACTACTTGTTGGTGAACAATAAAAACACCTGTACCAAGGACAAAGTGTCAGGGTACTCATGGGTGGGCAAGATGGCCTAGAAGGTATGCACACTCGCCTCTGAGCTACCCCATCGTGCCTGAGTGTGAATCTCGAGCCACAACTATAACCTGCCATCCCAGTATTTGACATCTAGAGTGAGGAGTCAATGTGCGTGCCATCCCTCGGATTGACGTTAACCTGGGTGCCCTGTCTGCCAGCATGAGTTGGTGTACGTTATAAATATCCCACGGTGTCCGCACCCTGAACGGATTGCAAATTCCTGCTCTGTCCTACAGGGGGGCCACTACATCGGTGGCACAGCCACACCCTCAAGCAAATGATGACCCCGCACCCCTTTCACGAACCGGCTGGCCAGGCCTGTCTGTATGCATGTTTTGTGATTAATTTATGAATACTCACTGCAGACTAATGAATGTGTTCCAAGGCCTCTTTCTAATGCTAAGACCTGCTGGTGCCAAAATCCCTTTTTTCAAGCATCTACCCTCTGCTCTTTCATGAGCCTTGACGACTGTATTATAAATAAATAAATAAATAAATAAATAAAAACAGGGCAAACAAGGATTTTGAAAAATTGAGAGAAGTTATGCGAGTTCATAGATCTCTCAAAAATGCAATCAATGAGAACAGCACTCGGTCGGGCACATACCTCCACCAGGCTGACCACTTTATCTTTTGTGTCCCACTGATAGGACGGATCTGGATCTGTACCTCCTGAACAGAATTTAATCAGATTGTTCTTGTCACCTACATAATGCATCCACTTAGTTTCGTCAGAATCCGTCAGTAAGTTTTTGAGATATCCTGTTCACAGACAGACAGACAGACAGACAGACAGACAGACAGGTCAAAACATAACCTCTGAGCACCATCGGTGGCAGAGGTAATAACTCGAGATCTTACACAGACAAATGAGAGCACAGAGTAAATCTACTATCTCTTTAATGGCCCCAAATGTTCTAACCTTCTTGTGGCATCTGCAGGGGAAGTTTTGTGGCCCAAGACTTTCACGAACCGGCTGGCCAGGCCTGACGTTCAACTGAAGGTGGTTTGGGCATGAACTTGCAATTTTGCCACGGTTCCGGCAACAACTCGCATACTCTTCACGAAAGACATTGTGAGGTCTCAACATGCACTGCACGAGTAATAGGCCCTCGCAGACGATCCTTGTCCAATGGATGGCGCACCCATTGATTCAACGCCCTGCCGGTGAAACACCGGGATGCTAGTTTGTGGTCGGGTGCAGGATCGAACCCAGACTACATTATCCAAATGTAAGCACGCTACTTCTATACCATCTTATCAGATGTATTGCCAATTTGAAACTCTGGAGTTAAGAGTGGGATTGACCACACTGAGGAAGGGGATTCCACAAGTGGGAGAAAAGAGGGACAAATGAGTGAAAGTGAGCCAAGGTTAATATATATATACATATATATATATATATATATATATATATATATATATATATATATATATATATATATATATATATATATATATATATATATATATATATATATAGGTTCCCTTTTAATCAAAAGGACAAGGCAAAAATCAAAATTACTTTCAGCTGAATGTAAAAATGTCGATTAATAAGTGCGAGTTCCAGGAAAGATCGATGAAGGTGACTCCTCGTTGTTTAATATTCTTTAAAAACAACAACCGCGTTGGAATGTAACCGGACTAGACAGTTCTTCAAGGTACAGTACAAGACCGATGAGAAATTGCAACCACTTTGTGTTGCCTAACAACCTGTTAGTCACCGAGCAACGAAATAAAAAACAATCCCTCATAAGCAATGCGATGGTGCTGCATGAAAACGTCGCATTATCATCGAAAATACAACTTACACAATCCGCTGAAGTCATCGGAGTGGGAAGCTTTGCCTTTGTCATTGGATCATCACCTGAAAAAAAAAATATATATATATATATATATATATATATATATATATATATATATATATATATATATATATATATATATATAAAAAAGGTCGAAGGAATTTTTCATGACATGAGCTGAAGAGAAGAATAGCCACGTCCAATTCTTCACCGAGCTGAAAACACTTCAAAAGGAAAGTTTATGAATTGCTTTGCTGTCAGATGACATCTGGAATGATGTCACAAGTGTAGAGATCTGTATAGTATGTCTATGGATTACAGTTCCATGCATTATTATATTTTGAGGCAAACAGAGTAATGAGGAGATTTGGAGGGGGAGGTTGAAATGTTCTTTAGGATGACGATCACCTGAATGAGCATACCTTGCGTCATGTGATGAGATTAACAACAAATATAGTATGCTAATTAGGCTTTTGCATTGCTGGTAAAAATATGATTTACGATGTATGCTTTAAATGGCAAGTAATATTAAAAAATGATATCAAGTAGCTGACCAAACATTGAATTGGATTAATCAGGGGGAACCTGTATAGGATTCGGGTTTCTGCTCCTCCGCCTCGATCCTCAAAACGCGTCCACGTGCCCTCAAGTAAACCTTACAAAAACTACAGGGGGGTCCCCGCTATAAGTCTCTCCGATATCCGTCGTTTCGCGTACAACTCTATTAGCTATTGACGAACATTTTCATTATACATCCAACAATTCCCCCACACTAACGTCCATTGGACAGAAGGCCAGTTACCTGGCATCCCAACCCACAACGCACAGCGTCTTCTCCTTCTCAGACACTATCTCACGCTCTACGTTATTGGATTTAACAGCGCCACGTACTGTATTTTTTTTTAATCTTTGTGTATTTACCGCGGTAATTTATTGAACCGTGAGTGTTATGCAAAAAAGTGAACCTGCATGTGAGCATCAACGCAGTCGGATAACTCTGGATGTCAAATTAGACATAGCGAAAAGAAATAAGAATGATGAACGAGCAGCCGATATCACTTGCTGTCTTGGTTTGCTGCTGACGACTGCTCAAACGATTTTAAAGAACACTGACGAGGGCTGCGCAGATGGCGCGGCATGATGCGCGGCATACAAGAAATTCAGGTAATGCGGCCTGTGCTGCAGGCACAGCCAAAGTGGGCGTGACCGTCGTAGTGGGAGTGCCAACCATGGCAGATCTTTGTGAGGTCCTGTGTGGACACCGCAGGGGATCGCAGCCCGAGTGCGTGGACTGGTACAAAGGCTGGAGCCTAGATCCGTGGAGGAAAATCACGTGGCCCAGGGGGAAGGAGAATTTCGAGGACGAAGGACTGATGCAGCCAACTTGACAGAGACACTTCGAGATTTTCAATGTGTAACACCGATAAATTATCATTATAAAATTGTCAAAATTTATGGTAAGTAAGATTTAAAAAAATGTGTTTGGGTTTTAAAATTTGCTTAATGTATCGTATTTTTTCTTATGTTTTGTGTTATTTACGTATATTTGATTGTTTGGCTTGTTGAGTGGTGTTGTGCAAAATGTAAACTAAGTGTTGGAACACATCCCCCTTAATTACACTAATTCTTATGAGGAAAAATTCCCCGCTATCCGTCATTTCGTTATGTCCAACTTTTCTGGAATGTGTCGTGGGCGTATAGTGAGGACCCCCTGTACTTGCAAGAGTTCACCACTCCCTTGACAAAGAAAAAGAAGAGTGAGAATTGCTTTGCAATACGTTGGGCTGCGCAGATGAATGGTAAATTCCCGGTCCCAATGAACGTTCGAGAGATAAAAAAAAAAATTGTTTGTGTTTAATGCACGCTCGAGCCGATAGCAGAACCAAAATGAAGAAGAAGAAACTCTCCAAAGCATGGTGTTTCATTCGTTTTATAGGCTTTGCCTATTCCACATTAAAAATAACCAGACGGACATACTTGAAGCAAAAACATGCGTACGGCTTATGTGCATGTGTAATACATTGTGCTTAAATACCCGGGTCCAGCTGTCCAGCCAATGGGTGTAAAGCAGTGGGGTGGAGTCAGGCCAGCTGAACACTGGCCCATATATATATAATATGTGATATTTTCTAAGTTTAAAAAAGGGCATAACTTTGTGAAAAATACATGAAATGTCCTGAAACTCGAACTTGTTCTGTAACTTATCATAATAAAGCCACGTACCAAGTTTCAGGTAAAATTGGTCGAGGGTATTGGGAAAAAGTCAGAAAAACCACATGTGGGACGGATGGAGGGCAAACCTATGTTCCCCTCTGGTGAAACCGGTACAGGACCAATAAAGAGAAGGAGAGATTGAGGAGAAGAAGAGACAATTTTTTTATTACCTCCACCACCGAAGGTGTACAGGGGTTATGTTTTCACCCCTGTCTGTCTGTCTGCCTATCTGTGAGCAGGACATCTCAAAAAGCCATGGACGTATTCGGACAAAACTTAGTGGACAGGTTCAATACGAGAAGTTTTCAGTTTTCCAAGTGATTTTTCATGATTAAGAAATAGGACCAAAATTAATATATATAGCACAATATTTCAAAACGTTATGGATAGATGAGGTCAAAACTTGGTGGATGAGTTGGGTAGGTGACAAGACCAAGCCAATTACATTTTCCTTCTGGTCTGGATTCAGATGCGGCCGATCAGTGGGATACAAAACTTCAGCCAGGCAGAGGTATGCACCCTACCGAGTGCTGTTTTAGCTACTTTTGTAACTGTGAAATATAATGCAGGAATAACATGACTCCAGTAATTTCTCATCATTTTTCTCATAAATTTTAATTTTTTTGTCACCAATTTACACAAAATACCCCATAATGACAAAGTGAAAACATGTTTTAAGAACCTTTTACAAATTCATCAAAAATGAGAAGCTGAAATATCTTGTGTCAATAAGTGTTCAACCCCCGAGTCAATACTTTATCAAAGCACCTTCAGCAGCGATTACAGCCTTGAGTCACCTTGGAGATGTCTGTACCAGCTTTGCACATGTGGATTTGGGGATTTTCTCCCATTCTTCCTTACAGATTTTCTCAAGCTCTGTCAAGTTGGATGGGAATCGTCAGTGAACAGCAATCTTCAAGTGTTTCCACAGATTCTCAATAGGATTCAAGTCTGGGCTTTGGCTGGGGCACTCAATGACTTTCACGTTCTTGTTCTGAATCCATTCCAGTGTTGCTTTGGCTGGATGTTTAGGGTCATTGTCCTGTTGCAATGTAAATCTTCACCGCAGTCTAAGGTCTTTTGCACTCTGAAGCAGGTTCTCCTCAAGGATTTGCCTGTATTTGGCTCCATTCATTGTTCCCTCTATTCTTACAAGTCTTCCAGTTCCTGCTGCTGAAAAGCATCTCCGTAGCATGATGCTGCACCACAATGCTTCACGGTAGGGATGGTGTTAGATGAGTGATGAGTTGTGTTCGGTTTCCGTCAGATGTAGCACTTTGCATTCAGGCAAAAGCACGGTGTTTCATTCGTTCGGAATTCAAAGCATGGAGTTCAATTTTCATCTCATCAGATCACAGAATATTTTGCCTCCTGCTCTCAGAGTCTTTTATGTTCCTTTTTACAAACTCCAGGTGTGCTGTCATGTGCCTTTTTTCTCAGGAGTGGCTTCCATCTGGCCACTCTCCCATAAAGCCTAAATTTTTGAAGCGCTGCAGAGATTGTTGTCCTTACGGCAGGTTCTCCCATCTCAGCCAAGGAACTCTGTAGTTCTGTCAGAGTAATTATTGGGTTCTTGGTCACCTCCCTGACCAAGGTCCTTCTTGCCCAGTTGCTCACTTTTGTCAGACAGCCAGCTCGAGGAAGTCTGGGTAGTTCCATATTCTTTCCATTTCCTAATGATGGAGCTCACTGTGCTCTTAGTAACTTTCAACACTCTATAAATTGTTGTCATACCCTTCCCCAGATCTACGCCTCCTCACAATTCTATCTCAGAGTTCTACGGGCAGTTCCTTGGACCTCATGGTAGAGTTTGTACTCTACCATGCACTGTCAACTGTGGTACCTTGTATAGAAAGGTGTGTTTCTTTCTAAATCATGTCCAATCAATTGAATTGGCCACAGGTGTACTCCAATCAAGTTGTAGAGATATCTGCAGGATGATGAAGGAAATTGGATGCTCCTGAGCTCAATTTGGGAGTGCCATTGGAAACGTGTTCAATACTTATTGACGCAGGACATTTCAGCTTTTCATTTTTGATTAATTTGCAAAAAATTCTAAAAGCATGTTTTCACTTTGTCATTACGGGGTATTTTGTGTAGATCAGTGACAAGAAAACATTTAAATTTAATCCATTTTAAATTCAGGCTGTAACACAACAAAATGTGATAAAGGTCGAGGGATGTGAACACTTTCTGTAGGCACTGCAGCGTTAAATGCCATCAATTTCTCGATCTAATTTGCTTACACAAGTAAACCAAAACATTGCCTGTAGTACACATTCTCTCTACATAACTGCGCCAAAGCAGCAAGTACTTAATGTAGGACTCAGGAAATTTATGACACAGAATGGCCTCCTGCTATAAGTATTTCACAAACATTCCATCACCCGTCCACGACCGAGCTACTCCACTTCTAGTAGTCAACCCTGGAGCGGTCATCGCTCCGTCACTCGCTACTCTGCTTCCAGTAACCAACCCTGGAGAGGTCACCCCTTCCGTCACTCGCTACTCCGCTTCCAGTCACTAACCCTGGAGAGGTCACTGCTCCATCACTCGCTACTCTGCTTCCAGTAACCAACTCTGGACAGGTCACCACTCCGTCACACTCAATAAACACAAGATGGAATAATGTGTTATTAAAGGTCTTGATTAAGCTTACAAATTCCTCCTGACTATTTGAGCAAGCAGTGGATGTGTGTACAAAAAGTAAAATTGTTTCTTTAATAACTTAGAACAAAATTCAGGAATTTTTTTTAAAAAAGATCGACATCTATTGACGTCATCATCGTATTTGCTGCTGAAGTTGAAATGTACCTTATGTTCTGAGTTGATGAAATTTCACGCCGTTTACAAATAAACAATTCCACATAGACAAAAAAAACGGATGTAACATTGGGGGCAATTTTATGTTAATGTCTGCAGACTTGTCATTTTCATGTCATTTGCCTTGTAAGCCTTTTGTTCTTCCAGCCAGGTATTTCCTCGGGCATCATATCAAAAATAAGTAATAAGCTACTTTCGTGGTTTACCTCCAAGGCAGTCAACTCGATACCCATTACTACTCAACACATTAGTTAGTCATTCGTGGGTAGTTTGATTTTTTTGCCTCTTGGCAGTACATTATTTGAACACAAACATTACGGGTGTTGGACAAATACGGAAACAAGCAAGTACAGGCCCTTCTAGCTATATGCACTCCTGCAAATAAAGATGGGGTAAGAGTGGAAGGAATCCATTTGATTGTGCAGTTATGTTGTGAATGGATAACTATGAGTACAGCAAAAGGATAAGGGTGGCTGTGCCACTGATGCAGTGAGACGTATAATCACACCAAACAGACTTGGTTTTCTTTCATGGCCGAGATGATTTCCATTTGTGGGGTTGGGGGGTGGAGGGTGGAGGGAGAGGAGTGGTACAGACCTGGAACAGATTTACAGGACCCAGACAACCATTCTCATCGTCATCGATCAGGGCCGCATGATCGCCATAAACGTGGATGTCATCATAAAATTATCCATCACTATTAGCAAACCCAAGAGGATGCACTTGACTTGAAAATAACAATTAGATTTTTTTTTTTTTAACAAGGTGCCACAAAAACGTTTTCCAGACCATTGATTTACACCACCTCGAGTATTCTTCAAACCGATGAGGACATCAAGGAATGGTCGATAGCATCACATGGTCATTATCAAATGTTCACCTTCTACCCCCCCCCCCTACCAATTATTTATTTTCCAGTTGATTGCATCAGATCATCTTCTAAATTGGTATCTGGTTAAATATTGAACAGTTTTTTTGCTCCCACTTTCAAATAATGAACATGGCACTCTGTCCAGTTAATTGATTCTGTCCCACAAGGCACAATGCATGAAATGCTTTCCCTAAAGAAGTTTCACAAGGCCACCATTTCCCATTGGATGAATAAGGAATTTAATAACGTTTATATTTAACTTTTTTGGAGGTAAAGAGGGGGGTTATGAGGGAAGGTGGAAGCTGCAATCTTAAAATAAAACTCTCCAAAACTCACATTATTACCTACTTTACCCACAAATCATATGAGGGCATTGAGAAAAAAAAATTGACGTTACTGGTTGGATAGTGCTCTGGAATGGTGTTGGCACAAAAAGGATGGGTTTGAGTCCAGGCAGGCTGGGCTTAACCTGGAACCATATATCCGGTTACTGTATGTGTCAAGTACGTTTGACCCAGAATGACTTAACGAGGGCTGTCAAGCGAAGAAGTTCTGTCGCCTATGCAGGATAAGTTGGGGAAGATAGGGACACAGGGTTGCCCCTTTAGCTTTTGGCATTCCAGTTTTCGCCTATCGTGGTTCCAATGGATATGTGATTTTAAAATGGAGTTTGTGGATGAGAGAGGGCTCATGGAACCACTTGATGATGGTCGACAGATTGTGAGCCGTTGAGCTGCAGGCTACGGCTTAAGTGCCCTCAATGCTTTTGTTCCCTGCTGTTGGCTCGACCTGCGGCTGGCAGGATGGCGCAAAGTCTCTGAGCATACTAGCCTCTGAGCAGTCTATCCTGGGTTTGAATCTCAGTGCAGCTATAAACTGTCATCTTCGTGTCTTGCGGTGTGTACCGTCCTGCGGCTGGACGCTAAACCGGCGTCCCGTCAACCAGTATTAGTTGGTGGATGTTAATGATGCCACGGGGTACTTTGCGAAAAGTATGCAAGCCATCACCGGCATTCTGAACAAATTCAAAATTGCTGCTCTAAGCTACAGGTGCACTGCATCACAGTGGCACAGCCACCCTTCCAGAAATGATGCAACCAGCAGCCATAGGCTGAATGAATGGCTCAACCTGTGCATGCAGCCATGCAATTCTGAAATGTTTGGCATGAGAGGAGATGCACCGTTGATCCAATCCAATGATCCAAACCGAAATGTTGAATTTTACATTGTCCTCTCACATGGTTTCCATTTGTCCTGCTAAGGAAGCCATGCCACAATAGATATATCATTGGTTTACATGAGCACAGGATCACCGATTTGCACTCATTTAAAAAAAAAAATGATATCCAAAATGACATTATGTTAAATGATACGTATTGCAATTGGCTTCGGACAATCCCAAGAAAGAGTTTTTCATTTTAGGATTTTAAATCATGAAAAAATAAAATGATGACAAGTCTGGAGACGACGATGGTTCACGAGCGGTATTTGACGATGTAGATTGTTTCAGAAGTCAAGGATGAGACAATGTGACAATGTTTGACTAAGTTATAAAAATGATCAACATGATGTGGTACAAGTGACGGGTTATTAGCTGCAAAATGTCGAAAACCCGGTTTCGTTCAACAACTTTCAAAATTTGACCTTTGCATAACCTTTAAAGGTCACAAAACAATGTTGTGGACATGAAAATAAGGAAACAGGATACGTACTATAGCTTATTGGAGTTAGTTTGTCGAAGAAGGTCGAAAACCCAGTTCAATTCCCACAACTTTGAAAATTCAACCTTTGTGAACTTTAAAGGTCAAAGGTCAAGGATTATGACCTTTGGTGCAAAACTTCCTCTGAAACATTCCAAGAACAATATAACGTCAGAAAGGCTATATGGCATTTCGCACTCCTCGGATTATTATCCATACTTTGATGAAATCAGGGTAAAAACAAACTTGAAGGGGGCGCCACGGGCAAGGTGTTCGAGATAGAGCAAAATGGTTTCAAGACTTAAGGTGGGGAATGACCTCAAGATTATGCATAAAAATATTGTCATCCTAACTCTCAAAGTTTGGGCAGTCGTATGATTTTTATGTCAAAATTCGTAATTTTCTAAGTTCGTGACCTTGACCTTGGGCTGAAAATTAAAACTCGAGCTCCGTGTGGCTATGCAGGTGCCATTGGGCTAACCAAATACCGAAACCCCTGCCAGATTCGACAAACCCCCTCGGAGAAGATGTAACTTGAAACCGGCTACCCCCTAAAAACACTTTCTTGGGTGTGGCTCCGCCCATAATGGGCGCACCACAACCATTCTCAGGGACACACAACTAGATCATGATATAAACCTCCCACCAAAATTTTATCAGGATCGGATCAAAACCCACGGAGCTATGATCGGGACAGACAGACAGACACACACAAAACGAATATAGTGGTCACTTACTGACTCGTGAACTAATATGAATGCATGTGGAAACCATAAGTGAACCTGCTCACCTCGCATTCCCATTGAATGGATAAACCCACTTGACATCATTGATCGGTAAACGTCGTGACATGTTATGACTGCAATACATTCGCTCGCTTTCGGAAAAAAAGTCCGAAGAAACAAAACCAAGCCAGACAATTCAAATGACCAGCAAATACAGGTTAGAGCTTAATTAACATGAAAACAGTGTCAGGGTGCGCAGGGTTTTCAAACCTAGACAAGAGGCATCCATTAGTTTAGCTATGGTCTAAATCAATGCCATCACATCACATTATCACACTACAACACATGGAATCAGACGACATCGCACCGCATCACACCATGATCACACCAAACTTTGGTACACCACGGGTGATGAAGGTTGTGGTCAGGTTTCATTTAAATCGTGTGTGTAGTTTCAGAGAAGAGAACATATACATATTTTGGGAGTTGGGGGTCAACCCCCCCCCCTCCCACCCTAGTAGACCAAGTAGATTGACTTCCTTCCTGAGCGCAGATTTTGATGCGGTCAATACACCTTCATTTGGCATCAGATGTGAAGCTTGTGGACAAGTTTCATCAAAACAGCGTGTTTGGTTCAAGCGATGACTGAAGTGTTTTTGGACTCATTCACTCATCACTCTCATTCACTCACGTACCTCCGGACAGAGCTCAATCGCATAAGCCCTCCTGACTAAAGTCCAGGTGAGCTAAAAATGGAAAAAAAAATTAACAGCAGCACATCACAAAATGTAACGAAATAAGTTTGGTATTTACATACGAAGATAGGAAGATAAACAAACGAGTCATAAAACAAAGCAAAATTCCAGATATCTTGGAAAGGATCAAACTTAGGAAATGGAAATGGGCAGGACATATTAGCAGAAGGTCAGATATCAGATGGACAACTGTAGTAACAACATGGATACCTTAATATGGATGACAACAGGAACAGGTGAATGCCACGTCCAATATGGAGGGATAACAGTGACAACTAGAGGGGGAGCACTCGGTCGAGTGCAAAACCTCCACCGCCAATACTGCCGGGTCACTTAAGTGAACCCGATATCCTATTCATTGTAGGTCAAAACGGATCAGACTCTACTGAACCACGATTGAATAAATTAAACTAGATCGACGCGCATGCAGAAATGCCCCCCCCAAAAAAAATCGAAATTTTTTTGAAAAAAAAGGTGCAAAATTTCAAAGTATTTTTTCTCTAAAATTTTGGGGAAGGGGGGTTGGAAATCACTTAAAACATGCAGAAATGCCAAAAAAAAAAATCAATTTTTTTCAACTAAAACCGAAATTTTTTTGAAAAAAGTTGCAAAATTATGGGGTTTTTTTCCTCTAATATTTATTTTTTTTGGTTGGAAATCACTTAAAAAATGTAGAAATGCAAAAACAAAAATTCAAATATTTTTTCAAAATGGCCGGCATAGCGTCCATATTGGATTTTGGACAAAGTCCAAAATCTAATGGCATGATCCTTGGACCATGCCTAATCTCCCCACCAAGTTTCGTCAAAATCCGTCCAGGATTTTTTCCGTAATACTGTTCACAAACAAACAAACAAACAAGCAGTCATAGACTGGTACTTACAAAATCGTCAACTTGACCTCTGACCTTGTCAAATAAAAGCTGCCTCTTGAGAAGGTAGCGACGCAAACCAGAAGTTTCTATGATGACTCTGTACCAAACCATCAAAAATCGAATGTTTTGGATGTTTGACCTCACTGTGACCTTGACCTTTGACCGATTTTGACCAAAATCTAACCAGCGCGAGCCATCACCCTCCTGAATCACGTGGTATAATTTGACATTGGTAGCTTCTTCAGTTCTCGAGTTATCGTGCCTACAAACAAACAAACAAACAAATAAACCAATGTCACCCACAGAGTGACCCGTATCTTGCCAAAAGGTGACCATGTGTGACTTCTTTAAGGTCACACTGAGGTGAACAGAGCTGCTATCCACCAGAGCGACTTCTTGAGGAATATCTGCCTTCGAGAGATTCCGGTGAGAATCGTTCAACAGAGTAACCATGAAAAATATGCGTTTGCCTCATAACGTCACAATGTCTCAAGCTTGACATATCTAGAACGCACTCAACGAGTTGTTCAATATGAGGTACTACACAATATGGTTCCTAAAACTTGAAAATTTGACCTTGGGGTCAAATATGTTTGACCTGAGGTGCTAACCATGAAGGTCAAGGCGAATCACCACCAAAAATTAATCAGCTGAGCACCAGACCATGAACTATATTCCCATGAAGTTTGAAGACGATCCGATCAAAATTACTCAAAAAATAAGGGTTTTGTCGACTCCCCTGATTTGCGACAAAGTGACCTTGACCTTTGATCTTGACCTTCAAAATTTTATGCGCTGAAAGGGACCTCTATAGGCCTCTGATATGCGAAGTTACAAAAATTTCCAATGACAACTGTGCTCTGCAAAGTGATTTATATGTGATTACAGACCAAAAAATAAAAAATAAAAAAAACATATGAAGGTCAAGGACAATCGCCACCAAAAATTAATCAGCTGAGCGCCAGACCATGAACTATATTCCCATGAAGTTTGAAGACGATCCGATGAAAAATTACTCAAAAAATAAGGGTTTCGGCAACTCCCCTGATTTGCGCCAGTGACCTTGACCTTTGACCTTGACCTTCAAAATTTTGTGTACTGAAAGGGACCTCTATAGGCCTCTGATATGCGAAGTTACAAAAATTTCCGATGATAACTGTGCTCTGCAGAATTTTTTATACGTGATTACAGACAAAAAAAACAAAAACAAAAAAAAAAACATACAAGCTGACTAACATATCTTGCAAAACTTCGTTTTGGCAAGATAACAGACAGAAACGGAAGGCATCAATATACTTACGAAATCTTTAGATTTCGTAAGTAACAAGCAGTCAGAGACTGGTACTTACGAAATTGTCAACTTGACCTCTGACCTTGTCTAATAAAATCTGTCTCTCGAGAAGGCAGCGACGCAAACCAGAAGTTTCTATGATGATTCTGTACCAAACCATCAATAAATTGTAACGTCAACCGAAGCAAAAATATCAATTTCTCCACGCAATTATTTAATATTATTTTATCAAAGTCACAAAACCGTAACATTCGGCCATCCACCAACAATCTTTATATAATCCGACGGCTCAGCGAGTCCGACATGCAACGATAACCTTTATTGGGATAAAAAAAATGACTTTTAAAAGCCATCTTTATCGAAAACACTGTCAGCGCGCACACGGAAAACCTTTACGTGACTAAACACCGCCTCTGCTCAAGTGCACTGCACAACGTGACGAGCCGTGAGGCGCGAATGAAATATTTTTTCTACAATCTTAAAACATCTCCAAAACATCCGATTTTTACCAGAATTTCGACAACCGAGTTTTAAGCATCATAAGCGATCGCAAAAACCGAAAACAAAATTAAAATCTAAGTTAAAACGAACTCGTGACGTCGAGCGAAGCAAAAATATCAATTTCTCCACGCAATTATTTAATATTATTTTATCAAAGTCACAAAACCGTAACATTCGGCCATCCAACAACAATCTTTATATAATCCGACGGCTCAGCGAGTCCGACATGCGACGATAACCTTTATTGGGATAAAAAAAATGACTTTTAAAAGCCAACTTTATCGAAAACACTGTCAGCGCGCACACGGAAAAACTTTACGTGACTAAACGACGCATCTACTCGAGCACGCTGCATCACGTGACGAGCCGTGACACGTTGAGTGAAATATTTTTTATACAATCTTAAAACGTCTCCAAACCATCTGATTTTTACCAGAATTTCGACAACCGAGTTTTAAGCATCCGAAGCGATCGCAAAAACCGAAGACAAAATTAAAATCGAAGTTAAAACGAACTCGTAACCTCGAGCGAAGCAAAAATACTCCATTTCTCCACATGAATTTACAGAATTATGTTTGACCTCACTGTGACCTTGACCTTTGACCGATTTTGACCAAAATCTAAACAGCGCTAGCCATCACCCTCCTGAATCACGTGGTGTAATTTGACATTGGTAGCTTCTTCTGTTCTGGAGTTATCATGCCTACAAACAAACAAACAAGCAGTCATAGACTGGTACTTACGAAATCGTCAACTTGACCTCTGACATTGTCTAATAAAAGCTGTCTCTCGAGAAGGTCGCAAAGCAAACCAGAAGTTTCTACGATGATTCTGCACCAAACCATCAAAAATCGAATGTTTTGGATGTTTGACCTCACTGTGACCTTGACCTTTGACCGATTTTGACCAAAATCTAAGCAGCACTAGCCATCACCCTCCTGAACCACGTGGTGTAATTTGACATTGGTAGCTTCTTCCGTTCTCGAGTTATCGTGCCTAAAAACAAACACACAACCAAACACACAACCAAGCAAACAAGCAGTCATGGACTGGGACTTACGAAATCGGCAACTTGACCTCTGACCTTGTCTAATAAAAGCTGTCTCTAGAGAAGGTTGCGACGCAAACCAGAAGTTTCTACGTTGTTTCTGTACCAAACCATGAAAAATCGAATATTTGACCTCATTGTGACCTTGACCATTGACCGATTTTGACCAAAATCTAATCAGCGCCAGCCACTACCCTCCTGAATCACATGATGTAATTTGACATTGGTAGCTTCTTCCGTTCTCGAGTTATTTTTTGGATGTTTGACCTCACTGTGACCTTGACCTTTGACCGATTTTGACGAAAATCTAATCAGCACTTGCCATCACCCTTGTGAACCAAGTGGTGTAATTTGACATTGGTAGCTTCTTCCGTTCTCGAGTTGTCGTGCCTACAAACAAACAAACAAGCAGTCATAGACTGGTACTTACGAAATCGTCAACTTGACCTCTGACCTTGTCTAATAAAAGCTGTCTCTCGAGAAGGTAGCGACACAAACCAGAAGTTTCTACGATGATTCTGTATCAAACCATCAAAAATCGTAACGTCAACCGAAGCAAAAATCTCCATTTCTCCACGCAATTATATTATACCTTAACGTAACTCAACGACGCGTCTGCTCGAGCGCACTGCATCATGGGACGACCCGTGACGCGTCGATTGAAATATTTTTTATACAATCTTAAAACGTCTCCAAAACATCCAATTTTACTAGAATTTCGACAACCGAGTTTTAAGCGTCCGAAGCGAGCGCAAAAACCGAAGAAAAAATTAAAATCGAAGTTGAAATGAACTCGTGACGTCAAGCGAAGCAAAATACTCCATTTCTCCACATGAATTTACGGAATTATGTTTGACCTCACTGTGACCTTGACCTTTGATCGATTTTGACCAAAATCTAATCAGCACTAGTCAACACCCTCCTGAATGACGTGGTGTAATTTGACATTGGTAGCTTCTTCCGTTCTCGAGTTATCGTGCCTACAAACAAACAAACAAACAAGCAGTCATAGACTGGTACTTACGGAATCGTCAACTTCACCTCTGACCTTATCTAATAAAAGCTGTCTCTCGAGAGAAGGTAGCGACGCAAACCAGAAGTTTCCACGATGATTCTGTACCAAACTATCAAAAATCGAATGTTTTGGATGTTTGACCTCACTGTGACCTTGACCTTTGACCGATTTTGACCAAAATCTAATCAGCGCTAGCCATCACCCTCCTGAATCATGTGTTGAATTTGACATTGGTAGCTTCTTCCGTTCTCTAGTTATCATTTTTTGGATGTTTGACCTCACTGTGACCTTGACCTTTGACCGATTTTGACCATAATCGAATCAGCACAAGGCATCACCCTCCTGAATCACGTGCTGCAATTTGACATTGGTAGCTTCTTCCGTTCTCGAGTTATCTGTACCAAACCATCAAAAATCGAATACTTGACCTCACTGTGACCTTGACCTTTGACCGATTTCGACCAAAATCTAATCAGCACTTGCCATCACGCTCCTGAATCACGTGGTGTAATTTGACATTGGTAGCTTGTTCCGTTCTCGAGTTATCGTGCCTGCAAACAAACAAACAAACAAACAAACAGAAACGGAAGGCATCAATATACTGACGAAATATTTAGATTTCGTAAGCAACAAGCAGTCATAGATTGGTACTTACGAAATCGTCAACTTGACCTCTGACCTTGTCTAATAAAAGCTGTCTCTGGAGAAGGTAGCGACGCAAACCAGAAGTTTCTACGATGATTCTGTACCAAACCATCAAAAATCGAATGTTTTGGATGTTTGACCTCACACTGACCTTGACCTTTGACCGATTTTGACCAAAATCTAATCAGCGCTAGCCACCACCCTCCTGAATCACATGGTGTAATTTGACATTGGGAGCTTCTTCCGTTCTCTAGTTATCATTTTTTGGATGTTTGACCTCACTGTGACCTTGACCTTTGACCGATTTTGACCATAATCTAAGCAGCACAAGCCATCACCCTCCTGAATCACGTGCTGCAATTTGACATTGGTAGCTTCTTCCGTTCTCGAGTTATCTGTACCAAACCATCAAAAATCTAATATTTGACCTCACTGTGACCTTGACCTTTGACCGATTTCGACCACAATCTAATCAGCACTTGCCATCACGCTCCTGAATCACGTGGTGTAATTTGACATTGGTAGCTTCTTCCGTTCTCGAGTTATCGTGCCTAAAAATAAACAAACAAACAAACAAACATACAAAGAAACAAACAAACAAGCAGCCATAGACTGGTACTTACGAAATCGTCAACTTGACCTCTGACCTTGTCTAATAAAAGCTGTCTCTCGAGAAGGTAGCGACACAAACCAGAAGTTTCTACGATGATTCTGTATCAAACCATCAAAAATCGTAACGTCAACCGAAGCAAAAATCTCCATTTCTCCACGCAATTATATTATACCTTAACACAACTCGACGACGCATCTGCTCGAGCGCACTGCATCATGGGACGACCCATGACGCGTCGAGTGAAATATTTTTTATACAATCTTAAAACGTCTCCAAAACATCCGATTTTACCAGAATTTCTAGAACCGAGTTTTAAGCATCCGAAGCGATCGCAAAAACTGAAGACAAAATTAAAATCGAAGTTAAAATGAACTCGTAACGTCGAGCGAAGCAAAAATACTCCATTTCTCCACGTGAATTTACGGAATTATGTTTGACCTCACTGTGACCTTGACCTTTGACCGATTTTGACCAAAATCTAATCAGCACTAGCCATTACCCTCCTGAATCACGTGGTGTAATTTGACATTGGTAGCTTGTTCCATTCTCGAGTTATCGTGCCTACAAACGAACAAACAAGCAGAAATAGACTGGTACTTACGAAATCGTCAACTTGACCTCTGACATTGTCTAATAAAAGCTGTCTCCAGAGAAGGTCGCGAAGCAAACCAGAAGTTTCTACGATGATTCTGTACCAAACCATCAAAAATCGAATGTTTTGGATGTTTGACCTCAATGTGACCTTGACCTTTGACCGATTTTGACCAAAATCTAATCAGCACTAGCCATCAACCTCCTGAATGATGTGGTGTAATTTGACATTGGTAGCTTCTTCCGTTCGAGGTATCTGTACCAAAGCATCAAAAAATCGAATATTTGACCTCACTGTGACCTTGACCTTTGACCGATTTTGACCAAAATCTAATCAGCGCTAGCCATCACCCTCCTGAATCACGTGTTCAATTTGACATTGGTAGCTTCTTCAGTTCGAGTTATCATTTTTTGGATGTTTGACCTCACTGTGACCTTGACCTTTGACCGATTTTGACCAAAATCTAATCAGCACTAGCCATCACCTTCCTGAATCAAATGGTGTAATTTGACATTGATAGCTTCTTTCGTTCGAGGTATCTGTACCAAACCATCAAAAAATCGAATGTTTGACCTCACTGTGACCTTGACCTTTGACCGATTTTGACCAAAATCTAAACAGCACTAGCCATTACCCTCCTGAATCACATGGTGTAATTTGACATTGGTAGCTTGTTCCATTCTCGAGTTATCGTGCCTGCAAACAAACAAACAAACAGAAACGGAAGGCATCAATATACTGATGAAATCTTTAGATTTCGTAAGCAACAAGCAGTCATAGACTGGTACTTACGAAATTGTCAACTTGACCTCTGACCTTGTCTAATAAAAGCTGTCTCTGGAGAAGGTAGCGACGCAAACCAGAAGTTTCTAGGATGATTCTGCACCAAACCATCAAAAATCAAATGTTTTGGATGTTTGACCTCACTGTGACCTTGACCTCTGACCGATTTTGACCAAAATCTAAGCAGCGCTAGCCACCACCCTCCTGAATCACGTGGTGTAATTTGACATTGGTAGCTTCTTCCGTTCTCGAGTTATCATTTTTTGGATGTTTGACCTCACTGTGACCTTGACCTTTGACCGATTTTGACCATAATCTAAGGAGCCCAAGCCATCACCCTCCTGAATCACGTGGTGCAATTTGACATTGGTAGCTTCTTCCGTTCTCGAGTTATCTGTACCAAACCATCAAAAATCGAATATTTGACCTCACTGTGACCTTGACCTTTGACCGATTTCGACCAAAATCTAATCAGCACTTGCCATCACGTTCCTGAATCACGTGGTGTAATTTGACATTGGTAGCTTCTTCCGTTCTCGAGTAATCGTGCCTACAAACAAACAAACAAACAAACATACAAAGAAACAAACATACAAACAGTCATAGACTGGTACTTACGAAATCGTCAACTTGACCTCTGACCTTGTCTAATAAAAGCTGTCTCTTGAGAAGGTAGTGAGGCAAAGCAGAAGTTTCTACGATGATTCTGTATCAAACCATCAAAAATCGTTACGTCGACCGAAGCAAAAATCTCCATTTCTCCACGCAATTATATTATACCTTAACGTAACTTAACGACGCGTCTGCTCGAGCGCACTGCATCATGGGATGACCCGTGACACATCGTGTGAAATATTTTTTCTACAATCCTAAAACGTCTCCAAAACATCCGATTTTTATCAGAATTTCGAGAACTGAGTTTTAAGCGTCCGAAGCGATCGCAAAAACTGAAGACAAAATTAAAATCGAAGTTAAAATGAACTCGTAACGTCGAGCGAAGCAAAAATACTCCATTTCTCCACGTGAATTTACGGAATTATGTTTGACCTCACTGTGACCTTGACCTTTGACCGATTTTGACCAAAATCTAATCAGCACGAGCCATCACCCTCCTGAATCACGTGGTGTAATTTGACATTGGTAGCTTCTTCCGTTCTCAAGTATCTGAACCAAACCATCAAAAATCGAATATTTGACCTCACTGTGACCTTGGCCTTTGATCGATTTTGACCAAAATCTAATCAGCACGAGCCATCACCCTCCTGAATGACGTGGTGTAATTTGATATTGGTAGCTTCTTCGGTTCTCGAGTTATCGTGCCTACAAACAAACAAACAAACAAACAAGCAGTCATAGACTGGTACTTACGAAATCGTCAACTTGACCTCTGACCTTGTCTTATAAAAGCTGTCTCTTGAGAAGGTATCGACACAAACCAGAAGTTTCTCCGATGATTCTGTACCAAACCATCAAAAATCGAACGTTTTGAATGTTTGACCTCACTGTGACCTTGACCTTTGACAGATTTTGACCAAAATCTCATCAGCGCAAGGCATCACCGTCCTGAATCACGTGGTGTAATTTGACATTGGAAGCTTCTTCCGTTCTCGAGTTATCATTTTTTGGATGTTTAACCTCACTGTGACCTTGACCTTTGACCGATTTTGATCAAAATCTAATCAGCACTAGCCATCACCCTCCTGAATGATGTGGTGTAATTTGACATTGGTAGCTTCTTCCGTTCTCGAAGTATCTGTACCAAACCATCAAAAATCGAATATTTGACCTCACTGTGACCTTGGCCTTTGATCGATTTTGACCAAAATCTAATCAGCATTAGCAATCACCCTCCTGAATCACATGATGTAATTTGACATTGGTCGCTTCTTCCATTCTCGAGTTATCATTTTTTGGATGTTTGACCTCACTGTGACCTTGACCTTTGACCGATTTTGACCAAAATCTAATCAGCACTTGCCATCACCCTCCTGAACCAAGTGTTGTAATTTGACATTGGTAGCTTCTTCCGTTCTCGAGTTGTCATGCCTACAAACAAACAAACAAGCAGTCATAGACTGGGACTTACGAAATCGTCAACTTGACCTCTGACCTTGTCTAATGAAAGCTGTTTCTCGAGAAGGTAGCGACACAAACCAGAAGTTTCTACGATGATTCTGTATCAAACCATTAAAAATCGAAATGTTGACCAAAGAAAAAATCTCCATTTTTCCACGCAATTATATTTTTCCTTAACGTAACTCAACGAAGCGTCTGCTCGAGTGCACTGCATCATGGGACGACCCGTGACGCGTCGAGTGAAATATTTTTTATACAATCTTAAAACGTCTCCAAAACATCCAATTTTACCAGAATTTCGACAACCGAGTTTTAAGCGTCCAAAGCGATCGCAAAAACCGAAGAAAAAAAATTAAAATCGAAGTTAAAATGAACTCGTGACGTCAAGCGAAGCAAAATACTCCATTTCTCCACATGAATTTACGGAATTATGTTTGACCTCACTGTGACCTTGACCTTTGACCGATTTTGAGAACAAATCTAATCAGCACTAGCCATCACCCTCCTGAATGACGTGGTGTAATTTGACATTGGTAGCTTCTTCCGTTCTCGAGTTATCGTGCCTACAAACAAACAAACAAACAAGCAGTAATTGACTGGAACTTATGGAATCGTCAACTTGACCTCTGACTTTGTCTAATAAAAGCTGTCTCTCGAGAAGGTAGTGACGCAAACCAGAAGTTTCCACAATGATTCTGTACCAAACCATCAAAAATCGAATGTTTTGGATGTTTGACCTCACTGTGACCTTGACCTTTGACCGATTTCGACCAAAATCTAACCAGCACTAGCCACCACCCTCCTGAGTCACGTGGTGTAATTTGACATTGGTAGCTTCTTCCGTTCTCGAGTTATCTGTACCAAACCATCAAAAATCGAATATTTGACCTCATTGTGACCTTGACCTTTGACCGATTTTGACCATAATCTAAGCAGCCCAAGCCATCACGCTCCTGAATCACGTGGTGCAATTTGACATTGGTAGCTTCTTCCGTTCTCGAGTTATCTGTACCAAACCATCAAAAATCGAATATTTGACCTCACTGTGACCTTGACCTTTGACCGATTTCGACCAAAATCTAATCAGCACATGCCATCACGCTCCTGAATCACGTGGTGCAATTTGACATTGGTGGATTCTTCCCTTCTCGAGTAATCGTGCCTACAAACAAACAAACAAACAAACAAACAAACATACAAAGAAACAAACAAACAAGCAGCCATAGACTGGTACTTACGAAATCGTCAACTTGACCTCTGACCTTGTCTATTAAAAGCTGTCTCTCGAGAAGGTAGCGACGCAAAGCAGAATTTTCTACGATGATTCTGTATCAAACCATCAAAAATCGTAACGTCGACCGAAGCAAAATTCTCTATTTCTCCACGCAATTATATTATACCTTAACGTAACTCGACGATGCATCTGCTCGAGCGCACTGCATCATGGGACGACCCGCGACGCGTCGAGTGAAATATTTTTTATACAATCTTAAAACGTCTCCAAAACATCCGATTTTACCAGAATTTGTAGAACCGAGTTTTAAGCGTCCGAAGCGATCGCAAAAACTGAAGACAAAATTAAAATCGAAGTTAAAATGAACTCGTAACGTCGAGCGAAGCAAAAATACTCCATTTCTCCACGTGAATTTACGGAATTATGTTTGACCTCACTGTGACCTTGACCTTTGACCGATTTTGACCAAAATCTAATCAGCACGAGCCAGCACCCTCCTGAATGACATAGTGTAATTTGACATTGGTAGCTTCTTCCGTTCTCGAGTTATCGTGCCTACAAACAAACAAACAAACAAACAAGCACTCATAGACTGGTACTTACGAAATCGTCAACTTGACCTCTGACCTTGTCTAATAAAAGCTGTCTCTTGAGAAGGTAGCGACACAAACCAGAAGTTTCTCCGATGATTCTGTACCAAACCATCAAAAATCGAACGTTTTGGATGTTTGACCTCACTGTGACCTTGACCTTTGACAGATTTTGACCAAAATCTCATCAGCACTAGCCAGCACCCTCCTGAATCATAGTGGTGTAAATTGACATTGGTAGCTTCTTCCGTTCTCTAGTTATCATTTTTTGGATGTTTGACCTCACTGTGACCTTGACCTTTGACCGATTTTGACCATAATCTAAGCAGCACAAGCCATCACCCTCCTGAATCACGTGGTGCAATTTGACATTGGAAGCTTCTTCCGTTCTCGAGTTATCTGTACCAAACCATCAAAAATCGAATATTTGACCTCACTGTGACCTTGACCTTTGACCGATTTCGACCAAAATCGAATCAACATGTGCCAGCATGCTCCTGAATCATGTGGTGTAATTTGGCATTGGTGGCTTCTTCCGTTCTCGAGTAATCGTGCCTACCAACAAACAAACAAACAAACATACAAAGAAACAAACAAACAAGCAGCCATAAACTGGTATTTTCGAAATCGTCAACTTGACCTCTGACCTTGTCTATTAAAAGCTGTCTCTCGAGAAGGTAGTGACGCAAAGCAGAAGTTTCTATGATGATTCTGTCTCAAACCATCAAAAATCGTAACGTCGACCGAAGCAAAAATCTCCATTTCTCCACGCAATTATATTATACCTTAACGTAACTCAACGACGCATCTGCTCGAGCGCACTGCATCATGGGACGACCCGTGACGCGTCGAGTGAAATATTTTTTCTGCAATCTTAAAACGTCTCCAAAACATCCGATTTTTACCAGAATTGCTAGAACTGAGTTTTAAGCGTCCGAAGCGATCGCAAAAACTGAAGACAAAATTAAAATCGAAGTTAAAATGAACTCGTAACGTCGAGCGAAGCAAAAATACTCCATTTCTCCACGTGAATTTATGGAATTATGTTTGACCTCACTGTGACCTTGACCTTTGACCGATTTTGACCAAAATCTAATCAGCACTAGCCATCACCCTCCTGAAAGACGGAGTGTAATTTGACATTGGTAGCTTCTTCCGTTCTCGAGTTATCGTGCCTACAAACAAACAAACAAACAAACAAGCACTCATAGACTGGTACTTACGAAATCATCAACTTGACCTCTGACCTTGTCTAATAAAAGCTGTCTCTTGAGAAGGTAGCAACACAAACCAGAAGTTTCTCCGATGATTCTGTACCAAACCATCAAAAATCGAACGTTTTGGATGTTTGACCTCACTGTGACCTTGACCTTTGACAGATTTTGACCAAAATCTCAGCAGCGCAAGGCATCACGCTCCTGAATCATGTGGTGTAATTTGACATTGGAAGCTTCTTCCGTTCTCGAGTTATCGTGCCTACAAACAAACACACAACCAAACACACAAATAAACAAACAAGCAGTCATAGACTAGGACTTACGAAATCGGCAACTTGACCTCTGACCTTGTCTAATAAAAGCTGTCTCTGGAGAAGGTAGCGACGCAAACCAAAAGTTTCTACGTTGTTTCTGTACGAAACCATGAAAAATCGAATATTTGACCTCACTGTGACCTTGACCTTTGACCGATTTTGACCAAAATCTAATCAGCGCCAGCCACCACCCTCCTGAATCACGTGATGTAATTTGACATTGGTCGCTTCTTCCATTCTCGAGTTATCATTTTTTGGATGTTTGACCTCACTGTGACCTTGACCTTTGACCTATTTTGACCAAAATCTAATCAGCACTAGCCATCACCCTCCTGAACCAAGTGGTGTAATTTGACATTGGTAGCTTCTTCCGTTCTCGAGTTGTCGTGCCAACAAACAAACAAACAAACAAGCAGTCATAGACTGGAACTTACAGAATCGTCAACTTGACCTCTGACCTTATCTAATAAAAGCTGTCTCTCGAGAGAAGGCAGCGACGCAAACCAGAAGTTTCCACGATGATTCTGTACCAAACGATCAAAAATCGAATGTTTTGGATGTTTGACCTCACTGTGACCTTGACCTTTGACCGATTTTGACCAAAATCTAATCAGCGCTAGCCATCACCCTACTGAATCATGTTTTGAATTTGACATTGGTAGCTTCTTCAGTTCGAGTTATCATTTTTTGGATGTTTGACCTCACTGTGACCTTGACCTTTGACCGATTTTGACCAAAATCTAATCAGCACAAGCCATTACCCTCCTGAATCACGTGGTGTAATTTGACATTGGTAGCTTTTTCCGTTCTCGAGTTATCGTGCCTGCAAACAAACAAACAAACAAACAGAAACGGAAGGCATCAATATACTGACGAAATCTTTAGATTTCGTAAGCAACAAGCAGTCATAGACTGGTACTTACGAAATTGTCAACTTGACCTCTGACCTTGTCTAGTAAAATCTGTCTCTGGAGAAGGCAGCGACGCAAACCAGAAGTTTCTATGAAGATTCTGTATCAAACCATCAAAAATCGTAACGTCGACCGAAGCAAAAATCTCCATTTCTCCACGCAATTATATTGTTGCGGATTCGCGCCCGCTGGCGTGCGGGCGGCCACGTAGCTCGAATCGCGGCACGTCGCCCACCGGACGGACAATCCCATCGTGACCCTCTCGGACTAACGCCGGGAACTAGTCACGGGTGGGCCTTTCGGCCTCACCATGATCGTGCCAATCGGCCCTCCGCGTGGGATAGGGTTGCTCGCCAAATTCGACCTACCTAAGTACCCACACGGAGGGTAGACCGGGCGATCGCACCTCGCCGCAGGTCGACTTCGGACACGGGCCACTTTAAGCGACCCGTTCCGTACTATCGGGATAACCGAGCGGTGTTATCGTCAACCTCGACGGTTCGATGAATTATTGGGCGTATTTAGCCCACGACCAACCCTTTACGTGAAGTAAGATGGAGATTCAATAAAAGAAAAGACGAAGCGAAACGGGAAAAACAGTTCAACATAAAGCACATTTATTCTGCGGCAAACGGAAAGCACACATATACAATTACAATTATGCACCAAAAGCAAATGTAAAAGGAACACAACAATTATGCACCAAAAGCAAATGCAACAAAAGAAACACAATGCAGATCTACTACCGACTACCGAGCACACGGCAACACTTATACAGTTTTACTTCACAGACGGCGCCGACAACACATATACTCCAAAGCAAAAGAAAAAGGGGCCACCCTCATCGACAAGGGGGCAGACGGGCCTGGGGCCGAGACCGCGTCGAGCCTACCCGTCTGGTGATGAGCCGCAAAATGGCGGCAGCGCCCCGACTCCGCGGGCCTCGCTGGCACTGCCTGGAATGGCATGGGAACGGGGCCCCCTTCTCACACTATCTCAGCGCGGGGGGGGGAAACAGGAGGGGGTTGTTGATGCTCGGGGGAAAGAGGATATCTGGCTGGCTTGGGTCCCGCGACGAGCGACTCCACTGCGACCTCGGTCGCGTTACCGGCCTCCCCTCTCCGCAGCTCCCCGACTCTGACACGAGCGCCGACCTCCACAAAGATTCTTGGCTTCTCCAGCCTCTCCGGACCCCGACAGACACTCTCTCCACTGATTTCGCCGCCGCCACAACTCTCCAACTCTTTTCTCTCCTCGACTCTTCAACTCTTCCCAACTGCCCAACTCTTCAACTCTTCCCAACTGCTCAACTCTTCAACTCTTCCCAACTGCTCAACTCTTCAACTCTTCCCAACTGCTCAACTCTCTTCAACTCTTCCCAACTGCCTCGATTCGCTCCGCGCTCGGTGCTTTATAGTCCGACAGGAGAAATCATATGCAGATTTTTGGATCAGGAACGGCTCGGGGGCGGAGCCACGCTCCCCATTGCACAGAGGAAAAGTGGGCGTGAATCATTCTTGATCCGCGAATCTGCATATAGCGATTATACTCGGACGCGCCTGGAGGCAGGGCCAAATCGCCCCACGCTCGCTGATAGGACAGAACAGAAGTGGGCGTGAATCATTCTTGATCCGATTTCTCGGAAAGGCTGGTGTTTTTGCACCTGCTGCTCGGTGCGCACCCTGTACGAGTCCAGTATCGGTGCCCACAAGCGGCGCGGGAATGGCGGTGATGCGATGGTTGCGAGGGCGAGTTGTGACGGTAAAGGTCGTGGCTGTTGGCGTTGCTGTTGTTGTGAAGCGGCGTTGCGGTTGGTGGTTGGTGTGTGAAAGCGGTTGTGGAGAAGGTGGATGTTGTGAAGGCGGTTCTGGAGAAGGTGGCTGTGGTTGTCGAGATGCGGTTGGTGGTGGTTGTGGTGGTAGTAATGGCGGTTGGTCCAAAATAAAGATAGTAAAAGAAAAACGGCTATCTAAAAGGGTCGCAGCCCGAATGAATGACATTTATTCCCTCTAAACAACGGGTTTGGGCCTAACTACACATATACTTACAGAGATATCTCACCTAAGGGACCTGAATGGTGGTTTGCGAATTTCGTCAACCACAACACTACCCCCTCCCCTTTTTAGAGACTCGTCCCGAGTCGTCAAATTTTCGTGTGCCATCATGTGTACTTTTCCCCAAGTACATTTTACCTACGGATCCCTGAGTGCGACATTCATGGTATTCGTGTCCCCAAAATAAATAACCTGAGGGCTGAGTAACTACCTAAACAAACCCACTCACACGGACTACTTAAATAAAATTGCCGGCGCTAAGACAGACATGCCGGGGGCGCACTCATATTTACAGTACATCTTAACCTTAACTTACAAATTTTACACTAAACCATGGCCCAGGATCAATGGACTCTGCAAAAAGAAAGCAGTTAGCAGGGAGCCAGGCTGCTCGCATGCAGTCTCTGACTCAAACAATGCAGGTGACAGGGAACGTGGCCGGCTGCTCACACGCAGTCCAAGGCCTTCCCTTTTGAACTGAACGCAGTGAACCACAACGGTGCATGGGCTGCACAAATGCAGTCTCCGTGCCAGCTCAAGTGGCACACGCAATGAACACAACGAATGGATGGATGAATGGATGGACGCAAACACGGTGCACGGGCCGCCACTGCAGGCCCGTGTTGTAGCTGCCAACAGGGCAGTTCTTGCAGCTTGCAAACTGTTGCTTTGATCCTGGCGCACATGGAAATGAACAGGGGGGGGGGGGCAAAGCAATATTGAACGGGGCTGGTGAACAGGGGCAGTGGGCATGGCATGGCAAAGGTGATCAGGCAAACACAGCCTGCAGAACAAGGCCGCTGCAGGCAAACACAGCCGGCAGATGAACTGGCCGGCACAGGCCTTGCAGAAAACAGCTGCAGACGATCCGGCCGGTACAGGCCTTGCAGCACAGCAGCTGCAGCCGATACAGCCAGCACAGGCCTTGCAGCAAAACAACAGCTGCCGATGAAGCTGGCCAGCCTTCGCCGTTCAGTGGAGGTTGGTGGAGGGAGTGCGGTGGTGCTGGCCACTCGGAAGGCGGGCTCGGACCTACTCTATGGTCTCCCTCCCAACCTATCGCCTTTGCCTGTCACTGTCCATACCCACTCCCTTAATTTGTCAAACCCCAATTTAGCCCCAACCTTTTTTTTTTTTTTTTTACTTCCCCACTATAAATCGTCCCCTAACCCCCTGTACTGTCCTTGTTCGGCTAACCTATCCTGTCACCTAGCCTACCCCCAACCCCTACGTTCCCTTCCCAGAGGGGAACAAGGGAGAGCTAGCGTCCTGTGTCGAGGCCCAACGAAGCCTCAGAATGGCCTCCCCAGACTTCAGCGATCTATAACACAAAGTGGGTCCAGCGGCCCACAACGAGAGCGAAGGGATGGATGGTGTGGAGGGGTACACTTCCTAATCTACCCTATCCATTAACCTGTTAAACTACCCCGGGGCTTCCAACAAGCACCTCTTGCTTAAACTATTGGTTCTAACAACCCAGATTCCCGTCGCCTGTGTTGGTGTCCTCACAATTTCGGGCCTCGCCCCCCAATTTTCTTTCCGTGCCCTCACACGGTCTCAGGGCTGGGACGCGTGGCTCCCTTTGGCAGGCACGACCCTCTGCCGAATCTCCCGCTATGGCACCCCCGGGCACTACACTGCCTCCGAGCCTACCAGCTCCCTAAACACCGGGGAGTGCCCCCCATGGCACCTCCCCCGGAACGCACACGTGGCAAGCTGGCTTCCCGGGCCCCTTTCCGAGGGTCACCCGTGCCCACAACACTGCCCACGCGGCTAATGGCGCCCCGGGCCCCCGCACCAAGCAGGCGCACCCGTGCCCACTACGCTATCCCAGCCCCCCATGGGCCCTTGGCCGACCACGGCCGACTAGCCTGGTGCCCGGGGTACCCACTCAGCGATACTCACATTTCGCAGCCACGCTCCCAGCCCGTCAACAGGGCTCCTGCACCCCTCCAAACGGGTTTCGAGCCTACTTTCCCACCAACAACAAAACGACCTCCATTTTGTAAATTTGACTAACCCAGCTAACTCACTCTACACTGACCCCGGGGTCCCTTGGGCGGGAGTCACTCCTCCCCCCAATCACTCATCGCACCATGCAGTCCCCATTCGCTCCATACACACAGACCCGCTGGCCTCACTCACTCACCAAGCACATGCTTCCACTTCACTCACCAACTCTTCAACACACTCACCGCTGAACTCTGCCATCCTTCTAACTACCTCGCCTAACTAACTCGTGCTCCCACGGCGTCCCTTAAACTAGTAGCACGTTCCTTTTATCACTACGTAGCTAAACTACGTCAACTCTACATATCCAAAGGCTGTCACTGTCTCCAAAATAATCCCATACTCCATTTTCCCAACCTAAATCTGACTAACAATCCCTCTAACTAATCCATTCCACGGGCCCCATGAGGACTTACCCCTGCCCCATGGAGCCGGTCTAGCTAAGCTAACCCTTCCCCGTAACTAGTTTCCATCCTGTGCCCTGGCCAAGGGGGTCTTCCACCCCTTGCCCGGGAATCCTGTGCACCCGAAAGTGAGGCTTGCTTTTTTTTTTTCACATCGCAGCACCAGCGCGGCAACTCACAGCTCGCGCACTTTGCACCTGCCCGTGACGTCATGCAGCTGCACGTGTACCTCGTCCCTCCTTGGACGGTACCATCCGGCAGGGATACCCCTCCTGCCGGATTCCAACCCCACGTGCAGCTCTGACGTCACCTTGCACATAAAAAAAACACAAGCCCCACGTCTCGAGGGGTTCCCCACGCGAACACATGTGCTCTGCCCGTTGGAGCTTCACACACACACACACACACACACACACACACACACACACACACACACACACACACACACACACACACACACACACACACACACACACGCGCCCGCATGGAGAACCCGTCCGGTCCAAATCCGAAATCCTGCCTAAACTTTGTCCGTCGCGGGATCGGCAAATCCACCGCGTGCGTTTCCGGACCGGGACTTCACTCTCGCAAGCGAGCACGTGGGGGCCTCGTGCGTTGCACAGAACGGACCTCGTGCTCGCTGCTGGGAGAACCCGGCACGGTCCCCGAAACAGCTACAGCCGCTACCCGGCTTTTGTCCATCACATGTCGCCGTCGTAGTCTCCATTCCACCCACGCACACCTACGTGTTACGACGCTAACACACCTCACCATTAAACTCACACCGGGAGACGCGGCTGCATGTTCACACATGCCGACCGACATCTCCCTTACACACAGCGACCTTCAACACGCTGTCTCTCACACTCGGCCGCTCACTCACGCATGCCATTTCCCTTGCACACGTGGCTCCACTCACTCGCGGCCTTTCACTCACTCGTGCCATTTTCCTCACACAAACCATGCCATTCACACACGCGGGGGCACTCGCCCGCGGTGCCTCACTCATACTGGCCGTTTCACTCACACACACGGCGACACTCACACACGGTGCCTCATCCACACACGGCATGCTGGGAAGCACGCCCTTTGGCACACTTGCCACTACACTACTCACACACGCGGGGGCACTCGCCCGCGGTGTCTCACTCACACACCGTGCCTCACTCACACACGCGGGGGCACTCGCCTGCGGTGTCTCACTCACACACGCGGGGGCACTCGCCCGCGGTGTCTCATCCATACTCGCGGTTTCATCCACACACGGGGACGCACTCACACCTTGCACCACACACACAGGGACAACCACACTGGGGATTCGTGTCCCCACAAGTCTCCGGGGCCTCTATACCCCCCAAGCTCTCCGTGCACCCGTTCGCAGCACTCCTCCCCTCGACCTCGCAAAGCACGACCGAACCCACCTGGTCGTGACTCGCCTCAAGGGGGCATACTCGTTCCTGGAGGGGGCCATCCCGCTGCTCGCACTGGGTCTCCACCCAGTCCACCAGCTCACCCCCATTGTCCTCCACTACCTCAGTGTGTGTGTGTGTGAGTCTCTATCCCCGTCTTCATCGTGTAGTCTTTCCTCTATCATTCCCATCTCCCGTGTCTCTGCCAACTCAGTCACCTCTTCACCCTTTACCTCCCTTGTCTCAACTATTATTTCCGTCTCTTCCCTTGTTATCTCCCTCGTGCACGTCTCCATCACCCCAATTAGTTTTTCCCTCTGGGTCACCGTCACTTTTTCTGTCACGACCCTCGCCCAACACGTCTCCCGAATTACTTTGTCACCCGCCTCCACCGCGGGCCTGACAGCCGTTGCACTCCCTCCCAGCTCGTTCGCTCCCACACGTGGAGTCGCCATTTTAAACTCCCTGGTAACGGCCTTCATGTCCGCCTGCAGGCTTCGGCCCATGTTCTGCGTCTCACCCCGCAGCTCTTTCAGTTTTTCCTTCATTTTGAGTGCGTTTGTTTCCATATTTTCGTTCATGCCTTTTATTTCGTTTGTGTTTGTATCCATCTTCGTTTTCATTTCGTGCATTTGCTTGTTCATGCCTTTTATTTCGTTTTTCATTTCATTTGTGTTTGCATCCATCTTTTCGTTCGTGCCTTTTATTTCGTTTTTCATTTCATTTGTGTTTGTATCCATCCTCGTTGTCATTGTCGCCAGCATGGCGCATAGCTGGGCCATGTCGGGTGCGCTTGGGTGAGCCGATTCGGCAAGGATCGGGGGGTTTTGGTGGAGAGGGGGAGGGGAGGTGTCATACACCGCGGCCGCCGCCGCACCTATTTCGGGCTCTGGGTTCAGTTGGGGGAGTTCGTGTTCCTGCACAACCAACATTTCCTGCACGGGGTTTTCATCCTCGACTATGGATCCTACATTACTACACATATACATTTCTAATACCCCCGGCTCCCGCTCGCCTTGAGACGCCATCTTATTTCTCGTAAAGGGTTAATTTGAATCGCTCGTAATTTGGAGGGAATCGGGGGTCGCTCCTCTCACCCCGGACCGATTCCCGTGAATTTAGCTGGAGACAGGAGAGCCCGTTTTCCCGCTCTCCGACACCAGTGCCGCGAGGAGGGGGATGGGTTTGTGTCCCACTCCTGACACCAGTGTTGCGGATTCGCGCCCGCCGGCGTGCGGGCGGCCACGTAACTCGAATCGCGGCACGTCGCCCACCGGACGGACAATCCCGTCGTGACCCTCTCGGACTAACGCCGGGAACTAGTCACGGGTGGGCCTTTCGGCCTCACCACGATCGTGCCAATCGGCCCCCCGCGTGGGATAGGGTTGCTCGCCAAATTCGACCTACCTAAGTACCCACACGGAGGGTAGACCGGGCGATCGCACCTCGCCGCAGGTCGGCTTCGGACACGGGCCACTTTAAGCGACCCGTTCCGTACTATCGGGATAACCGAGCGGTGTTATCGTCAACCTCGACGGTGCGATTAATTATTGGGCGTATTTAGCCCACGACCAACCCTTTACGTGAAGTAAGATGGAGATTCAATAAAAGAAAAGACGAAGCGAAACGGGAAAAACAGTTCAACATAAAGCACATTTATTCCGCGGCAAACGGAAAGCACACATATACAATTACAATTATGCACCAAAAGCAAATGTAAAAGGAACACAACAATTATGCACCAAAAGCAAATGCAACAAAAGAAACACAATGCAGATCTACTACCGACTACCGAGCACACGGCAACACTTATACAGTTTTACTTCACAGACGGCGCCGACAACACATATACTCCAAAGCAAAAGAAAAAGGGGCCACCCTCATCGACAAGGGGGCAGACGGGCCTGGGGCCGAGACCGCGTCGAGCCTACCCATCTGGTGATGAGCCGCAAAATGGCGGCGGCGCCCCGACTCCGCGGGCCTCGCTGGCACTGCCTGGAATGGGGTGGGAACGGGGCCCCCTTCTCACACTATCTCAGCGCGGGGGGAAACAGGAGGGGGTTGTTGATGCTCGGGGGAAAGAGGATATCTGGCTGGCTTGGATCCCGCGACGAGCGACTCCACTGCGATCTCGGTCGCGTTACCGGCCTCCCCTCTCCGCAGCTCCCCGACTCTGACACGAGCGCCGACCTCCACAAAGATTCTTGGCTTCTCCAGCCTCTCCGGACCCCGACAGACACTCTCTCCACTGATTTCGCCGCCGCCACAGCTCTCCAACTCTTTTCTCTCCTCGACTCTTTAACTCTTCCCAAATGCCCAACTCTTCAACTCTTCCCAACTGCCTCGATTCGCTCCGCGCTTGGTGCTTTATAGTCCGACAGGAGAAATCATATGCAGATTTTTGGATCAGGAACGGCTCGGGGGCGGAGCCACGCTCCCCATTGGACAGAGGAAAAGTGGGCGTGAATCATTCTTGATCCGCGAATCTGCATATAGCGATTATACTCCGACGCGCCTGGAGGCGGGGCCAAATCGCCCCACGCTCGCTGATAGGACGGAACAGAAGTGGGCGTGAATCATTCTTGATCCGATTTCTCGGAAAGGCTGGTGTTTTTGCACCCGCTGCTCGGTGCGCGCCCTGTACGAGTCCAGTATCGGTGCCCACAAGCGGCGCGGGAATGGCGGTGATGCGATGGTTGCGAGGCGAGTTGTGACGGTAAAGGTCGTGGCTGTTGGCGTTGCTGTTGTTGTGAAGCGGCGTTGCGGTTGGTGGTTGGTGTGTGAAAGCGGTTGTGGAGAAGGTGGATGTTGTGAAGGCGGTTCTGGAGAAGGTGGCTGTGGTTGTCGAGATGCGGTTGGTGGTGGTTGTGGTGGTAGTAATGGCGGTTGGTCCAAAATAAAGATAGTAAAAGAAAAACGGCTATCTAAAAGGGTCGCAGCCCGAATGAATGACATTTATTCCCTCTAAACAACGGGTTTGGGCTAACTACACATATACTTACAGAGATATCTCACCTACGGGACCGAACAATACTTTGCGAATTTCGTCAACCACAACAATATTATACCTTAACGTAACTCAACGACGCATCTGCTCGAGCGCACTGCATCATGGGACGACCCGTGACGCGTCGAGCGAAATATTTTTTATACAATCTTAAAACGTCTCCAAAACATCCGATTTTACCAGAATTTCTAGAACCGAGTTTTAAGCGTCCGAAGCGATCGCAAAAACTGAAGACAAAATTAAAATCGAAGTTAAAATGAACTCGTAACGTCGAGCGAAGCAAAAATATTCCATTTCTCCACGTGAATTTACAGAAATATGTTTGACCTCACTGTGACCTTGACCTTTGACCGATTTTGACCAAAATCTAATCAGCACGAGCCATCACCCTCCTGAATGACGTGGTGTAATTTGACATTGGGAGCTTCTTCTGTTCTCGAGTTATCGTGCCTACAAACAAACAAACAAACAAACAAGCAGTCATAGACTGGTACTTACGAAATCGTCAACTTGACCTCTGACCTTGTCTAATAAAAGCTGTCTCTTGAGAAGGTAGCGACACAAACCAGAAGTTTCTCCGATGATTCTGTACCAAACCATCAAAAATCGAACGTTTTGGATGTTTGACCTCACTGTGACCTTGACCTTTGACCGATTTTGACCAAAATCTAATCAGCGCTAGCCATCACCCTCCTGAATCACGTGGTGTAATCTTACATTGGAAGCTTCTTCCATTCTCGAGTTATCATTTTTTGGATGTTTGACCTCACTGTGACCTTGACCTTTGACCGATTTTGACCAAAATGTAATCAGCACTAGCCATCACCCTCCTGAATCACGTGGTGCAATTTGACATTGGTTGCTTGTTCCGTTCAAGTTATCTGTACCAAACCATCAAAAATCGAATATTTGACCTCACCGTGGCCTTGACCTTTGACCGATTTTGACCAAAATCTAATCAGCACTAGCCATCTCCCTCCTGAATCACGTGGTGTAATTTGACATTGGTAGCTTCTTCCGTTCTCGAGTTATCATTTTTTGGATGTTTGACCTCACTGTGACCTTGACCTTTGACCGATTTTGACGAGGATCTCATCAGCACTCGCCAGCACCCTCCTGAATAACGTGATGTAATTTGACATTGGTAGCTTCATCCGTTCTCGAGTTATCGTGCCTACAAACAAACACACAACCAAACCAACAGAAACGGAAGTCATCAATATACTTACGAAATCTTTAGATTTCGTAAGTAACAAGCAGTCATAGACTGGTACTTATGAAATCGTCAACTTGACCTCTGACCTTGTCTAATAAAAGCTGTCTATCGAGAAGGTCGCGACGCAAAGCAGAAGTTTCTACGATGATTCTGTACCAAACCATCAAAAATCGAATGTTTGACCTCACTGTGACCTTGACCGTTGAACGATTTTGACCAAAATCTAATCAGCACTAGCCATCACCCTCCTGAATCACGTGGTGTAATTTGACATTGGTAGCTTCTTCCGTTCTCGAGTTATCGTGCCTACAAACAAACAAACAAACAAACAAACAGAAACGGAAGGCATCTTTAGATTTCTTAAGTAACAAACAAACAGACAGGGGTGAAAACAGTAACCTCCGTCCATCCTCGATGGCGGAGGTTAAATATTGGGAAAAGAGTCAATGAGAACAACACGGTGTCCACATGCCGAGGCTTTCGTTCAGGAGGGGATAATGATAATGATAATGATGATGATATTACGTGCAGGATATGATCCCAGGTAACACAAATCATTTTCACATTTAAAAAACGTTCTAACCAAATCTTATGAACACATTGCTTTGTAGGATTCGAAAAGCATTTAGAAAACATTGTTTTGCTGAATCAAACTTTTTCAAAACATCTCCATGTGTTATAGAATAAGATTTGATAAATGTTTTAAAAACAATGTTAACATGAGATAACGTTTTAATGATGTTTTGAAACCCTACAAAATAATGTTTTCGCAATATTACTGAGATGTATCAGTCGTTTATGATAATGGAAACATACATGGGTGCACCTGGGCATGATTCAGCAGATTCATGTGACTCACTCATGTTCCGATGCTGTGCTGTGCTGTGTTGTGTTGTGCCCGTGTCCAGATTAAACCTGTTGTTCCCACTTCAGAGTCTTCGTTCCTGTCTATTGAGTACATCGGCATATTGTGTGAATACACAGTGGGGGATGATTGGGAAGACTACACCGATGAGGACGGTGAAAGGCGGCGAGCTGTATTACTGACCGTATGCGGAGCCCCGACGTACAGCCTCATCAAAGATCTTGCCCCAGCCAAACCTTCTGACAATTCATGACGAGATCGTCAATCTTGTGAAAAGACATTATAACCCTAAACCGGGTAAGATCGTCTCGAGATAAAGATTTTATACCCACCATCATCAACATGGTGAGTCAGCATCTGAGTTTGTAGCTGATGTACGCTGACTCACCGAACAGTGTGAGTTTACAGATAAACTCGAAGAGATGTGACGTGTTTTCTATATAATCGGCATCAATGACGACTCAATTCTGCAGAAACTCCTCACTGAATCCGACCCCAATTTGGGTAAAGTCATGGAAATAGTCACTGCGTGTATGCAAACTGCCGAGAGCCTGCGTGTGATCTCTAACAAGTCAAAAGTTATTCAGCAGGGCCCATCGGTTAACAAGGTAACCTTTGGCGACAAGCAAAAGTGTTTCAGCAAGCCACCAAATTCACCTCTACCTCCTGATATTTCTGAATCTACCTGGAAGGTTGGGGTGACTTGTTTGCGTTGTAGTGGCAATCGTCAAGCTTTCCAATGTCAATACAGGAATTATACCTGTGACAATTGTAGTAAGGTCACAGAGCACAGACTTCAGCCGAGAGCCAAGGGCGGAACATTATGAGGTTCTCTCAGGTCAGGTCAGGAATGGGGGCATGCGCCAGAGCAGCGCGTCACTGCATCCACTTTACACCGGTACTCCAGGGGCCTCCGTCTGGCCATCCCACAGGCAGATGCCTGGCCCATCCCTATCTCCTTGAGATGCCGGTCAACAGCCGCAGCTAACGCTCAAGGACTATGCAATTAACAAATCTCAATTGAGTCTCTCTCAGCAACCGCTTGTTGGACACAAAGTCCGACCAGCAATAGCCAAGCATTCTCCGAAGAGACCTGGTCCCAAAGGAATTAAATCTCTGTCTCAGATCCCTGGTCAGAGTCCAAGTCTCACATCCATAGAGCAAGACTGGAAACACCAAGGACCTGAAGACTCGGACATTCGTCCTCCCGCACAGGTACCGGTAGGCAACACCCCATGATCCAGTGAATCCATGACTCCCCAAGCCCGACCCAGACGTCTGTTGAACTCTGGCTCACAGCCAGCAGAGACAGGAATATCACTGCCAAGGTAAATGAATCTCTCCACGACCTCAACATCCTCAACACAAACAGGCACAGACAGGAAAGCAGCATCCAAGATGTCATTGAAAGCCTGGATCTTAGTTTTTACCCAGGAAACCCGTATTCTCAGCGGCTCCAACTCCTCATTCAGCACCTCGATGGCCCCCAAAAGTATATCCAAAGTCTCCACAAAGATGACTGCATCATCTGGGAAATCAAGGTCAGGGATCACGACATTCCCAAATGATGTACCACAGCTTGATCTCTCCGACATCCTCCCCAGAATCCAATCCATACAGGCCGCTAGAATGCCTGCACTCAGGCCTGTATCTACTGACTTGAGAACATATACCAAGGAGGTGGTTCCTAGAGTTGGCTCAGCGAACATAACTGTAGGATATGGAAACAGCATTCACGTCCTACCACTACCGATAGTGCTTGGAGAAAGACCAACCCTCTTCGGCCGAGATTGGTTTTGAATAATTAGACTTAATTGGAGTGACGTAAACAAAGTCTCCAACTCTGATGCTGGATATGATACCATGCTCAACAAGTACCCTGGCCTGTTTAGCGATGGTGTTTGCACCTTTGCAGGGCCCAAAGTGAGGATTCATGTTTCTGCAGATGCTCAGCCATTATTCCATAAGGCTTGACCTGTGCCCTACATGGTGCGATCAATGATCGAATGTGAGCTTGACCGCCTGCAGAGTGAAGGCATCATCTCACCAGTCGAGTACTCCGACTGGGCGACACCTATCGTTCCAATACTCAAAGCAGATGGAACAGTATGCATTTGTGGGGATACAAAATGACAATCAACTGATATTCAAAGCTGGATAGCTACCCTTTGCCAAAAGCAGAGGATCTGGTCACCGCTCTTATGGGTGGCCAGACATTCACGAAGCTTGACTTGACCAATGCCTGTGCTCAAATGGAACTGAATGATGATTCCGAGCCCTATACATGAATCAATACTTATCGAGGACTCGACATGTACAACAGATGTCCATTTGACATACGCTCTGCTGCACCGATGTTCCAACACAAGATGGAGACATTATTGAAAACTATACCAAAGACAGTCGCTTTTCAGGACAACGTACTAGTGACTGCCAAGTCACAACATGAACACCTCGAGAACCGAAACAAAGCCCTCAATCGGCTGTCACAAGCTGGGTTTACACCTAAGGCGTGAGAAGTGTACCTTTATGACACGTGAAGTTGAATACCTGGGTCATCAAATCTCCTGTAAAGGCATTTTGCCCTTTCTGAGCAAAGTTGAAGCAATTGTGAATGCACCAATGCCACAAAACATTTCAGAACTTCGTGCATTCCTGAGTATGTTGACCTACTTTGGGAATTTCCTGTCTCAACTCAGCACAACCATCGAGCCTCTGCATCTTCTCCTCAGGAAAGGCGTTGTCTGGAAATGCCCAAACAAGAGCGTTCAAGGCCGCTAAAACCATGCTGTCCTCCTCACCGTTACTTGTCCGTTACGACCCATCCAAGGAACTTATTCTCAGTTGCGATAGCTCTTCATATGGCATCGGGTGTGTGTTGCTGCAAACAAATGGAACCGGTAATGTCCAGCCTGTTGCCTGTGCATCACAAACCCTATCTGACACTGAACATCACCATGCTCAAGTAGCACGAGAAGCGTTAGCGTGTGTCTGGGGCACCTTAAAGATGCACCAATATGTCTTTAGAAGACATATTACCATTGAGACCGATCACAAACCCTTGTTACGTCTCTTGGGAGAAACCAGAGCCATTCTGCCCACATCATCAGGTTGTGTACGATGTTAGGTGTTGACCCTTGCCAGTTGTGACTATTAATTGGCTTACCGCCCGGGTAAGGAAATGTACTGTGCTGACGTGCTCGGTCGCTTGCCGCTTCCCGTAACTATCCCAGAACCTCCACAATCTGGCGATATCATTCATCTTATGGCTAACGTCATTCACAACGAGGCTCCCGTAACCGCAAAGCAGATTGCTTGTGCTATCAATAGCAATCCAGATTTGTCATATATTAAACGCTGTGTTATGTCAGGTGATTGGGCATCACTACTGGAAGGGGCAAAACCGAACCTCATCCGGAAGGATGGGCAGTCCGTTGATGCACACTGCCTGTTTTGGGGTAGCCGAGTGATAATTCCGGCAAAACTCTGCGGGAAAATTATCAATGAACTCCACAATGCTCATCCAGGCATAATCACCATGAAGGCTACTGCTCGAGCCCATGTTTGGTGGCCTGGTTTGGACAGTGATATCGAATCCAGTGTATGCCATTGTTACACTTGTCAAGCCCATGCCAAGACACCACCACAGTATCTTTGGACAATGACATTGAGTCTAGTCCATCAAAGCCATGGTCCAGACTACACATCGACCATGCTGGTCCATTTCAAGGGAAGCTTTTCCTTATTGTAGTTGATGCCCACTCCAAATGGATTGAAGCTGTCGTGGTGCCATCCTCATCCTCTGTTGTAACAACTGAAGCTCTCCATACCATGTCCACGCAACATGGTATTCCAAACTCCATTGCATCAGATAATGGATCGTCATTTACGAGTTCAGAGTTTCAGAACTTTTGTAAAATGAATGGCATTAACCACTACCCATCAGTCCCCTACAAACCTGCCAGTAATGGTCAAGCCAAACGTGCTGTTCAGATCATCAAGAATGGTCTAATCCGCATCAAGGAAGGCTCCATTCAATCTCGTCGAGCTCGTGTGTTGCTCAACTACCGCACCAGACCACATCAAACCAAGCTTCTGATGGGTCGTGAATTAACAACATGGTTGTGATAAGAACACCCGGACGTAACGGTCCAGGTCGAGAACAACAAGTATCAACCGAAACGTAATCACGACCAAACGTCTGTATTCCGCAACTTCCAGATCAATGATCCTGTCTACGTGTTGAACTCCGGATGTGGAACCAAGTGGTTATCTGGCATCGTTATCGATAACATTGGTGAGATGATGTTTCTTGTGAAGTTGTGTGATGGTAGAAGCATACGTAAACGTGTTGGCCAACTCAGGTTACGTCGTGGAGACACAAACATTGGGGTTCAAGTGCCGTCGTCACCCACTCCTGTATCAACACCACCTGCGTTTGAACCTGAAGTGTTTCCTCATGAAAGCTTTTCACCCATCAATGTTCCTGAACTCTCTCCCGACCCTGTACCCCTTATTGAGAAACCTACAGAGGCTGTTAGAAAGGACAGCCCTCTACTAACCCTGAGAAGATCAGCTCGTGTCTGTAAACCTCCTGAGCATCTTGATTTGTTAAAAATAAAATAAAATAATAATAATAAAGTAGGGTGGGGGGAGATGAGCAGACCTGCCAACCTTTTTGGAATGAAAATCGGTAGATTTTTGCGCGACGCAGGGGGCATGCCCCGCCCCCCCGGAAAATTTTTGAAAAAAATGGTGCACTCTCCTGGATTTTCGACCACTTTATATCCTCAATAAAATCAACTATTTACCACAGAAAAATCTGGCCTACTTGTCAAATTTATTATGTGCAACAAGTAACGGCTTCCAAAATAATGACACTGGCACTTCAATACATGACATTTTTGAAGCAAGTAACAAAAATGGCAAAATAGTGCATTATCCTGCATTTAGACCACACAATTTCCTCAATAAAAACGACATATTTACCACAGAATCACATGCATTACAGGTATGTACAGGTGTACTGTATGTAGCCACTTCAAAAATAATTACACTGATATTTCACTGTGTATCTTCAAACGAACTACATTTATACATGTAAAAAAAAAATAATTACACTGATATTTCACTGTGTATCTTCAAACGAACGACATTTATACATGTAAAAAAAAAATAATTACACTGATATTTCACTGTGTATCTTCAAACGAACTACATTTATACATGTAAAAAAAAAATAATTACACTGATATTTCACTGTGTATCTTCAAACGAACTACATTTATACATGTAAAAAAAATAATAATTACACTGATATTTCACTGTGTATCTTCAAACGAACTACATTTATACATGTAAAAAAAAAAATAATTACACTGATATTTCACTGTGTATCTTCAAACGAACTACATTTATACATGTAAAAAAAAAAAAATTACACTGATATTTCACTGTGTATCTTCAAACGAACTACATTTATACATGTAAAAAAAAATAATTACACTGATATTTTACTGTGTATCTTCAAACGAACTACATTTATACATGTAAAAAAAAAATAATTACACTGATATTTCACTGTGTATCTTCAAACGAACTACATTTATACATGTAAAAAAAAAAATAATTACACTGATATTTCACTGTGTATCTTCAAACGAACTACATTTATACATGTAAAAAAAAAATAATTACACTGATATTTCACTGTGTATCTTCAAACGAACTACATTTATACATGTAAAAAAATAAAATAAATTTCCCCGAATTTTAAAAACCGGTAGATTAAGCATGTAAAATCGGTACCCGGTAGATAGCCTCGAAAATCGGTAGTCTACCGGCTAAATCGGTAGGGTTGGCAGGTACGGATGAGATGTATCAGTAGTTAATGATAATGTATACATACATGTATACATACATACATACATACATGGATGCACCGGGGCGTGGTTAAGGGGAGTCACGTGACCCGCCCATGTTCTGATGCTGGTTGTGTTGCGCCCGAGTCCGAATAAAACCTGCTGTTCCCACTTCAGAGCCTTCGTCCCTGTGTATTTATATAATTACCTATTGAGATACTTTTTTTTTTAAGTTTTCCTTTTTGTATTCGCATTTACCTGCTTTTCCAAGTTCCGTCTCCCACCCGCAAATTATGGCGTTTGATTGTACATTAGGCGATGTATAGCCTCTAGATTCGCTGTTCGAGGTAATTTATCTTTATTATAACTTCTGTTTTGTATTCGATAACTGAGTGAGATTTAAACGCAGAGATGAATTAAAGAAAAAGATGCAGGATTAGCGTGAAGTCGGAGTGTAAAATAACACGAATCATTCACTCGTATTTCCGGTGCTGTTGCTTGTGTTTGTGCGAGCATGGATTTCGTGATCGGGATTCAAGGAGAGGACTTTGTGGCCGTGGCGGGAGACACTGTCGCCTCGAGTAACGTGTTGATATTGAAACATGGTGAGTATTGTATTGTGGGATGTGTAGATCGACATTTGTATTGAATGATTATTCCCTGTACAGTGACTCGGCGGTTTCCCGCAACCGGGGCCTAGCACACGGGTCTCTGATAGCGAGTCTTCCGGGCATGCCGCGTCCCACTGTCTCATTGATTTCTATCCCACAGCTTGGGCCTACGTTGTCATTTTGCCTTTTATTTTCACGAAAAAAAATTTCAGATTATGTTGCAATTTATTCCTTTATCTTTCTTCAATTGATCGATATATATATATATATATATATATATATATATATATATATATATATATATATATATTGTTGTGGTTACCAAATTCGCAAACCACCATTCAGGTCCCTTAGGTGAGGTATCTCGGTAAGTACATGTGTAGTTAGGCCCAAACCCGTTGTCTAGTGGGAATACATGTCATTTATGCGTGCTGCGACTCTTCAGGATAGCCGTTTTTCTTTTGCTATCTTTATTTTGGACCAACCGCCATGATTACCACCACAACCACAACATCAACCAACCACCGCGGCGCCGCTTCACGTCACACCTCGCAACCGTCGCATCGCCACCGTTCTTGCGCCGCTTGTGGGTACCGGTGTTGGACTCGTGCAGGGCGCGCGCCGAACAGCGTGTACAAAACCACGGATTTTCCACTTCAAAAACGGATCAAAAACGACACGCCCACTTTTTGCCGTCCAATCGGTGAGCGAGGGGCGAATTGGCCCCGCCCCCAGGGCGTTGGAGGGCGATCGATATATGCAAATTTATGGATCAAAAAGCATTCACGCCCACTTTTTCTCGGGCCAATGGGGAGCGAGGTGAAAGGTCGAAGGGAGGGGGTCAAAGGCGAAGCCACGGGGCTGATATAAGCGACCGTGTTCGTCAGTCCAGTGAGTAGTAGAGTCGAGAGGGAACAGAGAGTTAAGACTTCGCGGGCGGTGGAGTTGGCAAGAAGGAGCTGGTCGTCGTGTGCGTTGGAGTCGGAGCGGAGGGGACGGAGCTGTGGAGAGGCGGCGAGGGCAGACGAGGGGGTGCTCGCGTCGTGCAGGGAGCTGCACCCCAGGGAGGCCGACAGCGCGACCTGGCCGAGGTGGAGATGCTCGTCGCGGGACAATAAAAATCCTCTATACCCCGAGCATCAGCAACCCCCTCCTGTTTCCCCCCGCGCTGAGATAGTGCGACCAAGGGGGCCCCTTTCCCACCCCCTACCAGACACTGCCCGCGAGGCCCGCGGAGTTGAGGCACCATCGCCGCTCCGCGTCTCATCACCAGACGGGTAGGCCCGACCCGGTCTCGGCCTCAGGCCCGCCTCATCCTTGAGGGTATTCTTTCCTTGGTTTTGGGTATGTGTTGTCGGCGCCGTCTGTGAAGTAAAATTGTATAAGTGTTGCCGTGTGCTCGCGTAATCGGTATTAGATCTGCATTGTCGCATTTGCTTTTTGTGTAAATTGCATTGTGTTTTACTTTTCTGTGTGCTTTTGGTGGAATTGAATATGTGTGCTTTCCGTTCGGCGCGAATAAATGTGCTTTGTGTTGAACTGTTTCCCGCTTCGCTTCGTCATTTCCTTCATTGAATCCTCATCTTGCTTCACGTAAAGGGTTGGTAGTGGGCTGAATACGCCCGATAATTAATCGAACCGTCGAGGTCGACGATAACACCGCTCTGTTATCCCGATAGTACGGAACGGGTCGCTTAAGTGGCCCGTGTCCGAAGTCGACCTGCGGCGAGGTGCGATCGCCCGGTCTACCCTCCGCGTGGGTACTTAGGTAGGTCGAATTTGGCGAGCAACCCTATCCCACGCGGGGGCTGATTGGCTCGATCGCGGTGAGACCGAAAGGTCCACCCGTGACTGGTTCCCGGCGTTAGTCCGAGAGGGTCACGACTGGATTGTCCGTCCGGTGGGCGACGTGCCGCGATTCGAGTTACGTGGCCGTCAGCACGCCGGCGGGCGCGAATCTGCAACAATATATACTTTTTCATCACGTAAATTCCTGACCGCTGTTGAACGTGGAGAAGGAGAAATTACAGCCGAGCAACAGAGCACGGACTCTTTTTTTTCAGTGGTTTGAGGTTCATGATGGAGCTTTTACCGACCCTGCAACTACTTATTAAGATCCTTGTACTATCAGTTAAATACCTTTCCATGGAGTACAGGGAATGGACACATCAACACAGCACGCTCGCCGTCCAACCGTCGCAGCACGCTCGCCGTCCAACCGTCGCAGCACGCTCGCCGTCCAACCGTCGCAGCACGCTCGCCGTCCAACCGTCGCAGCACGCTCGCCGTCCAACCGTCGCAGCACGCTCGCCGTCCAACCGTCGCAGCACGCTCGCCGTCCAACCGTCGCAGCACGCTCGCCGTCCAACCGTCGCAGCACGCTCGCCGTCCAACCGTCGCAGCACGCTCGCCGTCCAACCGTCGCAGCACGCTCGCCGTCCAACCGTCGCAGCACGCTCGCCGTCCAACCGTCGCAGCACGCTCGCCGTCCAACCGTCGCAGCACGCTCGCCGTCCAACCGTCGCAGCACGCTCGCCGTCCAACCGTCGCAGCACGCTCGCCGTCCAACCGTCGCAGCACGCTCGCCGTCCAACCGTCGCAGCACGCTCGCCGTCCAACCGTCGCAGCACGCTCGCCGTCCAACCGTCGCAGCACGCTCGCCGTCCAACCGTCGCAGCACGCTCGCCGTCCAACCGACCCAGCACGCTCGCCGTCCAACCGACCCAGCACGCTCGCCGTCCAACCGACCCAGCACGCTCGCCGTCCAACCGTCCCAGCACACTCGCCGTCCAACCGTCCCAGCACGCTCGCCGTCCAACCGACCCAGCACGCTCGCCGTCCGAACGAAGCAGCACGCTCGCCGTCAAGAGGCATTATTAACTGCTGACCTCCCAGACTTGCAGTGGATGCTTTACCTATTACTAGCCCTGACTGTCTACTTGTAACTTTGCTGAGACGGTACAGTAAGTTTCACTTCCCAAACATATTGCATGTCTGTCTCTCTGTGTCTTAAAAATAGCTCCGCAAAGTGGGCGTAACCCCTCAGCCCATGCATTGTAAAAGGAAGCAGTGATATCACGATGATGCAGTCAGTTGGAGCACGTTGGACGTCGTATCGAAAATCAATCAGACTTAAAGATGGCTACCGTGGCGGCTAGTGAAAATCGCAGCGCGCCCATTTTCGAAAGGAACCTTCCTCTACTCAACCCCAACACACCCTGCAAAAATGGATTTTATCGGACAAGGCGTTCTCCTCGAAATCGACGGAAACCAATTTCAAGATGGCTGCCATGGAGGCCACATTGAAAATCGCAGCGCGCCCATTTTCGAAAGGAACCTTCCTCTACTCAACCTCAACATACCCTGCAAAAATGGATTTAATCGGACAAGGCGTTCTTGAAATTGACGGAAACCAAAAGTTGACGGATGCCCAAACACCGAAGTATGAACTTTGACCTCTGTGACCTTGAAAAGTCGGTCAAATCAAAAACCCGGGTTATATATCATGTATCCTCATCAGATATACCTGTGATAAAAATTTGGCGATGATCCAGCCATTCGTTCAGGAGAAATAGCCATTTTCTAGGTTTTCAGTTTTGGCCCCTGGTGGCCGAGCCGAGAATCAAATTGCGCTCATTATCGAAAGCAACCTTCCTCTACCCAGCCCCAATACACACTGCAAAAATGGATTTAATCGGACAAGGCGTTCTCCGCGAAATTGACGGAAACCAAAAGTTGACAGACGCCCGGATGCCCGGACAACGCCTGTGACGACAATACCCCTGAGCCCAATTCGGGCTGATGAAATATAAAAAATATATAATGAAGTGAAACATGTCAAAGGATCTCTTGTAATCTGTTTTTGGTATTTTTGTCATCGTCGTGGTTGTTTGTGTGTTCCTTGTTCACTTTTATACATTTACCCTGTGCACCCAAAACGAAAAGCAGGGTTAAGCAATTGGTTCACATCTATCTATCTGTCTCTACAAATGTCAGTTTGAGATTGAGGAACAACTTGTATAAATTGAATGTTATATTTTGAACACTAATTCGAGCATGAATTGGAAAACAAACCGATAATTTAGCAGTAATTTGGCTCTGAATTCATCCCGATCGCACATACCCAGAGAAGAGCAAGATAATATTTTTATACTGTCTCCCTGTCTGGCAGTCAAACAAAATTGAAAATCATTCCAAACAGGAAACTTACTGTTTTTAAGAATGCCATAAAGGACACAAACAACAGGAACCAATGCAATGTGTTAAATAGTTGGTGTAAAAGACTCTGCACCAACGACGGTAAACTTCCAGATTTTCTTTTCTAGAACCTTTAAAATCTTTATTTTATTTCAATTGAATTATACACTTGAACACTGGAACACAAGTCGCCGTTTTGGCACTTTCAAAACCCTCGAGTTGAGCAGTTACGACAAAATATTACAGCATTTTACATCATCTTGACCAATAAAATTTGCCACTTGCAGACCTCGCTCATGTCCTTGTTTCTCAAGGCTGCATGGGGTAAGTTGTTCGATTAACTGTCGTTATCATTATTATTATTATTATTATTATTATTATATTTTGATGACTTTACATTGTTTATCAGATATACTTGGCCTGTTTGGAGTTTTATCTGAGCCTTTGGCTTGTGTTGATAAAATCCCAGGTTCAAATTCCATTTGCTCGATGTATTTGGCTGTTGGCTTTCAAAGTCCTTGTAATTTATTCCAAGGACAATGGTGTCTTGTATTCTCCTTATCCTGCATGTGACGTAATCTACAAGATGCTCCACGAGCCAATAAAACACAATCGTTTTAATGCAATTGAGTTACCGGTTGGTTTGTTCCTTTTCTGTTTCATTCCCGCTTTCCCCCCCTCCTCTTTTTGCTGTTTCATATTCAGCTTGTATGTAGCTTGTTCACCCCCATGTGTCCTCCCCATTCCACTTGATCTCACTTCGATTCTGCTGTTGGCGTTTCCCACTTTTCCATGTTGTTCCCTTCCGTTCTGCTCTAGCTCTTCCATGAGCCTCAACCATATATACAAAACGATGTCTGATTTATCAGGAGAGCCTCTAACTTCAGCAGGTGAAATAATTACAATGAAGCATCAGGTGAGAGTGAGGGATCGTTCTTCATTTGTGAGCGGTTAGCATATTGTGGTGTCTGGGTCATGCGATCAGCCTAATTTGCATTTTTGGTTGGGTACGATGCCAAAGCAAATGAGCAAGATGGGGAGCATCAAAATAACCACCTTACAAGTTGCTGGGATAGCAAAGTTAAAAATTGTATTCAAACAAAAGTTGTGCATGAACCCCAAATCAAATTAGCATTCCTCTTTACCTCACGGTGAAAGGGAAGGGGTGGGGTCTCCTGATAACCAAGAGAGGTTAGTCGTGACTATTCATGGTCATGAGGTTAAATACCGTAAACCCTCATCATTCATGGGGGTTACGTCCCTAAGATCACCGTGAATGGTGAAACCGTGAAAACTGATACTAATGGCTTCTCTGAAAAGGGGGGATATGCTCCAGGCGTGCAAAAATCACCATATTTCCACAAGCATAAATGATGTAAACGTGCAATTAAAATACTTTCACTGAACTTGCCTTTCGTGAAGACGACGACGACGACGATGATGGTGGTGTTGGAAAGGGGGTGGGGGGGTAGTTTTCCTTTGGAGGATCGTCCATCAGTAATAAGGAGAATTCCCTTGAGCCATTGTGATAGTCTTCTCCTTCTTCTTCTTCTTCTTCTGCCACATTTATTGTGAGGTTGGCCAGGGGAAGCTTGCCCCAAGTCTTTCATGAACCGACTGGCCAGGCCTGATGTTTGATCAAGGGTAAGGTAGGAATTTGTAATTTATTTAGGGTACAAGCAATCGCTCACCTACTCTTCACGAAGGACACCATTGCATCTTTAACCTCCGCCAGTACTGGCAGATGGGACTCCCAGTTTGGCGTCCATCCGAGGGACATTCACACACATTGAATCATCGCCCTGCCTGTGAAACGCCGGGTTGGCAGCTTTTTGTTGTGTCGGGATTCAAACACAGGCTGGACTGCTCAGAGGTGAGTGTGTGTACCTCTAGGCCATCCTGCCAGACCCTAGTGTATATACAGTAGCAATGTCTAAATGAAAAAGGTTATGCAGAATAGCCGATGGAAGATGGATGGGAACAGGAATGCCATGTTGAAACTGAATCACATTGTCATTTACACATTTTTTTTTTTATTTCCTTTGAACCAGGTTAATGACTCGAGACTTGTATGAAACACAAAAACTGCACTTATTTGGCTTTTTAACTATCCAATCGATGTATTGCAATGTTATAATACATGTACTTTGTACTGTACACATGATGTTTGCTTATTGAATGAACTGTCCTTCAGCAAGATGCAAGGTCATGGTGTTGAAATTCCGTTGACCGTTATAAATCATGTAAATATTTATTTCAAGGGTTGCTGCGATAACGAACGTTATTTTGGAGAGCACGACGAAGGGTGACCCAGCTTAAAGGAATTGCCACAGTTGGAAACAGCCATGATAGTTCCTGTTTTTTTTTTTTTTTTTTTTTTCATGGAATAGCGTGAAGGATCAGAAACAGGGTGAAGGTGCTCGTGGGTGTAGGGAAAATAGTGTTTTGAGAAGAAAAATAATATTTGATGGAGGTTGGAAATGCTTAATGGGATTATTTATTCACAATTTCTTCGTTTAAAAGCCATTATATTCCCTAGTTTTAGAAAAAGCTAGTTTGAAGATAAAATTTGGTTCAAATGTGGATAAATTTACCTTTATTTAAATTTTACCATCGATACGAGTTATTGTGTGTGTGTGTGTGTGTGTGTGTGTGTGTGTGTGTGTGTGTGTGTGTGTGTGTGTGTGTGTGTGTGTGTGTGTGTGTGTGTGTATATATATATTGTATAGAACAGCTCGTAAGATTGAGAATATTCGATGTTGATGAGCTTCATGAGTTGAGGATCACATGACTTCTTCTTCCTCTTCTTACAACTTCTTCTTCTTCTTCTTGTGTTAAGACCACAATAAGATGTTCAAGCTGAGCAAAAAGATTCTCCTGCTGTGTGTTGGTGAAACTGGGGACACTGTGCAGTTTGCTGAGTACATCCAGAAGAATGTCCAGCTGTACAATATGCGTAATGGTAAGGCTTCGGTTACATGAGCCCAAATCCCCCCTCCCCCCATCTCTCTCTCTCTCCCTTGCTCTTTTCTTTGGCCGTGCCCGAGGCTGCTTCCGGTAGTGCACGTTGACAGAAAGCAAAGTTATCCAGGAAAGCAGGTGGTACCGATCAGATGGCCGGGTCCACTCCAAGGTCATGACGAAATATCAGACCATGTTTGAAAAAAAAAAAAATCCCCTCATAGCAAAAGAGCACTGACTATAGGAAAACAGTAAATTTGGATAACTTGCATTTTTTCTCCTCTTCTTTCGGGCCCCAATTATTGCCACATTCTTGAGGGGTTGGCTCGGGGAGGTTTCTGGCCAAAGTCTTTCACAAATTGGCTGGCCAGGCCCGATACTTGACTGAGTAGTTAAGCCAAGAATTTGTACTTTGTTCATGGTGCCAGAGATGGCTCGCCTACTCTTCACGAAGGACACTGTGAGATTTTTAACGTCCAACTGTTGTAAGATGGGATTTGAGGGATGGCACACATATTGATGAATCACCGGGATGACAGTTTTATAGCTCGGTCGAGATTCAAACCCAGTATAGACAGCTTAGAGGCGAGTGTGTGGTACCTCCAGGCCATCCTGCCATCCCATAACCTATGCCGTTTACTTTGATAAATTCAACATATAAATTAAACCAGAAATATTGAAAGATCTAAGGAAAAAGCAGGAGATGAAAGTGAGATTTTAAGGTTAAGTATATAAGGCTTGCGTGTGAAAGAATTTGGCAGATCACAAAAGCACAAATTACACTGGTCTGCGCCATTTCAGAGGTCGAGGTTTTCTCAACGGTCGCTATATGTTTTTTGCATGCTGAATTTAGAAATTTATCTCATTTCGCTCAATCAGGTCAAGTTTTTATGCTATCTCAATTTTAAGGAAAAAAAATAATCAAAATTTTTGTTTTTTTAATTTGCATTTTTTAAAATTCAATATCAGACTTAACATTGACAGAAAATGTACAAACTATATATAAAATGAAGCACAAGTACCGTTAATGTGAAATTCAACATTAAAAAGACGAAGGAAAACTGCGACTGCTGGAGCGACTGAAGTTGGGTGTTGCCAGAAACAATGATTTATCTATATTTTTCTGAAATTGAAATGAAAGTAATTGAGAAGGCACTTTCTTCCACATTAAGTGTACTTGTGTGTCATTATATGTATAGTTTGTACATTTTCTGTCAATGTAAGTCTGATTTTGAATCAAAAAAATGCTAGTTAAAAAAACAAAAATTTTGATTTTTTTTTTTTCCTTAAAATTGAGATAGCATAAAAACTTGACCTGATTGAGTGAAATTAGATACTTTTCTGAATTCAGCATGCAAAAAACCAACGAACCGATGAGAAAACCTCGACCTCTGAAAAAAATATTTCAAATGCAGCCCAGTGTTATGAATGATTCCTTGAAGATAACTGGTGCAAGAATCTTGCAGGATAGTGCATACAATGCATGAATATGCAGCTCTCTCGCTCTCTCTCTCTCTGTTGCTCTCTTTCTCTCTCTCTGTTGCTCTCTTTCTCTCTCTCTCTCTCTCTGTTGCTCTCTTTTTCTCTCTCTCTCTCTCTCTCTCTCTCTCTCTCTCTCTCTCTCTGTCTCTGTCTCTGTCTCTGTCTCTGTCTCTGTCTCTGTCTCTGTCTCTGTCTCTGTCTCTGTCTCTGTCTCTGTCTCTGTCTCTGTCTCTGTCTCTGTCTCTGTCTCTGTTGCTCTGTCTCTGTCTCTGTTGCTCTGTTGCTCTGTTGCTCTGTTGCTCTGTTGCTCTGTTGCTCTGTTGCTCTGTTGCTCTGTTGCTCTGTTGCTCTCTCTCTCTCTCTCTCTCTGTTGCTCTCTTTCTCTCTCTCTCTGTTGCTCTGTTGCTCTCTCTCTCTCTCTCTCTTGCTCTCTTTCTCTCTCTCTCTCTCTCTCTCTCTGTTGCTCTCTCTCTCTCTCTCTCTCTCTCTCTCTCTCTCTCTCTCTCTCTCTCTCTCTCTCTCTCTCTCTCTCTCTCTCTCTCTCTCTCTCTCTCTCTCTCTCTCTCTCTCTCTCTCTCTCTCTCTCTCTCTCTCTCTCTCTCTCTCTCTCTCTCTCTGTTGCTCTCTCTCTCTCTCTCTCTCTCTCTCTCTCTCTCTCTCTCTCTCTCTCTCTCTCTCTCTCTCTCTCTCTCTCTCTCTCTCTCTCTCTCTCTCTCTCTCTCTCTCTCTGTTGCTCTCTCTCTCTCTGTTGCTCTCTCTCTCTCTCTCTCTCTCTCTCTCTCTCTCTCTCTCTCTCTCTCTCTCTCTCTCTCTCTCTCTCTCTCTGTTGCTCTCTCTCTCTCTCTCTCTCTCTCTCTCTCTCTCTCTCTCTCTCTCTCTCTCTCTCTCTCTCTCTCTCTCTCTCTCTCTCTCTCTCTCTCTCTCTCTCTCTCTCTCTCTCTCTCTCTCTCTCTCTCTCTCTCTCTCTCTCTCTCTCTCTCTCTCTCTCTCTCTCTCTCTCTCTCTCTCTCTCTCTCTCTCTCTCTGTTGCTCTCTCTCTCTCTCTCTCTCTCTCTCTCTCTCTCTCTCTCTCTCTCTCTCTCTCTCTCTCTCTCTCTCTCTCTGTTGCTCTCTCTCTCTCTCTCTCTCTCTCTCTCTCTCTCTCTCTCTCTCTCTCTCTCTCTCTCTCTCTCTCTCTCTCTCTCTCTCTCTCTCTCTCTCTCTCTCTCTCTCTCTCTCTCTCTCTCTGTTGCTCTCTCTCTCTCTCTCTCTCTGTTGCTCTCTCTCTCTCTCTCTCTCTCTCTCTCTCTCTCTCTCTCTCTCTCTCTCTCTCTCTCTCTCTCTCTCTCTCTCTCTCTCTCTCTCTCTCTCTCTCTCTCTCTCTCTCTGTTGCTCTCTCTCTCTCTCTCTCTCTCTCTCTCTCTCTCTCTCTCTCTCTCTCTCTCTCTCTCTCTCTCTCTCTCTCTCTCTCTCTCTCTCTCTCTCTCTCTCTCTCTCTCTCTCTCTCTCTCTCTCTCTCTCTCTCTCTCTCTCTCTCTCTCTCTCTCTCTCTCTCTCTCTCTCTCTCTCTCTCTCTCTCTCTCTCTCTCTCTCTCTCTCTCTCTGTTGCTCTCTGTCTCTCTCTCTCTCTCTCTCTCTCTCTGTCTCTCTCTCTCTCTCTGTTGCTCTCTCTCTCTCTCTCTGTTGCTCTCTCTCTCTCTCTGTCTGTTGCTCTCTCTCTCTCTCTCTCTCTCTCTCTCTCTCTGTCTGTTGCTCTGTCTCTCTCTCTCTCTCTCTCTCTCTCTCTCTCTCTCTCTCTCTCTCTCTCTCTCTCTCTCTCTCTCTCTCTCTCTCTCTCTCTCTCTCTCTCTCTCTCTCTCTCTCTCTCTCTCTCTCTCTCTCTCTCTCTCTCTCTCTCTCTCTCTCTCTCTCTCTCTCTCTCTCTCTCTCTCTCTCTCTCTCTCTCTCTCTCTCTCTCTCTCTCTCTCTCTCTCTCTCTCTCTCTCTCTCTCTCTCTCTCTCTCTCTCTCTCTCTCTCTCTCTCTCTCTCTCTCTCTCTCTCTCTCTCTCTCTCTCTCTCTCTCTCTCTCTCTCTCTCTCTCTCTCTCTCTCTCTCTCTCTCTCTCTCTCTCTCTCTCTCTCTCTCTCTCTCTCTCTCTCTCTCTCTCTGTTGCTCTCTCTCTCTCTCTCTGTTCTCTCTCTCTCTCTCTCTCTCTCTCTCTCTCTCTCTCTCTCTCTCTCTCTCTCTCTCTCTCTCTCTCTCTCTCTCTCTCTCTCTCTCTCTCTCTCTCTCTCTCTCTCTCTCTCTCTCTCTCTCTCTCTCTCTCTCTCTCTCTCTCTCTCTCTCTCTCTCTGTTGCTCTCTCTCTCTCTCTCTCTCTCTCTCTCTCTCTCTCTCTCTCTCTCTCTCTCTCTCTCTCTCTCTCTCTCTCTCTCTCTCTCTCTCTCTCTCTCTCTCTCTCTCTCTCTCTCTCTCTCTCTCTCTCTCTCTCTCTCTCTCTCTCTCTCTCTCTCTCTCTCTCTCTCTCTCTCTCTCTCTCTCTCTCTCTCTCTCTCTCTCTCTCTCTCTCTCTCTCTCTCTCTCTCTCTCTCTCTCTCTCTCTGTTGCTCTCTCTCTCTCTCTCTCTCTCTCTCTCTCTCTCTCTCTCTCTCTCTCTCTCTCTCTCTCTCTCTCTCTCTCTCTCTCTCTCTCTCTCTCTCTCTCTCTCTCTCTCTCTCTCTCTCTCTCTCTCTCTCTCTCTCTCTCTCTCTCTCTCTCTCTCTCTCTCTCTCTCTCTGTTGCTCTCTCTCTCTCTCTCTCTCTCTCTCTCTCTCTCTCTCTCTCTCTCTCTCTCTCTCTCTCTCTCTCTCTCTCTCTCTCTCTCTCTCTCTCTCTCTCTCTCTCTCTCTCTCTCTCTCTCTCTCTCTCTCTCTCTCTCTGTTGCTCTCTCTCTCTCTCTCTCTCTCTCTCTCTCTCTCTCTCTCTCTCTCTCTCTCTCTCTCTCTCTCTCTCTCTCTCTCTCTCTCTCTCTCTCTCTCTCTCTCTCTCTCTCTCTCTCTCTCTCTCTCTCTCTGTTGCTCTCTCTCTCTCTCTCTCTCTCTCTCTCTCTCTCTCTCTCTCTCTCTCTCTCTCTCTCTCTCTCTCTCTCTCTCTCTCTCTCTCTCTCTCTCTCTCTCTCTCTCTCTCTCTCTCTCTCTCTCTCTCTCTCTCTCTCTCTCTCTCTCTCTCTCTCTCTCTCTCTCTCTCTCTCTCTCTCTCTCTCTCTCTCTCTCTCTCTCTCTGTTGCTCTCTCTCTCTCTCTCTCTCTCTCTCTCTCTCTCTCTCTCTCTCTCTCTCTCTCTCTCTCTCTCTCTCTCTCTCTCTCTCTCTCTCTCTCTCTCTCTCTCTCTCTCTCTCTCTCTCTCTCTCTCTCTCTCTCTCTCTCTCTGTTGCTCTCTCTCTCTCTCTCTCTCTCTCTCTCTCTCTCTCTCTCTCTCTCTCTCTCTCTCTCTCTCTCTCTCTCTCTCTCTCTCTCTCTCTCTCTCTCTCTCTCTCTCTCTCTCTCTCTCTCTCTCTCTCTCTCTCTCTCTCTCTCTCTCTCTCTCTCTCTCTCTCTCTCTCTCTCTCTCTCTCTCTCTCTCTCTCTCTCTCTCTCTCTCTCTCTCTCTCTCTCTCTCTCTCTCTCTCTCTCTCTCTCTCTCTCTCTCTCTCTCTCTCTCTCTCTCTCTGTTGCTCTCTCTCTCTCTCTCTCTCTCTCTCTCTCTCTCTCTCTCTCTCTCTCTCTCTCTCTCTCTCTCTCTCTCTCTCTCTCTGTTGCTCTCTCTCTCTCTCTCTCTCTCTCTCTCTCTCTCTCTCTCTCTCTCTCTCTCTCTCTCTCTCTCTCTCTCTCTCTCTCTCTCTCTCTCTCTCTCTCTCTCTCTCTCTCTCTCTCTCTCTCTCTCTCTCTCTCTCTCTCTCTCTCTCTCTCTCTCTCTCTCTCTCTCTCTCTCTCTCTCTCTCTCTCTCTCTCTCTCTCTCTCTCTCTCTGTTGCTCTCTCTCTCTCTCTCTCTCTCTCTCTCTCTCTCTCTCTCTCTCTCTCTCTCTGTTGCTCTCTCTCTCTCTGTTGCTCTCTCTCTCTCTCTCTGTTGCTCTCTCTCTCTCTCTCTGTTGCTCTCTCTCTCTCTCTCTCTCTCTCTCTCTCTCTCTGTTGCTCTCTCTGTTGCTCTCTCTCTCTCTCTGTTGCTCTCTCTCTCTCTCTGTTGCTCTCTCTCTCTCTCTGTTGCTCTCTCTCTCTCTCTCTCTCTCTCTCTCTCTCTCTCTCTCTCTCTCTCTCTCTCTCTCTCTCTCTCTCTCTCTCTCTCTCTCTCTCTCTCTCTCTCTCTCTCTCTCTCTCTCTCTCTCTCTCTCTCTCTCTCTCTCTCTCTCTCTCTCTCTCTCTCTCTCTCTCT
>NC_140965.1:23243015-23245515 GCF_056783735.1 Eptatretus burgeri | reverse complement strand
CTCTCTCTCTCTCTCTCTCTCTGTTGCTCTCTCTCTCTCTCTCTCTCTCTCTCTCTCTCTCTCTCTCTCTCTCTCTCTCTCTCTCTCTCTCTCTCTCTCTCTCTCTCTCTCTCTCTCTCTCTCTCTCTCTCTCTCTCTCTCTCTCTCTCTGTTGCTCTCTCTCTCTCTCTCTCTCTGTTGCTCTCTCTCTCTCTGTTGCTCTCTCTCTCTCTGTTGCTCTCTCTCTCTCTCTCTCTCTCTCTCTCTCTCTCTCTCTCTCTCTCTCTCTCTCTCTCTCTCTCTCTCTCTCTCTCTCTCTCTCTCTCTCTCTCTCTCTCTCTGTTGCTCTCTCTCTCTCTCTCTCTCTGTTGCTCTCTCTCTCTCTCTCTCTGTTGCTCTCTCTCTCTCTCTGTTGCTCTCTCTCTCTCTCTGACTCTCTCTCTCTGTCTGTCTCTGTCTCTGTCTCTCTCTCTGTCTCTCTCTCTGTTGCTCTCTCTCTCTCTCTCTCTCTCTCTCTCTCTCTCTCTCTCTCTCTCTCTCTCTCTCTCTCTCTCTCTCTCTCTCTCTCTCTCTCTCTCTCTCTGTTGCTCTCTCTCTCTCTCTCTCTCTCTCTCTCTCTCTCTCTCTCTCTCTCTCTCTCTCTCTCTCTCTCTCTCTCTCTCTCTCTCTCTCTCTCTCTCTCTCTCTCTCTCTCTCTCTCTCTCTCTCTCTCTCTCTCTCTCTCTCTCTCTCTCTCTCTCTCTCTCTCTCTCTCTCTCTCTCTCTCTCTCTCTCTCTCTCTGTTGCTCTCTCTCTCTCTCTCTGCTCTCTCTCTGTTGCTCTCTCTCTCTCTCTCTCTCTCTCTCTCTCTCTCTCTCTCTCTCTCTCTCTCTGTTGCTCTCTCTCTCTCTCTGTTGCTCTCTCTCTCTCTCTCTCTCTCTCTCTCTCTCTCTCTCTGTTGCTCTCTCTCTCTCTCTCTCTCTCTCTGTTGCTCTCTCTCTCTCTCTGTTGCTCTCTCTCTCTCTCTCTCTCTCTCTCTCTCTCTCTCTCTCTCTCTCTCTCTCTCTCTCTCTCTCTCTCTCTCTCTCTCTGTTGCTCTCTCTCTCTCTCTCTCTCTCTCTCTCTCTCTCTCTCTCTCTCTCTCTCTCTCTCTCTCTCTCTCTCTCTCTCTCTCTCTCTCTCTCTCTCTCTCTCTCTCTCTCTCTCTCTCTCTCTCTCTCTCTCTCTCTCTCTCTCTCTCTCTCTCTCTCTCTCTCTCTCTCTCTCTCTCTCTCTCTCTCTCTCTCTCTCTCTGTTGCTCTCTCTCTCTCTCTCTCTCTCTCTCTCTCTCTCTCTCTCTCTCTCTCTCTCTCTCTCTCTCTCTCTCTCTCTCTCTCTCTCTCTCTCTCTCTCTCTCTCTCTCTCTCTCTCTCTCTCTCTCTCTCTCTCTCTCTCTCTCTCTCTCTCTCTCTCTCTGTTGCTCTCTCTCTGTTGCTCTCTCTCTCTCTCTCTCTCTCTCTCTCTCTCTCTCTCTCTCTCTCTCTCTCTCTCTCTCTCTCTCTCTCTCTCTCTCTCTCTCTCTCTCTCTCTCTCTCTCTCTCTCTCTCTCTCTCTCTCTCTCTCTCTCTCTCTCTCTCTCTCTCTCTCTCTCTCTCTCTCTCTCTCTGTTGCTCTCTCTCTCTCTCTCTCTCTCTCTCTCTCTCTCTCTCTCTCTCTCTCTCTCTCTCTCTCTCTCTCTCTCTCTCTCTCTCTCTCTCTCTCTCTCTCTCTCTCTCTCTCTCTCTCTCTCTCTCTCTCTCTCTCTCTCTCTCTCTCTCTCTCTCTCTCTCTCTCTCTCTCTCTCTCTCTCTCTCTCTCTCTCTCTCTCTCTCTCTCTCTCTCTCTCTCTCTCTCTCTCTCTCTCTCTCTCTCTCTCTCTCTCTCTCTCTCTCTCTCTCTCTCTCTCTCTCTCTCTCTCTCTCTCTCTCTCTCTCTCTCTCTCTCTCTCTCTCTCTCTCTCTCTCTCTCTCTCTCTCTGTTGCTCTCTCTCTCTCTCTGTTGCTCTCTCTCTCTCTCTCTCTCTCTCTCTCTCTCTCTCTCTCTCTCTCTCTCTCTCTCTCTCTCTCTCTCTCTCTCTCTCTCTCTCTCTCTCTCTCTCTCTCTCTCTCTCTCTCTCTCTCTCTCTCTCTCTCTCTCTCTCTCTCTCTCTCTGTTGCTCTCTCTCTCTCTCTCTCTCTCTCTCTCTCTCTCTCTCTCTCTCTCTCTCTCTCTCTCTCTCTCTCTCTCTCTCTCTGTTGCTCTCTCTCTCTCTCTCTCTCTCTCTCTCTCTCTCTCTCTCTCTCTCTCTCTCTCTCTCTCTCTCTCTCTCTCTCTCTCTCTCTCTCTCTCTCTCTCTCTCTCTCTCTCTCTCTCTCTCTCTCTCTCTCTCTCTCTCTCTCTCTCTCTCTCTCTCTCTCTCTCTCTCTCTCTCTCTCTCTCTCTCTCTCTCTCTCTCTCTCTCTCTCTCTCTCTCTCTCTCTCTCTCTCTCTCTCTCTCTCTCTCTCTCTCTCTCTCTCTCTCTCTCTCTCTCTCTCTCTCTCTCTC